>NC_064289.1:22122611-22250570 GCF_019186545.1 Solanum stenotomum | reverse complement strand
TTTTTTTTTTACTTTAGAGTTTGTTGGAATCTGCTGTATTCGTTTTTTTTTTAGTTGTAAATATATATGCACGGTGTTAAAATTTATGAAAGCTAGAGTACATGAAAATGCTAAAGCTATTTTTTTTTTCTTTTTTATATCCTTATTTTGCTCCTATTTTGAAGTCATGGCACTGTATTTTAATACCTCACTCAAAAAATGGATTATTCCCAATAAATGGATGTTATGTGGTACACAGTGATTCTATTCTCTTTTAATTGAAACAATGATATTAAAGAGGCATAAAAGATGTATTTTTTTGCTTATAGACTAAAATAGGAATACTACTGTAGGATGTTTTATAAGTAAGTGATTTCAAGATTAGTTCGGTCTCAAATTTTATACTTGGTGGCATACTTGTGTTTGGAGACTACATGAGATATTTGGTTACTGTCCTAGCATGCCCATGAATCTATTAATTAAAGGAATTCTCTTTTCTTTCCATCAACATATAATCATTAAATAATGTTAGTTAAGTGTCATAATTTATTTCAATTTGTTTTGTGCTTATTGTTAAGGTGTTGATATTGGGTTTGAATAATTAAAATGTATATTTGCCTCATCTAATAGTTATTTTACTTTCTAATTCTTATGTTCTCCATTTTCGCATGTACACTTTGGAGCAAAATTGAGTCTTGATTCAAGACTCTAGTAAATTTCAAGTCTTATAGACTTGACGTTATCCTCATACCCGCACATGGAGTCTTCACTACATTTTTACTATTCTGAATAGCAAGCAAAACAAGCGAGCCTCGTTTGGAGTCACTCATGGCTATTTATATATTAGCATTAACTTGTTTATTTATTTTTCTTTATATTTTATACTTGCTTATGTGATTAGAATATGTTTTATTTTTGAATTCTCAAATAGGTAACATAACATAGAAGTTTGGATTTGGGTATCTTTAGCTAGAGACAAACATTTAGTAGTCGCTTTATCTTTTACAAACTTTATTTGGCAAATCTTTTTTTTTTTTTTAAAAAAAACACTCCCTTTTGCATCACTTTAAACTCATTAATTTATTAAGTCTTGTTCAAACTTGGCAATGTCTTTCAACGAAGAAAATATTTTGTTTTAAACTCTTATTTTTTCTAAAAAAAAAGTCTTTTTTCCAAAGGAAGCACTTTGTCAAACAATGAGCTAATGTCTTTTTTAATTACCCTTTTTAGCCATGAATTTCTTTAAATTGATCTAAAGAAGTTACTCTTTTTCATTCTAATACAATTGCAAAAAGCTTTTAAAAATAAAAAATGTTTTTCGAACTTGGTTACCCAATTACTTAATCTTTAGTACTTATTTCCTTCTTTTAAAATTAATTAACCTAAGTTTGGCCGGTTAATAGTTTTAAAACTAATCTTGAAGGATGCCTTACCCCTTCCCTTTAGGATAAATTAGAACTCTTACCTAGAATCACATAAGTTTGTAGACCTTAATTGAAGTCAATTTTAGCATTACATAGTTAAAATTTAGGTATCCTAATTTGCCTTAAAAATAATTAGGTGGCGACTTCTCAAGTTAATTAATTTGGAAATCACCAATATGTTGTACACGTTTTGACCTCGAGTTAAAATGAGGTATAACAAATAAATCAATGCGGATACAATTTTGTACATCCCTTGATTCTTTTCTCATAAGATATTTATCCATAATTCGAGGGCCGTTTGTGGCGTATTTCTCACCTAAGGATGATTTGGACTTGATCTACATAATTTGAGGGCGGTTAGTGGTGTATTTCTCTAACTTGGATGATTTTGACATAATTTGAAGGTCGTTAGTGGCGTATTTCTCAAACTATGATGATTTGGACTTGATCTACATAATTTGAGGGCCGTTAGTGACGTATTTCTCAAACTAAGATGATTTGGACTTGATCTACATAATTCGACGGCCGTTAGTGGCGTATTTCTTGAATTAAGATGATTTGTATTTGATCGCATTATGAATATTCCATGAGTTTGTGCAATATTTGAGATATTCGAGATGCCTTTTCAAGGGAATATAGCACCCTTTATATAGGCATGAACTAGGGTTTAGGGTTGAGCAGCCTCTAAGAATTCTAATTGAAATTGAACACACCTTATAGAGTTCCAACTCATTAAACACGTCTTGTAGAGTCCTACAAAATTTCAATGTCTACACAAAGTAATAGTCTACTTTGTTAAATATTCCTTATGTAAATGTAATTAATAATCACAGAGAAAATCTGGATCTTGAGTGAACCTCAAAACCATGCCAGGTTGGAGTTAATTCTTTCTATGGACACCAAACCAAATCTCTAAGTCATTTTTTTCTTCGATTTGACTTGGTTCGTCGATTCTATTTGACTTAGCGGTTTGACATATATATATATATTTAAACAGATTATATGTTGGTAGATTCATGTTCCAAATGTTCTTACCAAATTTGGAGAGTAGCTTTCCAAAATTTATTGACTTAACTATGGTTACAATTCTTGTCAATGTAATATAACCTTGACCTTTAATAATTAAAAATAGGACACATACTTCTTATCTATAAGTGTACTTAACTAAACTGAGAAAAATATAACCAAGGGGAGCCAAATTCTTCAAAGTGGGCACATTTCTCCTACCAGCATATCCAAAACCTGTAGTATATATAGATATTACTAGTCACATTTTCTTTATTACCATTCTAAAGTTGCTTCAGTGAGTTAATCAATTTGTTCTATTTTTGAGTCTACCTTTAGATTTCTCCAACTACTGAGCGAGACGTGGTGGTGCCACTATATGTAAGCTATTAATTTACTCTCATTTCATTTTTTTTGTTTCTGTTTGCAAGATATTTGTGAAATTATAAAATTAATTACGGTATAGATACCCTTTATATATGTATGTCAAGATTCCATCCATCAACAGTTGGTATATGTGTGTATATATATATATACACGTGCGCCCAATCAACTGCTGGTGGAATCTTGACATATATAAGAGAGATATTCATAGATATCAAAATCTGAAACTTTTTATAAATGTTTATAATTATTTCATGATTTTTTTTATCAATTAAAAAAGGTGATGGTCTTTTTCATTTGTAGACGACCTTTGGTTCAGAATATACCATTGAACAACAGCAGAAAAAATTGATTTTGTGGTGAGCCTTTTTTTTTTTGGTCAAAATTTTGACCCATTGGGCCAGGTTTATTATATATATGAAATTAAAAAAATTAAAAAAAATAACCAAATAAAGTTGTTTGACTAGTCCAAAGGATCAAACCAAGATCCAAAAAGTAAAGGACAAGAAAATGCTAAAATTAGAAGTTGGAAATAAGATATCAGGGGCCCGTTTGGGCCCAAGTTTTATTTGGAAATATTTGGAAAAAACTTGAGAAAAATTTAGCGGTTGGCGATTGGTCACATGACTTGGCAAGTTTTTTTTGCCAAGAATCCCAAGTTCTTTTTGCCAAGAATCCCAAGTTCTCAACTACCAGAAAAACTAATTTTTGGGAACTTGAGAAATATTTGGGAACTTTTAAAAATTCAAAAATTATCTCAAACTTTTATATTTTATAAAAAATACTCATCATTTATTACTTTCTACTAATATATATTTATAGGAATAGTTTGTTACTACCTCCTTTGAAAATGTTCGAGTTCTAATTTGAATGATAAAATTGAGAAAAAAAGAACAATTTTTTTTTAATATATTGTAATTATAACCGAACCAAATTTATATCCATTAATGTATTGCTCTTGCCTATATTATTATTATATTGTTGTTGATTTTTATCAATTATGTTATAAGGTTATTTTGAATGGAACATATTCATTATAAATAGATAATACAAACTTATGTTTATTTTTAATAGTTAAATATATTTGGGAAAACTTGGGGCCAAACACAGGGTGTTAACTTGGGAAAAACATGTCTCAAATATTATTTGACAAAAATACTTGAAAACTTGAGGCCAAATGCTAGCTAGATGTTGTCCGCTCTTCCACGGGGTTGTTTTTGTGATATCATTGAATTTTTTAAAAAACACTTTAATATAAGATATATATGAGGTCTGTTCAAAAATCGTATGATAAGACAATAATTTAAGATTCAAAAATAAAAAATAAATGTATTTAATCTGGTCGTAAACTTATTCATTATGAATCTAAATTGCGTAAAGTCAATGAATTGGAATAATCCATGTTTTTAATTTTTTTTATGGTTTGTTTATAAGTTTCAATGTATTTTTAGTGAACATTGAAATAGTGGAGGAAATGGAGTATGATAAGTCGGTGTTGATGAATCATTCTTTGGCTGCAATGAATGAGCTGCTAAAGTTGGCCATGATTGATGAACCTCTCTGGGTCAGAAGCTTGGATGGAAGTGTAGAGACACTAAATGTTGAGGAATATGCCCGATCATTCACCCAATTTAATTGCATGAAATCTAGAGATTTCAGAACGGATGCCACAAGAGCATCTCGTAGAATGATTAATAATGGTCTGACATTAATGGAGATATTGATGGATAAGGTACGTAGGTTGGTTCTCCATCCTATATTCAGTGTTTTTCTTCCCATTTTCTTATGTAATTCACATATTTCTTTGATTTTTGCTTCACATCTCGTAGTATATATGTGTTTTTAACCTTTCAAATGTATTTGTTTTTCTACATGTAGAATCTATGGATGGAGATGTTTCCATGCATTATCGGAAAAACATCTACTGTTGATGTGATTTCAACTAGTATAGGTGGAAGCAAGAGTGGTATTCTACAATTGGTATTTCTTTTTTTTTTTTTTTTCATTATTTCTAAAAAGTTGCGCATCTCATTTATCCTATTATTTCATGCACTAAGAGTTTGAAAGTATTGATTTGCAGATTAACACTGAATTACAAATGATTTCTGATTTGGTTTCTGTTCGAGAAATAACATTTCTTCGCTACTGCCACCAATACGCGAAAGATATTTGGGTTATAGTGGATGTGTCCGTTGACATCATAAATAAAGGTGCACAACAATGTGAAATTAGGAATTGTCTGAGGCTTCCTTCTGGTTGTGTTGTGCAAGATCTGCTTAATGGTTACTCCAAGGTAATTAAACTTAAATTGTCTTTTCATTTTGCTTCCCATGCAGACCTCCATAATTCTCTAAATTTAATGATCTATGTTTCTTAATTTGCATTGATTTTCTTCTTATTGACTTTTTTTCATTTTTTAAAGTAAGGTCTATCTATACACACACGGTAGTGTTTTGCCCTCTTCTGGTGGATATTGTCGGCTCATTCAATATTTAGGGTTTGTAGTATTATATTTCTTCTATTGACATTTGTTTCTCCTTGGCGTGTTAATTTTGAGAAGGATTCAGTAGGATAATATATGTTATGACCAAATTCCAATTACAGAATTTAAACAAGAAATACTATCTATTAAAAGAAAATTACAAGCCAATAGTGAGCGATATAGAGTCTGCAGAAGAAAAAGATGAGGAGAGAATCAGATTTAGATAGAAGAAAGAGAAAGGAATTTGGGATAGAGAAGAACACGAAGAAGGAATTGGAATTATCAGATTTCAGTTAGCCTTCTCTCTCCTATGTGATGTGTATATATAACCATCTGTCCATGTAGCACGATCTCCTCCCTTGAGCAATCTTTTAATTTCCCTGTTAGTGGCATTCTTTCCCGAGTTCGAATCTTGACAACACATTTTATTAGCTAGGATTGAGATCATAACATACCCTCTGTCTTCAAATGATCCTTGTCCTCAAGGATCAGGACTAAAATTAGGGAAGGTGGTGCGTAAGTGTTGATAGTCCTCCCATGTAGCTCTTCAGGAGGAAGGTTTGACCATTGAACTAACACCTTTACAGCAGCAACATTGTTCTGCTTAATTAACCATCTGCCTTTGCAGAATGGCAACTGGTTGCACGATGAACTGACCATCAGCTTCAGTGTTAGCCAGAGATGACTGAACCACTACACAATTGCCCACTTTCTTTTTGAGTAATGGGACATGGAAAATAGGGCGGACCTTAGATTTAGGTAGTAATACTAGTTTGTAAGCCACATTACCAATCTTAGCAATAATTAACCAGATAGGGACCACAGTATTTAGAGTTGAGCTTAAGGTTCCTCCTTAGTGCTAATGATGTTTGTTAGCTGCAACTTCAAATATACGAAATCGCCCACTGCAAACTCTCTATCAGTCCTTTTATTATCAACAAAGAACTTCATCCTGGCTTGAGCTGCATGTAAGTTATCCTTGAGTAATTGTAAAAATTGTTGCCTCTGTATGATCGCATCTTCAGCAGCTTGCACTAGATTTTCTAATAAAGGTCCGATACATAGCTGAGGGGGCGTATACCCATAAAGAGCTTTAGAAGGGGTACACTTCAACCCTGTATGAAAATTAGTATTATACCACCATTCAGCTGCTGATAGCCATTGTTTCCACAGGTTAGGCTTGCTTACCACCATGCATCTTAAGTAGTTTTCCAAGCACTTGTTAACCCTTTCTGTTTTACCATTACTTTAAGGGTGATAGGCAGAGCTATAATTGAGTTGAGTGCCCAGTAAGTTGAATAAAGCTCACCAAAAGTTGCTCAGAAACACCTTGTCCTATCAGTCACAATAGATTCCGGAGTGCCACGTAGCCTATGCATCCTTTTCCAAAAGATAGAAGCAACAGTAGCAGTAGTATATGGGTGTGATAGTGTTATGAAGTGGGCATACTTAGTAAATTTGTCAACCACCACTAATATGGCATCTTTAGACTTAGACTTGGGAAGACCTTCCACAAAGTCCATACTAATATGACACCATGCTTGATTTGGAACAAGTAAGGGTTGCAACAATCCCTGATAAGCTGCATTATCATCCTTATTCTTATGGCATACATTACAACTGGACACATAATCATTAACCATAAGCTTCATCTTTGGCCAATAGAAGAGTTGTTATAGCCTTTTCAATGTACCTAACTAACCAGAATGACCACCAAGGGGAGTGTCATGGAAGGAAGAAATGAGTTGTTGTCAGAGAGTCCCATTAGATCCTACATATATCTTGTCCTTCTTCCGTAGTATTCCAGCTGAGCAGTGCCATAAATTGGGTCCATGGGAATCTACTTCTAGTAGTGTAAGAATGTCCCGGACATGAGCATCCTCTATATAACTCCCAATAATCTTTTGTATCCTAGTTGGAATGCAACTGATTATGGCCATTAAATTCTAGTAGTCTGATCATCCAAAGGATCCAGCTCTTCTTGTTGCCTAGACAAGGCATCAACTACTCTTTTTTCTACACCTTTCTTGTATTGAACCTCGTAATCAAGCCCTAATAGCTTGGTTAAACCCTTCTGCCGAATAACTAAGGTTACCTTTTGTTCTTGTAGATGTTTTAAGGTATGATGGTTAGTCTGCACCACGAAGTTCTTGAACAGGAGATAGTGTCTCCACTTATCCACAACACTTAACAAAGCCATGTATTCCTTCTCATAAATAGACTTGCCTCAGTGCTTGGGTTTCCAACATCTTACTAAAATAAGTAATTGGTCTTCCCTTCTGCATAAGTACTGCACCAATGCCTCCATGATTGACATCAGTCTCAACGACAAACTCCTGTGAATAGTTAGGAAGTGCGAGCACATGTGTGGTGCTCATAGTTGTCTTAAGGGCTTCAAATGTTATTCCTGCCTCTAGATCCCATTTGAAGGCGCATCCCTTTTTGACAAATCAGTGAGGGGCCTATTGATAGTACCATAATTAACAACATACTTCCTGTAGTAGCCAGTAAGGCCAGTAAGACCAGTGAATCCTCTAAGTGCTTTGAGTGTTTTTGGTCTAGGCCACTCGACCATGACTCTAATTTTGAGAGGATAAGTAGCTACACCTTTCCTGGTAATAACATGCCCCAAGTAGGATAATGTTATGATGTCAATCAAGATCAAACTCCAATTATAGAATTTAAACAATCAGCACAAGAAGTTTTTTGGGGCAATTTTATGCTATATATTGGAAGACAAATATTGAACTCAAATGAACAAGAAATACTATCTATTAAAAGAAAACAAGCCAATAGTGAACTCCATTAGTGATAGAATCTACAGAAGAAATTGATGAGGAGAGAATCAAATTTAAATAGATGAGAAGAGAAAGGAATTTGGGAGAGAGAAGAACACAAGGAAGGAATTGGAATTACTAGATTTCAATTAGCCTTCTCTCTCCTATGTGATGTGTATATATAACCGTCTGTTCATGTGGCATGATCTCATCCCTTGAGCTTTATTTAAATGAAATAAATCTTGACCCTTCAACCTTTTAATTTCCCTGTTAATGGCTTATACTCTTTCCCGAGTTCAAATCGTGACAACAACATTTTATTAGCTTGGATTGAGATCATAACAGATACTTTAAAAGTGGTATCCTAATAATTTCAACCTTATATTGGTATTTTATGTTTGAAAATGATTGTATAATTTGTGAAAATACACTATCATCTAATTTCATAATGCAAACACTTTTTGTTGGAATGATTAGTATAACTGACCATTAGAAATGAGATTATCGAGGAGTATTATATATCTTGAATTTACTAATTTATGATCTTTGCATGAAGGTAAGACATTTTTATTTTCATTCCTAATGCATAAGTTACGTTGATGTATATTTCTCTCATCTCCACAGCAGATGGTTGATATCCCACACCTTTCTTGGGCTGTATTTTGTGCATTAGTTTTCATAAGGTATACTAATTCATTTTGTTGATCATTTTAATTAGTTTATCTGGCTTATACTTTATTTTATCAAAAATAAGAAAAATTAGGTTTCATCTAGTTTTGATGAATGCAACTATTTAGTAATTGTATAAAATATACCAACATGAGTTGTGGTGCAGCGATGGGACTGCTCCACCCTTAATCAGAGGTCTCGTATTTGAGCCCCGGATATGGAGAAAACCTTGTTGGGAACGTCACCCCTAAATGAGCCCTAAAATTGCGTGGAATACGTTTTGCCCTGTCTCCTCCCTAAGGAACCAAGTACTGTGCAGACTCTTTCCTCCCATATTTATTGTTAAGACCACTAGGGATCTTTTCGAAGGATACATCCCTTGAGGTTGAGTCCTTGTTTGATAGTTGAGTTTTCTAAGTTGTCTACATCAATGATCATCGATCTTTGATTAATAATTAGGTCAACATATCACGCAAGCTCATATATTTTTATTTAGTTGTCTTGCAAAATTGATGTAATATTTTCAGGTAACTTGGATCGAGCACATGAAATATAATGAAAATGTTGTCCACCATCTGTATCGCCCTATGGTCAGGTCTGGTCTTGGTTTTGGCGCACAAAGGTGGATGGCTACTTTGCAAAGGCAATCTGAATTTTTGGGATTAATGAGGTCATTCAATGACCCCACAGGTAACCATGCATGTCCCATTATTGTTCCATTTGTTTACACTTTTGATTACTAACAAGAATTTTGGATTCTGATGAGGTTTTATTTGTGGCAGTTGGTTTAAATGGTGAGAAAAATGTAGGAATGTTGGCTCAACGCATGACTCACAACTTTTGTGCAGGGGTTTGTGGAACCACTCACCAATGGAAAATAATTCAATTATCAAAGGGTAAAGATGTTAAATTGATGAAGAGAAACAATATTAGTGACCTCGGTGAACCTAGTGGTACAGTGTTGAGTGCCACAAAGACCATCTGGTTGCCCGTGAAACATCAACGTTTGTTTGAATTCCTTATAAATGAACAAACGAGGAGTCAATGGGATGTCTTATCCAATATTAGTGATTTCATGAAACTACTGGTCTACATTCCCAAGGATCACAATATTGATAATAACATCTCTCTTTTTCATGTTAATGTGAGTGATTAATTACTGTATTTTTTAGAAACATGATAGGATCAATTCTTTTTTACTAATCATTGATTTATAAATAACCTATTATTTTGTTTTGGACTTGTAGGGGGGTGACACCAGTACTAATCAAAATAACATGATGATCTTGCAAGATACTTGCACGGACGCAACAGGATCCCTTTTAGTATATGCAACAATGGATTCACTAGCAATGAATGTGGTGAAGAAAAAAGGGGACCCTTCTGGTGTGGCTCTCTTTCCATGTGGAATTGCAATTGTGCCTGATTCTTTTCAAGATTATAATACGGCAAATAACTTCAACAGAATTCTTGGAGAGAATGACAATGGATTCTGTGGTGGATCACTTGTGACCATTGGGTTCCAAATGTTGGTGAAAACCTTTCATTCTAAAAAGCACACTATAGAGTCAGCCAAAAAAGCAAATGGAATCATCTCTGGTATAATTAACGGGATCAAAACTTCTCTCAAGTGCAAGTGATAATCCAAGACGAAATGCATTACTTCTTTTGAGTCGATGGAGGTAGTCTTAAGAGTGAGCCTGTTTTAGCTATATATGTCTTTTTGTCAAAAGATGAGATACTAGATGAATTTGTGTTCCTTTTTTCATCCTGAACTGAATAATGTTTGTTTACATAGACATTCTCATTTTTGGTGGTTCACTGCTCGTTTGACTTTGTTATACTATGTCATGTCTTGATCTCCAATCAACTTGATAATCGAATGAGTGAAAATTGGCACAGGTCTGACCGTCTGAATCTCAAATTTGGAGGTAAATTCTACCATTTGAGTGTGATAAGATATATAGTAAAGTGTCATGGTGCAGTTATGTAAACTGCTCTTGTTATCATTTTCTTAAGTTAATCATGAAATAGGATATTTAGCATTTAATTCTCATCATGTTCTTCCACCAAATCAACCAGCAGGGCATGTTTGTTTTGGCTGAAACTCAAGCTACTCTCTACTTTGTGATAAGTTATGTTTTTGAACTACGTAGTTGTTAGCATTTTTAGCATATACTAGAGAAGTGCGGGTGAAAAAAGATCTTATTAAATTCATGATATGATCCTCTCTTTTAAACATACACTAGGGATCGTAGTGAGCTGCTGTTGCGTCTCTTTGCATGGATGTGTTACCAATGCCTCTAGTTCCTTCCCAGGTTGTGGTAGCAATGCAAGTAGTTAGATAATTACACATGTATAAACACATAACACAACTTTATATTTTTGACAAACAATTCCAAGTTTCTCATGACAACATTAAGCTCGTTACAATTAGATATAGGGCTGCTACGGATTGATGTACAGTCATAAAATTTAATTGGAAGTATTGTAGCCTTCTTGGATCAAGTTTAAAGAATTTTAAGATAGAATTAACTTCAGCTACGATGGCATCACAAATTGAGAAAAGAACTTATCCAATGGAAACAGAGGGAATAAAACTGTAGAAGGCGTAAAGAAGAAGGGGGACAAGGTTTCGGATATTTAAAAGGCGTATCGAATGCCCTTTTTGCCAAACTATGGTGGACTTTCAGAACATCCACTTCCTCACTACATAGCACTAATATGTGGAATAAATACAGCAAAGGAAATTAGAAGTACAAAATTAACAAAGGAAAACGTTGTAAGTTGTAATATTGATAAACTTGCCAATAAATTAGTCAGATGCTTGGGTAGGTTGTCCACGTTACACCCCCTTGGGGTATGGCTCTTCCTAGATCCTATGTGAGCGCAAGAGGCTTCATGCACCGAGGTGCCTATTATTTAATTTTACCTTTAGTATTTGAAGAATATTCGTTTATGTTGAGATCCATTATTGAAAAAGGTTATGTATAGATAGGTGGTCTCGGATAGCACAACATTTGGCTGGACGAACAGATAATGTATCTAAAGAAAGTTGCCAAAAAAGCAGAAAATTTAGATGGAGTATCTTCTCCTTCCAGAAATTCTAGTTTGGTCTAGTTTGCACACATGGTAGAAGGTTCATTATCCTTAGCAGATACAGATTATTCGATGAGTGGCTTTAGCTAAGATCAATTTAATGATCAGAACTCAGATCTTTCCAAGAATAATTTTGGTTACAACAATTTAGAGTTCCTAGATGCTTTCATGCATGATTTATTTATGAGTGAAGGGGTTGACAATGAAATGGTAGATGATGATATGTTTCAAGCACAACATGAGTTTGAAGATCACATGTCTGCTGCAAATGGATTTGACGAATTGTTATCTGGTGAATTCAACATAAATAGTGATGTGATCAATGTCATATGAGTCATTTATATAATCATCTTTAGGGATAAATTACTTCCTATTGAATTGTTAGTGTAAATAGTTTCCCCTTAAGCATGATACTGCAGTTGTATCTTTCTGCAGTAATTTGACAATCGTGGTAAGCACACAACAACCTTGTAACAAGGGATTCATTTTTGGAGTCTAATTTCAAATCTTTTGAATTAAGAGGCATCTTATGGAGTTGGCCACATTGCTAATATAGTAGGTTTCTTTCAATACAATTCAAGAGATAATTTTCACCAGTTTTTATATACACTCAAATACATTGTTATGCACTCGTAATAACGAAAGCAATAGATTCCACAAGGCATAAGCACACAATGTTTCTAATGCAAAGAAATTCTCAATCCACAAACTTCACTATACAACTTTTATAACCAGTGATACAAGTCTAGTATTTTCCATCTCAGAAACATCCAAGGAGTGGTTTCTTTGGAGAACTTCCAGTGGCCCGACATTTTGCTGCCATCTCCTCTGCGGTAAGAAGATCTTCTCCACGTTTAGCTTCAGTTATCGCTCTTTTTTCTTCTGCTGACTTGTGGACTAGAGCAATCTTGTTTTTCAGTTTCTCAATGTTCTCTGCCTTCTTTTTCAACAATTGCTCCTGCTCAGCCACAAGATGTGTAAGGTTAAAACAACCACAAATATGAACTTCGGAAGCTAAAATGCAACCACAAATTTGGTTATTAAAGACAACGATATCTCTCTGGGACTTATAATAACAAAATCACCAGATGATGTAACCATAATAACTCGTTAGATTATCGCACATAGCAAAATAGAAGGATGACTTCTCACCTCAGTCCTTTTTAGCTCAGCCTCCAAGCTTGCTTTCTTGCTGTTCTCCCATGCAAGAATTTCAGACCGCTTTTTCTGAGCTCTGTCAACGAATTGGGGAAAAACCAGATTCAAATTACCAACTGTACTCAAATTTATGAGTAAGAACATTTCCTGAGACACGTACTTAGCCTGTAATTCGGCTAAAAAAAACTTTAATCTCTGGTCTGAAATTTGAGTCATTACTGAATATAAATACTACCATAGCAAAGCAGGTCTCTCAAATACCATAACTAAGTGAAACAATTGGCATACAGTTGATAATTTTACTTCAAGAAATAACTAATAAAATGGCTTCGAGACAGTAACTATCCACAATCAACAAAAATTGTCTTTTGAGGCATTTCAAATTCAATATTCAATCACTTTGTAGTTCTAACACCTCAACATGTAAATGAAAATGCGCAATTTCGTAACATACTTGTTTTCAGCTTTTGATTTCTCACTTTCTTCCCATGCTTTGATTAGCGACAATCTCTTCTCTGTCGTTAACCGAGCAAGAGTTGCATCTGAAGATTATATATGCAAATTAGTTTTCATTGTGCTGTAGAGTGATTATGAAGAAAAAAAAAGTATAACACAATAAAACAATCGTAAGTACCTCTGTCAATAGATCCCTTTTTCTCAACGGGTACCAGCGCTTCTGCCAAGGACATAAAATTCATACAAAGACCTTAGACAAAGACTATACTAAAGTCTAATGTAGTATGGATTATAGTTGCTCTAGGTGAACTCCACTAATACAGATGAGGGAGTAGATCTTTAGAATATTACTTTAACATGGAAACTTTGTAAGTGAAAGAGTGGGATGAAGGAAAAAAAAATGAGTCATCTGAAATGAATCTATGTTGATCATTTAAATTGCCAATGGATTATCAGAAACACCACAGCTTGATAAAATTAGAGGAGTACCACAACTAAAAAAAGTTTAACAACTAAAGAAAGAGAGGCGGGCACATGTTGTACAAACACAATCAACTTATTTGGTTGAAGTTAGCACAAAAGGTATATGAAAATACATAAAATATGAGTTCAGTAGGGTAATAGAACCCTAGTTAGGTTGATTGTGTTTGTACAACATGAGCCTGCCACAAGATAATGAATTAGTGATAATGTGAGCAAGAATTTGAGCAGCTTTAAATTTGATATTCATAACCTCCAAATATTTAATCTAAAACTTTACGATAACTTTTGGTATTCCTTCATTTTTATCTATATAAATTCATCTTTTTTGTTTCATGAAATCCTTACCCAAGATTAGCATTTTTATTCTATAGTTAAAGTAAATGGTTGGCTATGGGAGAAGGAGTTTATAAGAATTCAGAAAATTCTATACTAATTTTGTATTAATTTTCCCATCTATATTATTATTATTGATCAAAGAGTTAAGAAGGATGTATAGTCCACATTTTTTCTTCTCAGTTTTTTTTTTGGGTGTGTGCGTTTTTTCTCAATTAAACTTTTGATTTAGTTTCCTTTGAATGTTTTATTGTCGTAAGTCTATACTCTTATTAATTTGGGCTTAAATTAACCATTGTCACTTTATTAAAAGTTTACTAACTATAAACCAAAGTTCAAAAGTTACAGTTTGTTGCTTAAAAAGAATTAATTTGAAATACGCCCTTCATTTGGTGTTTTTTTTGTCATATTATTAAAGATTTATTTGTAGTTGTTACATTTTATTATTCATTAGATACATGTTTTCATAGAATTTTAGTCATTCTGACATATCGATGAAAATTCACATGGAACACACGTGCGAAACACGTGTCCAGAAACTAGTTAAGTGAATGAATTTGTATTTTAATTTATTTAACTAACCGACATATCAATAATTAATTGTATTTTCCTCTTTAACAACTAATAATACATTATCAGTTCACACTTTTGTCGTTTTTCCTAAAACCTCCACTTTAGTAATTACTAAGTATACACGAAAAAAAATCTTAGATAATTTTAGACTTTTCGTCATGGTTACATCTCTGCTTTAGTGCTTTATAGATTTTGTAAGAAATTGTTTTGATACTTTTTTTGTTTGCTTATCTTCCATTTTACAAAGTTTGTATAGATTGAAATTAATTTTAAATGCGTAATTGTATACTAATTATGATTCATGTCATCTATACTATTTGTATGAGACACGTGCAACGCACTGGACATGTGCGTTGCACGTGTGTCTCATTCAAATAGTATAGATGAAATGAATCATAGACACTAGTATATATATAGCAAATGCATCTTCTAAATTTTTTCAATAATTTATTTTCTACTTCAACATTATATTATTTAATTTGCAGGTTACCTTATGTCAAGGACGACATATTTCAAGTTAGATTTTAAACAAGATCACTCTCAATTTGCTTCAAGAGCAAATGGTAATGCTATTTTCCATTCAATGATAGAAGAATCACATTCAAGGGGTCAAGTGTCCAGAGATAAGGAGTTGGACCCAGTTAATTTCACAAAGCCTTTAATCAAGAAACTAGATAAGCTCTTCATTTTTTAAAATGTTGAAGCAGATGACGATCAAAATATGGACTTGGAATTGAAGCTTTACAATATAGTCAAAGCATCCAACTCTTACCAGAAATATTTGATTAAAAGGTTAGGGATTGCGTCCAATCAGGCCAATTTGGTATATATTGATAATACAAACCGAATTAATTTAAATTTGTCTTGCGTATAGTCTATTGATGGGGTAAGAACTCTTGATTAGAAGTTATTCATTATTAGGGTTCAAATACGAGACTTCTACATAAGAGTGGATGAATCTCATTCATCTCAATGCTCATTGGTGGCATGTAAAAGAAACACACACCCTCACGCGCGCGCGCGCACACACACACGCACAATCTTAGATAATTTTAGACTTTTCATGATGGTTACATCTCTGCTTTAGTGCTTTATAGATTTTGTAACAAATTTTTTGCTTGTCTTCCATTTTACAAAGTTTGTATAGATTGAAATTAATTTTAAATGGTTAATTGTATACTTACTATGATTCATGTCATCTATACTATTTGTATGAGACACACGTGCAACGCACGTGTCTAGACGCTAGTGTGTGTATATATATAAATATATATATATAACAAATGCATCTTGTAAATTGTGTCGATAGGTTATTTTCTACTTCAACATTATATTATTTAATTTGCAAGTTACCTTGTGTCAAGAACGACACGTTTCAAGTTAGATTCTAAACAAGGTCACTCTCAATTTGCTTCAAGAGCAAATGGTCATGCTATTTTCCATTCAATGATTGAAGAATCACATTCAAGGGGTCAAGTGTACAAAGATAAGGAATTGGACCCAGTTAATTTCACAAAGCCTTTAATCAAGAAATTAGATAAGCCTTTCATTTTTTAAAAATGTTAAAGCAGACGACGATCAAAATATGGACTTGAAATTGAAGCTTTAGAATATAGTCATAGGATCAAGGATGTGAAATAACTCCTAAAAAGTGTTTCTCTTGTAGTGTTCACTCAAACTTAAATTTTTAATGGTGTTTTTCTGTATTAGTAGTATCTTAGTTGTCCTTCTTGTNTTCTTACCCTTCTTTTTATCAACATGTTCGAGGAATAACTCCTAATAAGAGTGTTTCTCAACTCTCCAATATTTTAAAAAATCAAACTGTTACTGAAACAACTAACCAATAATCCATTACCGATAAATCAATAACTTTTTTCGATTTGGATTATTGATTTTGGTTCGATCTTGGTCATGTTTGTACATACAAACATAACTCATGACATCTCATAAAACCCCTTTCAAAATCAGAAATTCTGTACGAATTCAAACAAAAATATATTTCTACAGAACCCCTTACCGAAAGATACAAATAAACAAGAGGAATCTTAGTCACTCAGTTATTTGACTATCCAAACTTTCATCTTGTTGGTGAGAGTTCGATTTCCCAAAAAAGAGAATGTCACTTCTCTCAAAAGTCAGAGCACACACGAAATTCAGTCAGATAAAACAGAGAAACAGAAAACAGAGTCAAAAGGAAGAGATCAATTACTAGTTTCAGGTTCGACGATGACGAGAGCTTTGGAATCATTGGGTTTGTCTTCCAATTCTTTAGAAGGAGGTACAGTTGATAAGACGATGGCTTTCTCCTCCGCGACATGTTCAGCAGTCTCCACTTTCTTGGCTTCTTCTTCACCCATATCTTAATCGAATTGCAGAATTGTAAGATTATATCAGAGAGTGGGGTTGAAGAGAAGATATGTGTAATTGATTGTTGAAATAAATGTTGCCTTTAGAATAAAGAGAAGAAGCTAGAGACAGAGTGGACACCCATTTGTATAAGCTTAGCTGGATTATGATTTGTACATTTGTTGTAAAGGACCCCATTTGTCAGCTGTCACACTCTATTGACAACAGTCTCATAAACTTTTGCAAATATATAATCATGATTGATACAGTCGTTGGCCTAACTAAAATGATACGGGACAGGATGTCAAATTCAACTTTAAATAGTTTTTGGGTTTTCATCCGGTGTTCGATATTCGTAATTGAGCTCGACTAATCTAGATTCATGTCAAGTAGGATCCCCTCAGCGGTAGAGCTCTCAAGGATTTTCTTTTCATATTCAAAACTCAAAACTGAAATATCTGATTAAGGGAGTAGCAGTATAGTCTCATTAACTACACTACATAAATTCAACTCTAAACATGATTGGCCCATCCTTATACTTTTGGTTAATAATTGTGGTCCTCACACTTAGTATCCAACAGGTGGAAGAAACAAATGATTAAAATATGTTCTTTGTCAAAAATATTATGCAAAAATTACTTATATTTTGTAAAATCAAACTCAAAATAATAATACGAAACATGAAAGTTGACAAGTAATATAGAGAAATAAGAAGTATTTCTCAAGTGTATCTGGTATGAATTCTTATACCTCTATTTATAGTAATAGACTAGTTTTGGGCACTTGTGTTACACGTTCCCATGCTAAATTGTGTAGAGTCGTTATAAATATATATTTTTTTTTGCTAATTTTTCTATTTCGGAGAATATTCAATGATATACCATCTGTATTAAACTTGCCCAAAACTAACTGGTAAGCGTAGCCCCATCCATTGCACCAAATTCTTTGGTGCTAGCTTACCACTTAGTGCATTTATGAGCGCACAGAAGGAAATTTCTTTACAAAAAGTAAAATTAATATTGAAAAATAATAAAAATCATTTGCTAAAATACCAAAAATACACCAATTCGAAATTCTAATAGCATAAATTTCTTTAGATCATCGTTATATACATGCTACATGTTAACTCCATGTTACAACTACCTCAAGGTTAGAATAGTGCAATTTTTATCATAAAAATAAAAGCCAGGCAGGAGAAAAACCACATGGTACATATCTATATATAAAGCTTAAAATATAAATAGTACATATTCATATATAGAGCTTAAAATACAAATAAATGAAGGAATCTATTAGGCACGAAAGTTAATAAATCAAGTATACGGTTGTGCATGTACCATCCATCCCCTCAACACTGGATTATGAGCAAAATTCAATGCCTACTCTAAAATTTTGTAACTTCCAACTGCATATGCTTTTGAAGTAACCAATGTACCTCACAAGATTATAAAATGGCCAATCTTTTTAGTATTGAAATATTGTATATGATGGCCCTTCATTATCATTTATAACATACTCTTAAAATAACTAACCTATTAGCCATAATGTCATGTACATTATTATTAATTATACAGTAAAACCTCTATAGATTAATATAGGTGGGACCATAAAATTTTATTATTTTATAGAGATATTATTTAATCGATAAATTAATATTTATTAATTTAAAGAATGATTTGAGATTTAATGAAGGTTAATTTGATTATATCAAAATCATTGCATCTTACTAATTTATGTATCATATTTATTGAGTTCATATAAATTTGTTTTTATACATAAAGTACAACGAATACATCAAAATCATTGTATCTTACTAATTTATGTATCATATTTATTGAATTGTCACTATCGTGCAAACAAAAGAGCATGGATGACAAGTGTGCTTTTTGATGAATATATTCGTTGATTTGACCACAAAATGCATGGTAGACGAGTTTTGCTTATGGTAGATCCCCATAATAGAAATATTGAAGGACTATAAAATGTTGAATTATTTTTCTTGCCACCCAACATGACATCCAAAATTCAACCTTATGATGCTGAGATAATAAGAGCTTTCAAGATGTATTATCATAACATATTTTATCGTAGGATATTAGAAGGCTATGAAGTGGGATAAATTGATCCAACAAAGAATAATGTTTTGGATGTTATCAATTTTGCAATCCCTGCTTGGACAACAAATGTTCAGCAAGGGACAATAACAAATTATTTTCGACACTGTAAAATTCGTTCGGAGGATGCAATCTCAAAGAATTTGAACGAACCCACTTGTGAAAACGTCATTCATGAACTTGAAGTCATGACTAATGATCTCGGTTACCACAATAAAATGAATGTCAATAACATGTTGGATTATCCGGGTGAAAGTGATACATGTTCAGAGGTCCAGAGCTTAGAAGAAATTGTGGATACCATCGGAAAAACATTGTTGATGATGAAGTTGAAGATGATACTATACCTTTGGAACCAGTTACACGTAAAGCAACACTTATCGCATCTAGAACTCTTCACAATTTTATGGTGCAGTTCGAAAGACAACACTAGAGCTCTTAGATGCCATAAGAAAAGTTATTTTATTTTTTTGTTTGCAATAAGAAAAGTTAGAGATGAGCTTCAACTAAATTTAAATTTTAAGAAAAAACAGAACACAATAAAATCATATTTCACTAAATTGCCTTAGATATATTTTTACTTTTAAAGAATTATTAATTTATGATATTAATGGGACTATATATTTATATAGGGGTCTTTTGGAAATATATTATCTTATTATCTTATCGAAATTGGTGATTTTTTCTATTGGCCCAAGTCGGGACCGAAGAAAGATATTACTTTGGAGAGATTATTAATTTACCGAGTGTTAATTTATAGATGTTTTACTGTATTATTGTCTATAATACCTCTTCATTTCCCCCACAACTTTTAACATAACATATTTATCATAATTAAGAAAAATGTAACAGAGACTCTCGAGTTTTTATAATATTATAGTACATAAATTGAAAATATAGGAAAAATGTAAAAAAGAATATAATAAAAAGATAAATGATTTTTTTGGCTTATAAGAAATGTCACATCACCTTCTTTATGTCTTACTTAGTTTATATTAAATTAGATGGTGATGCCCGTGCACTCACGGGCCCAACAATTTACATTTTAAAGTGATGATTGCTTAGCTTGAAGATATACAATGACAAAAAATTGTAGCTATATCGAAAAAACATGTTAGAATAAGTATTTAAGTTTATAATGAAGAATGTCTTCATTAACAATACATGCATTTTACATATCCAAAACAAAATAACAGCAGCAATACCTAATAATACTGGTTATCTAATCCTCAAATCATAAACTTGGATAATCCGAGAAATGAACTACTTTCGCTGCCTGTTATATGTGCAGAAATGAGTGTCACTCATGCTTTAGAAGAAAAAGATTGGTAGTATTATATCATGAATAGTATCACAACATTGTAGACATATGATGTCTGGGTACTAAAACACTGTAACATAATAATCAAATCATCTGCAGGTAGTATGTGTGTTCCTAAACGTCTATACCCAGAAGAGGTACCAATTTACTCCTTTAGAAACCAAAAATAATCCCTATCATAATTAATAAGGCAACGTGACAAGCAACAATTACAGAAACATATACCAACATCCTTTTGCAATCCCCTATATAAAAAAGATAGCCAAAAAAGACAAAAATAAAAACCTATCTACAGGTGAAGCCTGGCCTGTATGGTGTAGACAGAAGAATGCTGACAGACCAAGGAGGCGGGGAATGCAAATAATCCTAAAGAACGGTTAAAAAAGTTCATTAACCTAAGAGGAAAACTCAGCTGGTGCAAAGACAACATCAATTAACATAAATAATCTCGCTATTGTGGCAGCTTATAATGAACGAAAGGTCAGATTATTTAGTCTACAACTTTTAAGATTTCTAGGCAATCAAGAAATTAACAGTCTTCCGCATTTTCTTTTCGCACTTTTATTAACAATCTAATTATGCATTGTAATTAGTTGTAATTAGTGTTAATTACCGTTAGCTAGTCAATTAGTTAGATTGTTAGTTAGGCTGTCACATCAAGTTGGTTAGGGAATCAGAAAGTTAGTTAGGATATTTTCTTTTCTTATCTTCTACTTTTGCTTAGTTGGATACAGCTGTCAACATTACATTCTTGTGTATAAATACTTGTATCGATCAATACACAAAGTGTGAGTTCACATTTTCTCAAATCTCAGATTCTGCAAACTGCTTCTCTCAATTGCCAATTATGGCTTCTCTGTTGTTCTTTGATTAGATGCTCACCATTGTTGTGTAGTTTGATATGGTATCAGAGCCTAACTTGCTCTCGTCTCTTTCGATCTGAATTTTTCGTTCATCTTCCTAGTTGATCCTTTACCATGACAGGTGCTGAAAATATTCCTTCAACAGAGGGAACTTCTACTGGTGGTGATGCGAGCAGTGCTCTCTATGTGCATCCCTCCGATAGCCTTGGAATGGTACTAGTTCCAGTTCAATTCGATGGCACAGGATATCGATCCTGGAAAAGAGGAGTCATGCGAGGTTTGTCAGTGAAGAACAAGCTCAGGTTCATCGATGGTAGCTGTGTTAAATCAACTGCGAATTCACCTCAGTCACGTCAATGGCAACGATGTGATGATATGGTAACTTCCTGGATCTTAAATTCCCACTAAGGAGATTTCAGATAGTGTGGAATATGTTAACAATTCAGTGGAAATTTGGAAAGAACTTGAAGATAGGTATGATCAGACTAATGGAGCAAAGTTATATCAGATCCAGAAGGAAATTAATGATCTCACACAAGGTAGTTTGGACATCACTGTCTATTACACTAGAATCAAAAAGCTTTGGGAAGAATTGAATACTCTGAATATGAGAAATCAGTGCTCTTGCACTTGCACTTGTGGAGCCAAGGATGGGCTACACAGAGCAGAACAGGATAGACGTTTGGTACAGTTTTTGATGGGGATGAATGAGGCATACACTGTGGTAAGAGGAAACATTCTTATGATGAATCTTCTTCCATCCATGGCGCATGCTTTCTCATTACTGATCCAAGAGGAGAAACAGAGAGAATTTAGACCTTCTAGTCGAATTCCTATGGAGTCAGCTTCTTTGAGTGTAAATACTTCCAATAGTAATGGAAAGGGCCCAGCAGGAAGGAACTATAAGACATCATTCTCCAACAACAACTATTCCGGAAGTAACAGTACCTTAGGAAATAACAATAACTATGGAGGATCCAATTATTACTTAGGCAGCAGTAGCAATATGAATGCTATGTTTTGTGATTTCTGCAAAAAGACGGGACATATCAGGGAGAAATGCTACAAGTTAAATGGATATCCACAAGGACACAACAACCAGGCTAACAGGAACAATGGATTTCATGCTAGACAGAACAACAATCATGAATATAAGGGAAAGAGAGTTGTGGCTAATGTGCATGGATCTCCTGATGACATGATGCCTGCTCAGGGAGAAGACTGTCCACAGGGCAATCACAATCAAAATGCCACACTTACTAAGGATCAATATGCTCATATCATGAATCTCCTGCAGCATTTTNAATCAGCTACAGAGTTTCAAAATCTCACCATGATTTTAAAGAGGACGTATAACTTTAAAACTTCATGATGACTTGAGCTAGCTGGAAAGGTGCCACCATAAATTATTAAATATGTTAGAGATTTGACGACTGCATTTGATTTATATTGTATTATTGTCGCATGATGTTTTAGTACCTTGAGCACCCATTAAAAATATATTTCACGACACGAAATACTTCTCGGACATGGAATAGAACACTTGAACATCAAACTACAAATCAAAACATATAACATATATACTGATCAACAAAAGCTGAAGCAACATAAATATTTGAAATGCCAGGAAGTTTAAAAGATCAGAAATTCAAAGATGACGTCTAGTGATCCACTCTTCAGCTTCCTCTCCATGATTTTCATCAATCTCATTGCTTCTAATGCAAGCTCAATTGTTTCTTATTTCAGTTAAATGGTCAAATTAGAAAAATTTGCTTGCTAATGTACTTAGTATAAGATAAAATAAATAAATAAATAAGCAGAGAGGTAACCTAAATAATTGGCAAAATATAAGTGAATTACCAAGTTTTGAGTTTTTCTTTTTGACATAGCCTTGCTCTATTCTCATTGAATTTTTCTCAATGCAAGTCAATGAGAGCATGTGAAATCAATTTACAAAAAATCAAAGGCTCAAGAAATTTCATAATAGCCTTCACCGAATTTAGTTTTACAGAACTTCTTTTTGCGGTTCAAAGTATTACAGAACTAAAACAACAACAATAACAAATCCATTGGATCTATAAGATATCGAAGACATGAATCACAGGATGGCAAAAATAGAGAGAATGACAAAAAAATTACTGTGATAATGGAAAAGGTTCGACAATTTGCTACACTCCAGAAGTATGTGGAAGAAGAAAAATATACGATAAAGGTTGTTGTTACATCTATAACACACGTGTTGTCATTGAAGGAATATTTTTTGAAAAAAATTAAATTACCAAGTTATCCTTAAAAAGTACAACTTCTATTACATTTTGTACAACTGCATGTAGCAGTGTTAGTACATCCCAACTCCCATTTCTAAAATAGGGTAATAAATTATTTATATAAAAAAATGAAAATAAAATAAGTTATAGACAGATGAATAAATTATTGGAGGTTATGAATATGAAAGGCTTGAAGTTATGAATATTACGAATACTAGTTAAGATTCAAATTTATGTAATTGAAGAGGTATCATCAGTTAAGGAGATTATTTTACAAAATAAAATAACTAAAAGAAATGAGAGAAAAAGTTTTTAAAAAGGAGAAATAAAGATAAATTGGATTCTTGACCAAAGAGATGTCACATCACTATTTTTTTTGTAGCTTTATATTATGTATAGATTTTTAATTATTATGATATAGATGATAATTAACTAGATGGTTTATAATTGTAACACCCTGGAAATTTTTTTGAGCTAAGACTCGAACCATCCTTCGTAGTAAGTAAGTTTTTACCAAGGAATTTAAATTTTTCTTAAGTGTTAAGGTCACTAGATATAGCACCTTGAGTTCAAAAAAGAATTAAAGAGAATTCATTCAAGTCATTCCTTAGTTCTTTTAAGTTTTGGGTCAACTTCAAATGACCATAACTTTTAGCACAAATTGAGTTAGGAGACCCATAAGATATCAAATGAAACGTCTTAGAATCCTCTTTCCAACGCCGCTGAGTTTGCTAATTTTTAAGCTCGTATGGGGGAGATAAGCCCGTTTGAAGCCGGGCTGTCCAAATAGGAAAAGTTATCCAAAAATATGAGGGTTATTTTGGTATTTTCCTTACCCAATCGGATTTAAACATTTTTAGTAAGGTTTTAGGAGTCTAAACTGATTAGAATCAGTTTCATTCATCCCCAAAGCTTTTAGGGTTTAGAGAGAAGATTGAAGAGGAGAAAAAATTCAAAGTTTCAAGCATTCGTTCAAGAAATTCAAGATTTCGCCAAGAACCTAGTTCTTTGAGGTATGTAATTAAGCTTCCATAGTGTTGGGTTTGTTCACCCACACGCCAATGAGTTTCTTTTACGAATCTATCCATAAATATTGAGCAATGTAATTTCTTGATGAGTGTTCTTAAAGTTTCCTTATCGATTAAGTTTTGATGTAAGATTTTACTTAGGTCAATTTCAAAATGACCATATCTCTTAGAATACAAAGAGTTACGTGGCCCGTAACATATCAAATTAAAGGTATTTGAATCTACTTTCCAACGCCATCAAATTCGCGTCAATCCAATTTTTGAGTAAAAAGTTATGACTATTTTAGTAACTTGATACAGTGCTGTTACGAATTAGCCGATGGGAAAACATTAAAAAGCTTCGTTTTTTCTTTTTACCTCCAAGAAAACCCTAAACTATTTTTTTGACTAATAAAAGGCTCAAAACAATCAGATTTTCATCTTTTAATCCATCATTCTCTTCTCTCTCAAACCCTATGAACACCTCGCTATTTGAAAGAACTTGAATATGGAAGAAACCATTTTTGGAAATAATCAAATTTGGAAAGTTGACAAAATTAAGCCAAGCATGAGTTTTGGGTCAACTTCAAACGACCATAACTCTTAGATCAGAATGAGTTAGGTGTTCTACCAGATACCGTAAGAATGATGCTTGAATTATCTTTCCAATGCCACCAAGTTTGCTCGATTTCGAATTCGTATGAGGGAGATATGGCTATTCAAAGTTGGCTGTCTAGATAAGGAAAGTCAAAATCAGCTTTTAGAAGGGTATTATGGTATTTTCGCTACCCAGTTAATTAAATTCGTTTTTGGTAATTAAGTTGGGGTCTAAACTTCAGTTTATGCTTTACAAAATTAAGTTAGGGTTTTGAGAGAAGAGAAAAGAAGAGGAGAAAGGAGGAGAAGAAGCAAGGATTCGTCGCGTTCTTGAAGTTAAGCTCATCGATTTCGCCAAGGGTTGATCCCTATGAGATATGTGAGATCACATAGAGTTGGGTTAGTTCACCCACGCGCCAATCATGATTTAATTCAGCGTATTTATGTTCTTGAAAGAAAAGGTTATGAGTTTTTGATGAATTTTGTTGAAGTTTCGTTTGAATCTTGATTGTTGAGTTTTGGAGGAGTTCTTGAGGTTATTTGATGAGATTTAAGGTTGTTTTTGAGTGCATTCTTGTATACCTTGGTTGTGTATTCGATTCTAAGCGTTTGGGGAAGAAACTAAGTGAATCTAGAGGGTGTAGAGTTGAAAAACGAGCAAGAAAAATTGAGATTTTCTAGGGAAAGGCGGTGGGGCGCCGCGCCACTCAAAGCCCCCCACATCATATTCTTTGGATTGGACTCTGGGGAGCCGCGCTAGTCAGTGCGCCCCAACCTAGGTTCTGAAGTTTTGCCTCTAGCGCCTTGCGCTAATCAGAGTGCCAGGAACGCCAGGTCTTCTACCCTTTCCCACTTCTTTCCGTTTGAGTTCCCTTAAATCGTTCCTATGTTTCCTAGTTGATTCCTACACTCTAAGGTACGTCTAAACATCATGATATCACTTATAACACGAGATCATGATCCTTGAATCCATAAATCAAATTCAAGGAAGAGCTAAGAGTCAAGTCAAGAGAGTTCTTAGAATCTTTCCAAAGTCTTGGACAATCGTTTTAAACTTGTTTTAAAAACCTAAGCATTGAGTTGAGAAATAGTAGAGTCGAGTTCATTTTTTTAAAAATGAAATATGGGGACTAAGTACTTCCAAAGAGCAAATGTTTTTTCACATTTAAGATGAGAAGAAACACCGATTTCCAACTGAGTTTTCATGAGTGGTTTTTGAGTTCTATCTCTTTTAAGAGATAAGCTTTTTGAGTAATTACCTCAAATCACAGAAAGAGTTTTGTTTTAAAACATATGAGCAATATTGAGCACCGATATGGGGACGAGTTCATAATAACTCAAGTCTCCATAAACCATGTAGCCATCATGGGTAGAAAGGGTTATACTTTTTAGATGATTCCTTAGTGCTTTTTAGCATAGACTAGTGGATCCACTTATTTGAGGCGTTCTATATCCCGGCAAGTTATAGGATAATCCTAGTAGCGTGGGCGAGACGATGTATCATCACATAGCTCATAGTGATGGTTGTCGGTTAGAGAAACTCCCATAGACTTATATTACTTATTATATATGTATATTGAGTTTTTTCTTACTATGTACTGATGTCATTTGGCCTGCATCGTTTTATGATGCAGATAACTAGGATCAACATCCAGCGTCCTGTTGTTCCAGTTGAGCACCTCCTTGCTTTCCGGAGGATCCCTTTTACATTGTTTTAGTATTTTAGTTGTTAGGATGATCGGGGGTCTTGTACCAACATCCTCATTGTTTTTAGAGGCTTCATAGACATATAGTTATCGTTCTCTGGTCTTTCCATTTTCAATTGTTTCTACTAAAACATTGAGTATTCATTTTGGCTAGTTGAATGCTCTTTTAAGACAATTTAAGTTATTGCAAGAGTTATCTTTTGAGGTTGTTTCTTGTTATTTAGGTCTTCCGCTATAAGTTAAGTCAGGCCAAGGGTTCGCTTGGGGCCAACAATGGTTCTCGAGTGCCAGTCCCGCCCAGGGTGTAGGCTCGGGGCGTGACACCCTAGGGAAAAACCCTAAGGAAAAATCAAAGTAGAAGACTCCATTCAAGATTCTTTCAATCTCTTTCAAGATTCTTCTTCAAGGTAAGTCTTTCTCCAAGAATTCCATTCTTTTCAACTCAAATTCCTCCATACAATTATGAATCACTAATGAAAATCATAATTCTTGGCTATAGATGTTTCAAGAAACTAATTCAAGAATCTCAAGAAAGGTTTTCTTGATCGTTTACCTTCAAGCTAGGGTTTCAAGGCTTCTAATAAAGTTCTTTTTCAAGATTCTTCAAGAACCTTGTTCTTCCAGGTATGTAAGTCTATCATAGTGTTGTACTAGTTCGTCCTCATTCCCTACATCTACTTTCAGATCAGTAAAAGAGTAATCTATGATTCTTTTCCTAAGTTTGAGTATTCTTGAGATAAGTTGATTTTGAGTTCTTGAGTTCATGTTTCTTTTAATAATTCTATTCCTAATTATTGAGTTTCTATATTGTTATTGAGATCCTAGAGTTGATACGTTCATGTTTATATTTCAGCATGAACCTTATTTTGAGTTATAAATTTTGATTTTTTTTTAAAGCCAACACTTGAGTTCTTAAACTGAGTTTTGAGAAAGTAAAGATGAGTTTTGAGAAAAGTGTTTCTAAAACGTGATAAGTATGACAATAGAGTATGCCATCAATGTTTAAGCAGTATGGTATCTAGTTATGTCATCAATGTTTAAGCAGTATGGTATCTAGTTATGCCATCAATGCTTAATCAATATGGTATCTAGATATACCATCAATGTTTATGTAGTATGGCTTCCCGAGTCATCAATGATCATATTAAAATATGATTTTGATATATTTTTTAGAAGAGTTTTCAAATATGAATTGAGTAAGAGTATAAGGGAACTAAGTATTCCCAAAGATATCCATTTTTACATTGATAAAAGAGAAACTTTGATTTCTAAATGAGTTATGAGTTCAAAAGATATTTCAAGAGTAGTTACCTCTTTTAAGAGGGTAGTTTGAGCAATTATCTCAAATTAGAGGAAGAGTTATGTTTTTAAACATATTAGCACGATCATATATTATTGGGAGTAGTATTGAGCACCGATATGGGGATGAGTTCAGACAATTCAAAGTCCTCATAAACCATGTATGCTAACATGGGTAAAGGGTCATACTTTTTAGATGATTCCTTATTGCTTTTAAGCATAATTTAGTGGATCCACTTAGTAGTAGGTTCTATACCCTGACAAAGTATAGGACAGTTTTGGCAGCGTGGGCTTGACGATGTATCATCACATAGCTCATAATGATGGTTGTCGGTTAAAGAATCTCCCATAGAGTTATATTGTATTTTTATATACAAGCTGAGTTATTATTGTATTCTTCAATACATTGAGTTGTGATCTGCTATTTTAATAGCTTTACAAATATTGCATATTTTATTGTTGCTTTATCTTGAGATGAATATCTTATTATTTAGTTAAGCCCTATTTTCTTTGAGTTGAGATGAACCATGTTTCATTGAGTTGGGTTGAGTTTAGTGAGTTGAGAAGAGGTAAGTATATTTCTTTTCCATCAGTTCAAGCTTATGTTTATGCATTAGGATTCCCCTTACATGCTCGTACATTCCATGTACTGAGCCATTTGGCCTGCATCGTTTCATGATGCAGATATAGGTATTCAAGATCATTAACAGGGGTTTCGTTGAGGTCATGTGATATTCCAGTCAGCTTTGGTGAGCCACCTTATATTCTAGAGGACTCCACTTTTATCTTACAGTTAGTAGTTTAGAGATGTCGTGGGTCTTGTCCTGATAGCCTTCTGTAATAGTAGAGGCTTCATAGATATACAGAGTTGAGGAGTTTCTGTATTTATTATTTTGAATATTGTACAGACTTTTAAAAAGGTTGAGTATTTGAGTTTATTGAACTTTATTCCGTGTTAAGCTTTGTATGCTTGAGTTAGTCTTCCGCTTGTAGTCAGCCATGATGAAGGTTCGTTTGGGGACCAACAATGGTTCTTGAGTGCCAGCCACGTCCAGGGTGTAGGTTTGGGTCGTGACAATAATATTCTAATTTAGTGTAGGGGTAAAATGGTAATCCAATTTTGCACTTTGAAGCTTTCCTTTTATTTATTATATTATATTATATTATATTATATTATATTGCATTATATTATATTTTATACACACAAATTAATTGCACTTATTATGAAGCTTAAAAAAATAATAATTTAATAATTGCTGTGAGATTTAATGAATTTTGACGGTATAGTTTTATGGTGAACTAATATCCCTAATTGCAGATATATTACAATTCAATACCCCTAATTGAATTATAAGTTATTATTAGGAGGAAGAAGAAAAAGGGTCATATCCCACGTCTTTGCAATTGGATATGAGTTTAGCTATAACTACATTTCAATTTTTTCTCTTATCTATTAGTTTATTTAAAAAAAATAAAATCATTTTTTGTCATGAAACTATATAAAACAATGAGAAGAAAGTAGAGAGAAAAAAGAAGACTTATTTCTCTTGGATGATTTTACCATAAAGAAAACCCCTCTATTTATAGAGGAAAATTGACTTGGTCCCAAAGTTAGCGTTTCTAAATTTTCTCTTAAAGATAAACATTCACTATATTTATAACACTCCCCTTTGAATGTCTAACTCGTAGATGATGTGCCTCATTAAAAATTTACTAAAAAACTTTGGAAAAAGCAACTCTAGTAAAGGTAAGTACACATATCTAATATTATACATCTAATTATTGCCTCATTAAAAATCTTACAAGGAAAATCCAATAGGACAAAATCTCGTAAGGGAAAAAGAGTAGTGTGTATTAACTCCATGTAATGAGAACATCAATCCAGAGACTTGAATCTTCACATTCCAAGTTTGTGCATCATCTTCTTGAAAGTTGTAGTTGGTAGAGACTTGGTGAACAAATCAGCCACATTGTCATTCGAACGAATCTTTTGCACATTGCTATCACCATTCTCTTGGAGCTAATGTGTGTAGAAAATCTTTAGCGAAATGTGTTCCAAACTATCTCCTTTTATGAATCATCCTTCATGATCAAAGGATTCTGCAAGTTCCTCACTTCAATCTCTTTATGCAAATAATCTATTGCCTTTTGAAAACTCTTCAACAGTTCAACTCAAATTATTAACTTTCATAACAATACAAAATATTCTTGATTGATTTAACACATATGAGCATTATAAATAAGTTTTTCAATAACTTGTATATGCTTCGTGCATTTTAAATCCTTAAGATATTTTGATATCAATTTTGTCAAGTGACAACTATTCAATATTAAATGTATGACATCTTGTAGTATCTAGACTGCAAGTCAAATAAGCTTTATGCTTATCAAGATGTATAATTCTACTTTTCACTTGATAATTATTCTACTCCAGCATGCTTTAATAGACTGGAATTTATATTATCATAATATATTACAATATTGTGGTATACTGTATCAAAAATATCATCGACGAGATATTACTTTGTATCGATTCACAATACAACATAACTTATTGAGATCTCATACTCGATCACAAACAAACTGCCATGAACTAAGCTCTTAAATCTCAGACAACTCTCCTCCCTTACTCTCCAATGAATGAAGTGGTCCTAGAAAGCATTATAAAATACATCTTACTCTGCCGGAGGAGATCCAATTGGTCTAGACCTCACAAAAGTCCTTCACCACTCTCTGGTGTGACTACGAACCTGAAGTACAACAAATTAGACGCCACGAGCATCCACCATACCTACTGCCTCAAGCATCTCATGGCACAAGGTCAGGAACTCATAAGCATCCTCATTCTTACCACCCTGAAACTGGTGTGGTTTCATCTTTTGAAACCTCTCATAGCATGGCTGATCTGCCGCTGTCAAAATAGCCTCAGGAGCAATCTATGCATCAACAGCTGCTGCAGGAACCATTGGTGGCTAGCCCACCTGAACATGAACACCTGGAGTCTGCTGCTGACCTGGAGTCTGCTCCCCCGGAGAAAGGTTCTCTAACACACCAAGCATCCTCAACAATTCTCCTGAAAAAATGAAGCTCTAACACGTGTCTTAGGAAATACCTCTCTAGCTCTACCTCTGGCTGGTGTTGCTCCATGGGCACAATTTCTAATTAGTGCTGCTCCACGAGTACAACCTCTAGCTCGGGCCCTACCTCTACCTCTAGTTGGGGTCTCGACAATATTTTCGGGGAGTGCTTCTCCTCTACCACTGGAAAAAGAAGCTCTGATCCTCGGCATCTGCCAAAATAAAATGTGGCAACTCAGCACTAGCGAAAATAACCACACACGATAAGGAAAGATGGATAAAAAGAAGTTTCCTACCAATCCTTGTAGCCTCTTGAAAATTAGTACATATGTCTCTGTATCGATTCTCAAGACTCTACTTAGACTTCAATTGTATACACGTGAGACCAATGAATTGGCTCTGATACCATTTTTTCTTGACCCAATAATGGACATGATGTCACTTGTCTATTCCCACCAAGACAAGTCAACTTTAACCCAACAAAAATGAAAGAAAAATGGAAATGCAATAAAACAGAACAAGACAAAAAGAAAAACTTAGTCATTCTAACCAATACTCCAAAACCTGGTTGTCACATGCATAAGCCACTAATGAAGATATTGAATTGAAAAGATAAATACAAGTTTCAGTCTTTGTTTCTCAAGTAGAATTATAAAGCTTAAAAGAAAATGGAAAAGAGGGACCACTATGATGACGAGCAACTACCACTCGAATCCTTCACGAGCCTCGACTATCAGGAGAATAAGAAGATCACGAGGGTTCGGGCTCAGAACCTACACAAGTGTAGTAGCAAGGGGTGAGTATAAACAACATGGTACTTAGCAAGCAGCCTACTAAACAAATCAACTGGTTAGAAAAGGAATATCCCTGATTCTCCAATCGAGCCTCCTCAAACTACAACCTACACAAAAATCAGCCCAACCTAGAAATCTACAATACCCGACTCATAAGGCCTAATATTGATAGTCTTATAGGCACAATTCAACGATTAAACAAGTTAAATAAGTCAATCTCCAAGTCAAGTAATTCATTCACACGCAATAAGTACATCAATATCAAGTATCAAGCTAGTCACGCATAAACATCAAGGTATAAAGTCACATAATCAAATCACTAGCCGAAATCATTTTCCATCGGTACAATATCATTTGCCGGCAATTACCTCGGCATAATAACACTCGCCGAAAATTACCTCAGCATCACAACATTCGTCAACAAAGACCTTGACATCAGAATACTCACCAACAAATACCTCGATATCATAAATCATCACATGTCTCATAACGGTGTTCAAAATCAATGCACAAAAGATATATCATACCACATGAAAGAGACAACAACTTGCACAATTTAAGTCCATATTCATGCTTTCAAGCATTTGATCGATCGATTAACAAGGGTTACATTAAGGCAACTCACATCTTAAATTTCTACACATAGACTTTTTTGTTTCAACCCCTTCTATTCATTTAGATGTAACAAGTGGACAGTTTAACCCTTCACCTCATACCCATTACTCCTAATACTCAAGCAATGGTTTAGAAAGAAACTTACCTTAAATCAAAGAACAATCACTCCAAAAGTTGAGTCTTCCCCTTTCGAATCACTTCCAAAGACAAACAATCTAAAATAACCAAGTATTCACAATCACCCATCAGAAACAACAATTCACATATCAATGTATAGAGAAATGGGTCGAACCACTGAAAACCCAGTATCAAAATGTAGGTTTGAATTCGAAAAATAATACTTGAAACATTACTTAAGGCATTAGGAACTCATTAGGAAAATCATTTAAAAAATGGGCGTAAAATAAGTTCATAAACTCACTTTTACTTTAAAACTTAAGTTCATGAAGAAACCCCAATTTATCAATCCAAAATCTTGATTTAAACTCATAAATTCAATGATAATAATGGGTAATCAAACTTTTAGAGTTAAAGATACGTCACCCAAAAGATTTTACTTGAAAATCTGGTCTAAATCGCCTTCCCAAAGCTCCTAAAACTTAAAAATGGTGAAATGAGGTTTAAGCCCCAACTTTTAGAAGACATTTTACCCTGGTCTAAAATTCTCATCGCGATCGCGACCCAGAGTCATGTGATCGTGATGAGTAACACAGTCAATTCATTAAAGTTGACCATCACGATCGAGTCAAGACCTACGATCGTGATGCACCCTAATATGATGCTAGGTGATTGTGATTGTAAGACCTCACTATTTGAAAGAACTAGAAGTAGCTAAAATTAGAAAGAGTCATTTTTGGAAAGAATGAAAAATCTGGAAAATTGGTCAAGTTATGTTAAGTTTAAGTTTCGGGTCAGCTTCAAACGACCGTAAATCCTATCTCAGGATGATTTAGGTGTGCTACCAGATACCTTAGGAAAGATATTTGAATTATATTTCCAACGCCGCTAAGTTTGCTCAATTTCGAGTTCGTATGAGGGAGATATCCCCATTTGAAGTTGGGCTGCCTAGATAAGGAAAGTCAAAACCAGATTTTATAAGGGTATTTTGGTCTTTTCCATACCCAATTCATTAATTTCATTTTTGGTATTTAAGTTGGGGCCTAAACTGATTGGATTCATTTTAAGCTTTTGAAATTGAGTTAGGGTTTTGAGAGAATAGAAAAGCAGAGGAGAAAAAGGATAAGAAACAAGGAATCGTCAAGTTCTTGAAGCTAAGATCGTGAATTTCATCAAGGAGTGATCCCTACGAGGTATTTGAGATCACGTAACATTGGGTTAGTTCACCCACGTGCTAATCATTCTTGGTTCAACGTAATTATGTTCTGGAAAGAAGAGTTTGTGAGTTCTTGATGAATATTGTGAAAGTTTCGTTTGAATCTTGATTGTTGAAGTTGTTGAGAAGTTCTTGAGTTTGATTCATGAAATTAGATGTTGTTTTAAGTAGATTCTTGCATATTTTGATTATGTAGTCGAATCTAAGTGTTTGGGGAAAGACCCAATTGAATTTAGAGAGTTTAGAGTTGAAAATCGACCAAGAGAATTTGTCAAAAATCTGGGAAAAGGGGTGGGGTGCCACGCCACTGAGAGCGCCCCATAAAGTTCTCTAAAGTATCGCCTATGGGGCGCCACGCCAGCCAAAGCGCCCTAAGCCAGTTTCTGTAGTTTTAGCTCTGGAGCCCCGCGCCACTCAGAGCGACAGGGATGCTAGGTTCTCTACCTTTTCCCACTTCTTTCCGTTTGAGTTCCCTAGCAACGTACCTAAGTTTTCTAGTACATTTCTACACTCTAAGGTACGTCGAAACATCATGAAATCATCCATAAACATGTGATCATGAGCCTTGAATCCATAATTCAATTCAAGGAAAGTTAAGAGTCAAGTCAAGAGAAGTTCATAGAGTTTTTCCAAAAGTCTTTTACAAACATTTTAATTTTTTTTTACGACTTGAGTTTTGAGTTGAGTAAAGAGTAGAGATTGAAGTTCATTTCTTCAAAAAGAGTATATCGGGACTATGTATTCTCAAAGAGTAAATGTTTTCACATTTAAACAAGAGAGGAAACTCCGATTTCCAAGAGAGCCTTTGGGCTAGTTTTTGAGTTATTATCTCAAACCACAGAAATAGTTTTTTTTTAAAACATATGAGCTGAGTATATTTTGAGAGTTGTATTGAGCACCGCTATGGGGACGAGTTCATAATAACTCAAGTCTCCATAAACCATGTAGCCATCGTGGGTAAGAAAGGGTCATACTTTTTAGATAATTCCTTAGTGCTGTTTAGCATAGAGTAGTTAATCCACTTAGTTGAGGCGTTCTATATCATGGCAAGGTATAGGATAGTTCTGGTAGCGTGGGTGAGATGATGTATCATCACTGTAGCTCATCGTAATGGTTTTCGTTTTGAGAAACTCCCATAATATTATATTACCTTATATGTAAACTGAGTTGTTATTGTATTTCTTTAATACATTGAGTTGTCACCTACTATTTAAATGCTTTGTATAAACTGCACCTTTATTGTTGTTTTACTTTGCATTTGAGTTGAGTCTCCATGAGTTGAGTAAATCTAAGGTAAGTGTTCTTTTCAGATTCCTTTCCAGCTTATGTCATGTTTAGTTTTCCCCTCGCATGTGCGTACATTCAATGTACTGATGTCATTTGGCCTGCATCATTTTAGGATGCAGATACAGTTAACCAGGATCAGCATCCAATGCCTCGTTGATCCAGTTGAGTACTCAGAGTTAGTTGGTGAGCCTCCTTGCTTCCAGAGGATTCCCTTTTTATTTCTTTGTTAGTCAATTGATGATCGGTGGTCTCGTCTTGACATCCCTCTTAATATTTAGAGGCTTCATAGATGATGTGAGGCCAAAATACATATTTTTAATCATTATTTGTCTCACATTTATTATTTATATTTGTCCTTTTTGAGCATGAATTTTATGGAATATTGTGCTAAATAGTACTCCCTCCGTCCCATTTTATGTGGCACCATTTTCTTTTTGGTCAGTCCCAAAAGGAATCATTTCCTTATATGGTAAGTATTTAAAGGTACAATTCCTCTTTTATCCTTGTTGGTCCCACTTAATCTTAAAAATAGTACTCCAATACAGTTATGAGGAGAGAGAAAAGTGAATCTATTTTTTAATATGACTATTTTTTGAAGGGCAATTTGGTAAACATTTCAAAGTCTTCATTTATTTCTTAAACTCCGTGCCCGGTCAAATGTTGCCACATAAAATGGGACGGAGGGAGTATATTTTATTTGTAGGATTAAATTGGTGGAAAAATGAAGAAGTTTGGAGCTAAAACAAATTAAAGATGGAAGGTTGAAGAAGGAAATCAAGCAAGCAACTTAATTGATTAAATCAAATATTATATTAATATTTTTATATATGCAAAAGTTGGCCGAAAATAAAAGAAGTGCACATTAGAGTTGTGCCACGTGGAAGCATCTCAAGAACTCCAGTTTTGTGGGCAGCCGAGCGAAGTTTCACGCGTAGAACAATTCCAATTCCTTTAGGTTTTGGGTTCCTAATCTACTTTGGACTCAATTATTTTACTCAGGGTTTCCTACATCTATAAATAGTCCATAAGAATAATTATTAGAAGATGAGGATACAATGTAGAAATTAACTTTTGATTTAGGATTTTATCTTTTCTTTCTCTTTTATTTATTTTACATCTTTTATTTGAATGATTCATTGTAATTGCTCTATGTCTATGTGGAGTTAAACTTCTCGTTCTTGGATTATATTTTCTTACAAAGAGATAAATATATTGTCTACTCTTGAACTCGTGAGAGGAATAGAGGGATAGAACGTGGAATATAAGGAGCATGATCTTTTCTTGCATATCACTTGAATTGATTTGTGTCTAGGATAGGGATATACCTAGGTACCTTGCTTGGCTCAAATACGGGAGGACACCGTAATGCTCCATAGTTAGTCCAGCCTATCCCCACTCAACGATGTAGTTAGGTTGTCAATTGTGGTAGACGTTTAGAGGTCGGGAGACCATGACTATATTTTCAACCCCGTGAATCAATAACTAGATAATCAAATAAGTTGATGAAATTGATGCTAAACATGATTGTTAGCTAAATCATAATCCTAGATCGATTCATTCATTGATTGTGTAAACATCTATCTTTTCTTAGTTAATTGATTTTTAGTTATTTATCTTTATTTTTAGTTTAGCTAATATATATTCATCTTTGAAATTCTCCACCTTAAATAAATAATTAGAATAAGTATAATTTAGTAAATAGTTAATTCACAAGTCTTTTGGGTTCAATAATCCGGTTCTTTTAAGAGCCACTATATTACTTGCGCAACCACGTACACTTGCGTGTGCAATTAGAAGCAACAATAGACAGTTAGATATGAGTCCTTTAGTCTTGTATTTCAGATGTTTTGCTAATAGACTTGAGTTTCTACTTTGGCTAATTTGAATATTTATCCTTAAACGTTCTAAGTTTATTTGAGATAGTTGTTTTAAAGTGCATTTGAATCCTTGTATTAATGTTTTTAAGTCTTCCGCTATGAGTTAAGACAGACCAAAGGTTCGCTTGGGACCAACAATGGCTCTCAAGTGCCAGTCCCGCCCAGGGTGTAGGTGTCACGCCCTAAACTAGAGAAGGAGTGGCTGGCACTCGACACCTTAAGCAATTGAGTTAGCCACATAAACATACCTACTGACTTAACATAGGGCTTAGAAGGTCGGGTAGCATAACATTTAAAATACTATGACTGGACACTTAAGGTCATAACATGAATATCGGTAAGTCATATAGACGAAAGTAGACAAGCCAAACATAATAGGGTACTAGCTAGCCAACAAGGCTACAATGAAGATATATACACATACATACATATTTATACATGCCAAGCCTAAGTGGCTGGAAACTGGAAGCTGCAGAAAGAAACCCAGAATACTGTGTCCACAATAGCCTCTTTGAGTGACATAAGCACTGGTCGGGACAAGTCCCCGAATATACCCAAACTGTACTATAAAAGTAACATCCTATGAAAGCTCCAAGAAGAAGTGGAGCTTACCAACTCACAGCTGAACCCCGAATCCTAGCAGAGGGGTCAATCAGAATCCCTACCTAGACCTACACGCACGAAACAAAAATGCATTCCCGGCTAACGGGACGTCAGTACGAATAAAAATGTACTGGTATGTAAGGCAAAAAATAGAATAATAAATAGTTACTATAAAAAGGGGAATAAAGCTAGCACCTCAAACAAAAACTCTGGTAGCCGCCATGGTTGACATCAAACCTTATATAAATTAAATATGCATGGTATGCTCGCATAATCGTATTTATATATTTATATATATATATATATATGCAAATGCATGTCATACCCAACCAAGTGCTAGCAATGGTGGTGCCTTCCGGTAGCGAACCGGGATCATATTTGCCAACTTGTGGCCATCTGTGTCTCATACGTATAAATATAGGAAATAGACCCCATACCTTCCGATTATAGCTCGAAAATAAAATGCATAGCATGTAATGTCACGGATTCGTAATGCATTTGTTACCTGAATCATGTTTCCAATCTTGGCTCATTGGTACTCTTGTCCTCATAATCTCGTAATCACTTTCGTATCACATGTAAATATCTCGTGAAACATATATACTTGTAGGTTAAACTGGAACACTTAACTTGGATTTAGAAAGGCAACTTAAACTTGAGGATGTTCATAAAGAGCTTAAAGTTCTTCACTTAGTATCTATATATGTTTCCTTAGTGGGTTGTAAAAGAAAGTATTTCAGAAAAACTCGTACCTTAGTAGTTTAAACCTACGATTTATATTTAAGAGTTTTGGAGATTGACGTTTTATTTTAAAGTTTTCAAAAATATAAATTAGCGAGGAAGGAGGACTGATTTCAAATTCATATTGTTCATCTCTAATCTTTTTAAGTTACTACACGTAAAGAAGAATAAGAATATGTACACATGGACCTATAGTCAAGAGAATCAACAAAATGACGTCAAATACCCTATCTAACCGAACGAGTGGAATAGCAACATAATGGAGTCACAAAAATACACCAGCTGCAATATCAATGCCTTTCACCAAAGGTCTTTCTAATAATAGAGTAGTAAAACAATATTTGACGATTTAGGATTCCAAAATTCGTGCTTAAAGGAAGTACAGTGCTTAGCCTTAACATACCTCAATTCTGGGTCTTGTTGTATCAATATAGATTGTACCCCTTCCTTACAATATGTAATCTACAGAAAATCATGTCACACAACCATTACAGGCTGAATATTAACACGACAGGGTCAAAGTAGCAATTTAGATCTTACTAGAAGAGTAATGAGATGTTTCATTACCTTTTCTTCTCCAAATTACAACCCCAAATTAATGACGTAACATACATTTTTGCAGCATCTATTAACAAGTGGAGGCCTACAGAATAGTCAACAACAACCAAATAGAGTATTCCTGCACAATAATAAAAACTCGGCGTATCGCCACACCCCTCCTCTCCAACCATAAAATAACCACAACCAAATCCAAACCATGAGTCTTCAAACCATTAAAGCCAGAAAAATATATGTAATACAGTCCTATAATTGTTCAATATAACCATAATAACTCGAACTTACGGCTTCCAATCACCATCTTGTGAGTTCGTCCAATAATTACGTTTGGAATCACGTCTTTATCTTCATAAGAAATACGAGAATAAAAGGGCAGAACCTTAACTTAAAATTGATGGAGCTTATAATATTTTAGCATATCTCCTCAATTACAAAGAGTCTCCTCAAACACAAGACGTTGAACTAAGAAGAAGTCATTTGAAAATTGCAATGCAATAATAAAACAAATATTACACTTATTTATCTTATAATTAATTCCCCATCTATACTTCTTCATCTCTTCTAGACTCATATCAACAACAACCACACACAACCAAATCATTTCCAAGAATTCCAGCAACAACAACATCAGAAAATACTTCAAAAACAGCCCAACATCACATAACTACCAAAATAAGATTTTACAGCCGTCTATTCATGTTCTTGCTTATATAGCATAGCTATAACTTGGAATCACTCAATAAAATGAATGGTGAGAATTAATTATTACCTCCAAACAGCAGCAACACCACCTAAAAACGAGACTCCTTCACCATGAAGAATCCTTCAAATCACAACCAACGAGGAGGAAAGAAGTAACACAATCTCTATGAACGTTCCGATGGTGAAACCACGTTGAAATCTTGTAGATATTTGCTTGGATGATAGGGGAACCTTTAGAGAGGATTTAGGACTGTTTTCTTCTTATTTTGGTAAAAAAAAATGAGTTAGAACGAAGGGAAACCAAATCTTTAGAGCTAAACCGACATAGGGGCGAGGGACCCACCTTCACGTGCCTGCTTGTGCAGTCTCACTAAAATCTGAATATCTCTCAATTCTAAAGTTGTATGGACAAAATGTTTAGTGAGTTGGAAAGTAGACTCGTAGACCTTCAATTTCATATATTGGGGTTCTTCTAAAGCTTTATATATTGGGAGAAAAGCTCTGAGACATTTAACCCAAATTTCAGAAGGTTTATTAAAGAAATTTACTCTAACCTTTGCCAACTTTTATTTCCCAACTTATTTGACGTCAAAACTTAACTTACGATCATTGGGAGACTATATCACCTTATAAAACATCCTTATTAGCATATAAGACACTCTTTGTCTTCCCCTAAAGGTACTGGTTAACTTAAACCTTACGAACAAACGGGGTGTTATAAGAGACATTCTTTAACTCAAAATTGTTTAAGGGCATCCTTAACCCATAATGTTAGTTTATTTCTTTCATTTTTACCACCCCTACGCAAACGTATTTTTCTAACGTGATACACCAAGTCATATAAACTTCATACACTCATGCAATGATGTGCATACTATGCGGAAGAACCACAGGGTCTCACAGTAGGCTCGGGGCGTGACAAACTTGATATCAGAGCCCAGAGTTCAAGGGTCCTAGGGAGTCTGTGAAGCCGTGTCTGTAGAGTCCTAGTTATCGGTGTGAAGCACGCCACATCTATAATTAGGAGGCTGCAACATTTAGGAAATTCCTTCACTTCTCTCATACTCATTTAGTGCGATATAGTTCATCTCTGTAAAGTCTCTTTCTAACTCATGCTTGTGTGTGTCTTTCAAATCATGACTTTACAAAGAGCTTTCCGAGGTCGTCCTGTAGGAGGAACATTTAGGAGCAAGGGGTACCTAATGCACTTGAAGTGCAATCCCAAGGGGTAGTCACCAATGCTGAATTTCAGGAAGCAATCTGAATGCTAAGTCAAGCTATGACCAACCAAGTTGGGAAACAAAGAGGCGCTCGACAATAAGAGGCTGATACTTTGAGGATCCGTGAGTTCATGAGGAGGGATCCTCCAAGCTTCACTGGTTCAACCACTATTGAGTATCTGGAAAATTTTGTTGAGGAATTGAAAAAGATATTTGAGGTTATGCACATTGTCAATGCTGAGCGAGTGGAACTAGCTGCATATCAACTGAAGAATGTTGCTAGGACTTGGTTTGACTAGTGGAAGAAGGGTAGAGCTGAGGGTGAACCAATTTTGAGTTGGGCTATGTTTGAGGAGGCTTTCTTGGGGTGTTTCTTTCCCCGCAAACTGAGAGTAGCCAAGGTACGGGAATTCCTTACCCTGTAGAAGGATTCGCTAAGTGTTCATGAGTATAATTTGAAGTTTACCCAACTTTCCCGATATGCTCCAGAGATGGTTGCGGATATGAGGAGCATGATGAGTCAATTTGTTGATGGGTTGTCCCATCTGTCAAGCAAAGAGGGAAAGGTAGTTATGCTAATAGGGTACATAGATATAGAAAGGTTGATGGTTTATGTGCAACATGTTGAGGAAGAGAAGCTGAGGGATATGGAAGAGTTTAGAAACAAGAAAACTAAGACAGGGAATTAGTTTGGGCAGCAAATAAGTAATGTGATCGTTCTTCCTTTCAACAAAAGCAAAATGGGCCTGCTCCATCATCTGCTAGTGCACCTGCACCCAGGAACAAAGGTGAGTACAATAGTCAGAATTCAGAGCACTTCAGAGCTAGACCTGCGTAGTCTCAAGGTAGTGTAGCACAATGAGGTAACTGGGATCCTGCATGTGCTAAGTGTGGTAGGAACCACCCGGGTAAGTGTCGTGATGGCTCCACTAGTTTTTTCAAGTGTGGTCACGAGGGTCACTTCATGTAAGAATGCCCTAAGAACTAGCAAGAAAATGGGAATCGGGGCAATAGAGCCCAATCTTCATTAGTTGCTCCACCAGACAAAGATGCATCTAGAGAAGCTACTTTAGGGGCAGGCGGAGAAGCAAACCGCCTATATGCTATCACGAGTTGTCAAGAGCAAGAGAATTCTCCACTAGTATGATCAAAGTATTTACTCTTAATGTGTATGATTTGCTAGACCCAGGAGCGAGTTTATCTTTTGTGACTCCTTATGTTAGAATGAAAGTTGATGTTCTTCCTGAGAAACTTTGTGAGCCCTTTTTTGTTTCGACACTTGTTGGATTATAGCTGAGCGATTCTATCGTGATTGTACCATTTTCGTCAATCACAAGAGCACCATGGCTGATTTAGTTGAGTTAGAGTTGATTTTGATGTCATTCTAGGTATGGACTGGCTTCATGCCTGTTATGCCTCCATTGATTATAGAACTCGAGTTGTCAACTTCTAGTTTCCTAATGAGCCAGTTATAGAGTGGAGTAGCACTTTAGTAGTGCCTAAGGGTCGTTTTATTTCATACCTTAAGGCAAGAAAGTTAGTTTCTAAGGGTTGTGTCTATCACTTAGTCCGAGTTAATGACTCTAGTGTTGAGACACCTCATATTGAGTCAGTTCCAGTTGTGAGTGAGTTTCTAGAAGTCTTTCTTGATGATCTACCTGGAGTTCCTCCTGAGAGAGAGTTAGACTTCGGTATAGATATTCTTCCTGATACACGTCTAATATCTATACCTCTATATAAAATGGTTCCAAGAGAGTTGAAAGAGGTAAAAGAGTAATCAAAAGATCTCCTTGATAAGGGTTTCATTCGACCACGTGTCTCACCTTGGGGTGCTCCGGTCTTATTTGTGAGAAAGAAAGATGGTTCCCTTAGAATGTGTATAGATTACCGCCAGTTGAACAAGGTTACCATCAAGAATAAGTATCCTCTTTTGAGAATTGATGATCTTTTCGATCAGCTTCATGGTGCCACCTGTTTCTCTAAGATAGACCTCAGATTAGGCTACCATCAGTTGTGGGTAAGGGATTGTGACATTCCAAAGACAACATTCAGGACCTGTTATGGTCATTATGAGTTCCTAGTTATGTCCTTTGGGTTGACCAATGCACCTACATCATTCATGGACCTTATGAATAGAGTATTCAAGCCTTATTTAGATATGTTTGTTATCGTATTTATTGATAACATACTAATTTATTCAAGGAATGATGAAGATCATGCTAGCTATCTCAGAATAGTTCTCCAAACTCTAAAGGATATGGAGTTGTATACTAAGTTCTCAAAATATGAGTTTTGGCTTGAGTCTGTGGCCTTCTTAGGCCACATTATTTCTGGTGATGGAATTAGAATGGATACTCAGAAAATAGAGGCGGTGCAGAATTGGTCTAGACCCACATCTCCAACTGATATTAAGAGTTTCTTGGGGTTGGTTGAATATTATAGAAGGTTCGTAGAGGGGTTCTCATCTATTTCATCCTCTTTGACAAAGTTGACTTAGAAAACAGTGAAGTTTCAATGGTTTGAGGCTTGTGAGAAAAACTTTCATGAATTGAAAAAGAGGTTGACTACTGCCCCAATATTGACCTTACCAAAAGGTACTCAAGGTTTCATCATATATTTTGATGCGTCCAGAGTTGGTTTGGGTTGTGTGTTAATGCAGAATGACAAAGTTATAGCTTATGCCTCCAGATAACTTAAGGTTCATGAGAAGAATTATCCAACCCATGATCTATAGTTGGCTGCCGTAGTATTTGCTTTAAAAATATGGCGCCTTTATTTGTATGGTGTTCATGTTGATGTATTCACTGATCACAAGAGTCTTTAATGTGTGTTTAGTTAGAAAGAGCTTAATCTCAAACAACAAAGGTGGTTAGAGTTACTCATAGATTATGACATGAGTATCATTTATCACCTAGGTAAGGCTAATGTTGTTGTTGATGCCTTGAGTAGATTTTCTATGGGTAGTACCACCCATTTTAAGGAAGATGAGAAAGAGTTAGCAAAAGATGTGCACAGACTTGCACGCTTAGGAGTTCGACTAATGAATTCCACAGAAGGAGGAGTAGTGGTGATGAATGGAGCTGAATCATCATTAGTGTATGAAATTAAAGAGAAACAAGACCAAGATCCTATTTTTCTTGAATTGAAGGCAAATGTTTATAAGCAAAAAGTAATGACTTTTGAAAAAAAAAGAGATGGTGTATTGATATATCAAGGTAGGTTGTGTGTACCAATGGAGGATGAACATCAAGAAAGGATCATGAAGGAAGCTCATAGCTCCAGATATTCTATCCATCCAGGTTCCACAAATATGTATGACGATTTGAGAGAAGTTTATTGGTGGAGTAGTATGAACAAAGGCATTGCTAAGTTTGTTGCTTAGTGTCCGAATTGCCAACAAGTCAAGGTAGACCATCAAAGGCCTGATGGTATGGCTCAGAATATAGAACTTCCAGAATAGAAGTGGGAGATGATCAATATGGACTTCATCACAAGTTTACCAAGGTCTCGCATGTAGCATGATTCTATTTGGGTGATTGTTGATAAAATGACAAAATCATCCCACTTTTTGCCGATAAAGACTACCCATTCAACGGAAGATTATGCTAAGTTGTATATTCAAGAGGTGGTCAAACTTCATGGGGTTCCGATATTGATTATTTCAGATAGAGGTGCCCAATTTACTGAACAATTCTGGAAATCTTTTTAGAAAGGCTTTGGTTCAAAGGTGAACTTAAGTACTATTTTTCATCCTCAGACAGATGGTCAAGCAGAGCGCACTATTCAAACTTTAGAAGATATGTTGATGGCCTGTGATCGATTTCAAGGGGAATTGGGATAATCACCTATCTCGCATTGAGTTCGCTTACAATAATAATTACCACTCTAGCATCCAGATGGCTCCTTATGAAGCTCTCTATGGGAGAAGATGCAGATTTCCTATTGGATGGTTTGAAGTTGGTAAAGCTGGGTTGATAGAACCAGACTTAGTTCATCAAGCTATGGAGAAAGTGAAAGTCATTCAAGAGAGGTTGAAAACAGTGCAGAGTCGTCATAAATCCTACACTGATTTTAGGAGAAGAAAGTTGGAGTTTGAAGTAGATGATTGTGTATACTTGAAAGTTTCACCCATGAAGGGTGTTATGAGATTTGGTAAGAAGGGGAAGCTTAGCCTCCGGTATATTGGCCCTTATAGAATATCCAAAAGGGTTGGTAATGTACTTTATGAGTTAGAGCTACCCCAAGAGTTGACAGCGGTTCATCTGGTATTTCATGTTTCCATGTTGAAGAAGTGCATGGGAGATACTACACTTATCATACCTACTGAGGATATTGGTATCAATGATAGTTTGTGTTATGAGGAGATCCCTATTCTGATTCTAGACCGTCAGGTTCGCAAGTTGAGGACAAAGGAAGTAACATCAGTCAAAGTTCTTTGGAGAAACCAGTTTGTTGAGGAAGCTACTTGGGAAACTGAGAAAGATATGAAGAATAGATATCCACATCTCTTTGAGCCCGGAGAAATTCTAGATCAAGGTACTAGTTCTCTTTTTACTACACTTTAAATTGATATGCTTAATGTGTTAGATTTGCTTGTTGGGTGTTTGAGTTGAATGTTAGATGTTACACCCTTAGCCTACTAAGAGTAATCTCATTCGAGGACGAATGTTCCCAAGAGGGAGATATTTTAACACCTCGCTATTTGAAAGAACTAGAAGGAGCTAAAATTAGAAAGAGTCATTTTTGGAAATAATGAAAAATCTGGAAAATTGGTTAAGTTATGTTAAGTTTGAGTTTTGGGTCAACTTCAAACGATGATAACTCCTAGATCAAGATGAGTTAGGTGTGCTACTAGATACCTTAGGAAATATCTTTGAATAATCTTTCCAATTCCGCCGAGTTTACTCAATTCCAAGTTTGTATGAGGGAGATATGTCCATTTGAAGTTGGCCGTCTAGATAATGAAAGTCAAAACCGGATTTTAGAAGGGTATTTTGGTCTTTTCCATGCACAATTAATTAATTTCATTTTTGGTAATTAATTTGGGGTCTAAGCTTATTGGATTCAGTTTACGCTTTTGTAATTGAGTTAGGGGTTTGAGAGAAGAGAAAAGAAGAGGAGAAAGAGGAGAAGAAACAAGGAATCGTCAAGTTCTTGACACTAAGATAGTGGATTTCGTCAAGGGGTAATCCCTACGAGGTATGTGAGATCACATACCATTGTGTTAGTTTACCCATGCACCAATCATGTTTGATTCATCATAATTATGTTCTTGAAAGAAGAGTTTACGAGTTCTTGATGAATATTGTTAAAGTTTCGTTTGAATCTAGATTGTTGAAGTTGTTGAGAAGTTCATGAGTTTGATTCATGAAATTAGATGTCGTTTTGAGTGGATTCTTGCATATTTTGATTATGTAGTCGGATCTAAGTAATTGTGGAAAGACTCAATTAAATTTAGAGAGTTTAGAGTTGAAAAATGAACAAGAGAATTCATTAAAAATCTGGAAAAAGGGGTGGGGTGCCACGCCACTTAAAGCGCCCCATAAATTTCTCTGAAGTTTGGCCTCTGGGGCGCCGCGCCAGCCAAAGCGCCACAAGCCAGGTTCTGTAGTTTTAGCTCTGACTCCCCGCGCCACTTAGAGCGACAGGGACGCCAGGTTTCTACCTTTTCCTACGTCTTTCCATTTGAGTTCCTTAGCAACGTACCTAAGTTTTCTAGTACATTTCTAAACTCTAAGGTACGTCTAAACATCATGAAATCATCCATAAACATGAGATCATGAGCCTTGAATCCATAATTCAATTCAAGGAAAGTTGAGAGTNTTCCTTAGCAATGTACCTAAGTTTTCTAGTACATTTCTACACTCTAAGGTACGTCTAAACGTCATGAAATCATCCATAAACATGAGATCATGAGCCTTGAATCCATAATTCAATTCAAGGAAAGTTGAGAGTTAAGTCAAGAGAAGTTCATATTGTTTTTCCAAGTCTTTTACAAACGTTCTAACTGTTTTAAGACTTGAGTTTTGAGATGAGTAAAAAGTAGAGATTGAAGTTCATTTCTTCAAAAAGAGTATATCAGGATTATGTATTCCCAAAGAGTAAATGTTCTCACATTTAAACAAGAGATGAAACTCCGATTTCCAAGAGAGCCTTTGAGCTAGTTTTTGAGTAATTATCTCAAACCATATAAAGAGTTTTTGCTTTTAAAACATATGAGCTGAGTATATTTTGGGAGTAGTATTGAGCACCGATATGGGGACGAGTTCATAAACACTCAAGTCTCCATAAGCCATGCAGCCATCGTGGGTAAGAAAAGGTCATACTTTTTAGATGATTCCTTAGTGTTTTTTAGCATAGTCTAGTGGATCCACTTAGTTGAGGTGTTCTATATCACGACAAGGTATAGGAAAGTTCTCGCAGCGTGGGCGAGACGCTGTATCATCACTTTAGCTCATAGTGATGGTTGTCAGTTAGAGAAACTCCCACAGTATTATATTACTTTATATGTAAATTGAGTTGCTATTGTATTTCTTTAATACATTGGGTTGTCCCATACTGTTTTAAATGCTTTGTATAAAATGCACTTTTATTGTTGTTTTACTTTGCATTTGAGTTGAGTATACATGAGTTTAGTAAAGCTAAGGTAAGTGTTCTTTTCAGTTTCCTTTCTATCTTATGTCATGTTTAGTTTTCCCCTCGCATGCGCGTAAATTCAATGTACTGATGTCATTTGGCCTGCATCGTTTTATGATGCAGATACAGGTAACCAAGATCAACATCTAGCGCCTTGTTGATCCAGTTGAGTACTCAGAGTTAGTTGGTGAGCCTCCTTACTTCCAAAGGATTCCCTTTTTATTTCTTTGTTAGTCAGTTGTTAGGATGATCAGGGGTCTTTTCCTGACATCCATCTTAGTATTTAGAGGCTTCATAGACAGTTAGATATGAGTCCTTTGGTCTTGTATTTTAGATGTTTTGCTAAAAGACTTGAGTTGCCACTTTGGCTAATTTGAATGTTTATCCTTAAACATTCTAAGTTTATTTGAGACAGTTGTTTTAAAGTGCGTTTGAATCATCGTATTAATGCTTTAAGTCTTTCGATATGAGTTTAGCCAGGCCAAGGGTTCACTTGGGACCAACAATGGTTCTCAAGTGCCAGTCCCGCCCATAGTGTAGGTTCGGGGAGTGATAGTGATGAGGGAGCCTCGCGATCGTGATGACCAACATGGTCATGCATCAGATGCAGAAACTAGCCAACTCAAAATCATTGAAATGACCTTCGAGATTCGTTTGGAACCCCGTACACACAAACCACATATGAAAATCGATTATACTAAACGTTCCAAACACAATGGAAGCTTCAAAACACGAATCTAAGGTCTCATTGACCTGACATCTGTGAAAACCACAAGAAATTAACTCAACGCCTAAAAGGGATAAAACAAACTCGGGAGCTCTCAAAAATCAACTAAGACCTCACCCAAGCCTAAAATCATCCCTCGAATCCAACAAAATTATCAAAATTCTGATCCGAGCACCCGATCCCTGAATGTTGACCAAAGTAAACCCAAAGACTATATTTTCACAATTTTACAGCTTAGGACCTCAAATCCTTAAAAAGACTCGGAATCTGAAATCGACAACTCTCACCAATCAAATTTCACATTTTGGGACCGCTGGAATCGACAACATTCCATTCCGACACTCGAAACTCTAAAAGATCGAAAAAACTACTTTCTTAACAACTTAGCCCTAAAAACTCACAAACTTACCAAAATCTCATATTTTAACCCAAAGTTCAAAACTAACTTTTCAAACTTAATCATAAAAGACTTAGGGTCGATATCCAGAGGGGCAAAATGGTAAATTCATGAAACTTTTCAAAAATGACCTATCGAGTCATTATAGTTTTGCATACGGATAGGGTCGTGTATATGTTTAGATCTTCTCTCTTGTGCTATTTTTATCACGCCTCGAGCTTACACCCTAGACGTAACTGGCACCCGAGAACCATTGTTGATCCCTAAGCAAACTCTTGGCTTGGCTCATTACTCAGCGGAAGACTTACTTAGTTGAAATAGAAATCTCAAACAAACTCAACACTTCACGATATCATTAATAAGATAGTTTAACTCAAAATACTCTTGAATACTCAATACATAATTGTTCAACTCAAGTCTTAAACATTAACAATGGAAATAGAAAAGACTCCTCAAAACACTACTATTTATGAAGCCTCTAAAATACTGTGATGGAAGTTGGGACAAGACCCATGACTTCCTAACAAAACTGAAAGATAAATGGGAAATCCTCTGGAAGCAAGGAGGCTTACCAAAGCAAATTTGAAACTGCAAGTGGTATCAATGGAGCGCATGTTGATGACCCGGATTACCTGTATTTGCATCATGAAAGATGCATCCCAGATGAGGTCAGTACATTGAATATACGAGCATGCAAGGGGAACTTTAAAACACAGACATAAGCTTGAACTAATAAAAAGGAAGAACATACTCACCTCATCTCAACTCAACTCAGAAATACTCATCTCAATTCAATATAAAAGCAACAATAAAGATGTAGTATAAAAAAAGCTTTTAAAATAGTAGAGGGAGAAGCAGGACCTATTGATGAGGGAGAAATAGGAGATTAAAAATTGAAGAACTATTAAAACAGAGAATTAGATGAGCGAGATTTTTTTTTTTGGAAAAAATATGAGAGAGAACGTGAGGACTTAAATGTGGGCTTAATTGAGATAAATTAGGAACTAACCTAGGATGCACTGTATTTACTAAAATACTGACATATTGACATTTTTATAATTATTTTAAAGTGTTGATATTTTTAATAATTATATTAGAGATTTTGACTAGTTAGCTACATTTTCAAAATATTTTATCAATTAATCTGTCATTAGGATTTTTTCTTCAAGGTTCTCTTTGTTCTTTTTTGAAAGGCCAAATGCCATGTTTTATTAATCGGAAACTGCATAAATGGGCCACAAAACCTAAAATAATTACAATTTTATAGCACAACCCAAACTAATTCAATAAATACCCATTGACCCAAAATAAATTACAGTTCATATCACCCCTTTAGTTTCTGCCAAATTTCCATTCAGCCATCTTTAAATTTAGGCCTATTTTTCCCTAACCTTTTAAAATTTAGGCTCAATTCGCTTTAACCCAAAACTTTTTGTCCTAATATTAATTATTTTTATTCTTTTTTCTCATTTATTTTTTTTGTCTTGTCATTAATCACTTTTGTTCTTTCTCATTAACTATTTTTATTTTCTCTTATATTCTTTTCTCATTTATTATTTTTATTCTTTTTTTTTATATTATCCTTTATTAAAGATACCATTTGGTAACAATTTTATTAATTCTTTCTTTATCATTTTCCATTTTATTCTTTGTTAGAGATATTTTCATGTTATTCTTTATTAGAGATATCATTTGATAATAGTTTTATTATTTGTTTATTTATTCTTATTTTTTGTTTTCTCTTTTCCTATATTTGAGATACCATTTAGTAATATATACTCTTACAATATCATTTACCAATGAATATAGAGTGTGAAATATATATATATAGACACACACACTTATAGTATCATTGACTAATGGGTAGGGTGTGAACAATAAACATTAATGATACCACAAAAATATATATATACTTTTTATAGAATTATTGACTAATGAATAATATCTCAACAAGAAACTTTAATGATACCAAAGTCTCTTCAGCTCACTGTTCAATAGTGATTGCATCGGAGAACAAATGACACCTAAAATTCTCACAGATGCCACGAAATCCGAGCCAACGAAGACATCTTCTAGCATTGAGAGATGAAAAGCTTCCGGGAACTCTCCATTTATTGGTTCAAATTTTCTTGTTGTCTAGGATTTGTTAGTCTTTTCCCTTGTATGTACAATTTGCCTGGTTATTTTCGTCAACAGGCTGAGCCCTGAGAGCTAGTACCATTGTTAAACGTAAATCACTAGTCAAGATTTCATTTTCATAAGCGTAAACAGATGAGATCGCAACGGGCTAGTAATCAATTCACATGTAATTGAAATCTTGACCAAATTGTAAAAGAATTGTTCAGAATTGACCATTATATACATGTATTGCTCCTTTATGTAATTATCCATGTTTGTGTCTTTTGTATTAGATGAGTGTTCTGTTTTGAACATGTTTATTGTATTGGGTGTTTTGAACTCTCTTAATTCGCATGCTTGGAATTTGTTGCTTGTCCATATGTTGTATTTGTTTTGCCTTTGTTGGTAATTCCTTATATGAAGAAAAGGTAATTGTGCCTGCAAAATAAAAAACTACATTAGTGAAAAAATTTGTCATTAGGTTTCCTTCTCTGAATTATGCACCACTGTAACTTTCCCTGCTTTTCTGAGTCTCTGACCTCACCTCTGAAGTAATGCTCCGTAGAATCTCCCAAATCCCATCAAGAACATTCTTCAGGATAACTGAATCAGTTTTCATAAATGCTGGAAGTAATTTCTTGGAAATGTAATATTGTAATCCTTCCTTCATTTAGTTTTAACAAAATAAAATTTCGCCTTTCATCTCTCACACAGAAAGCTATAGAACTTTAGATTTTGCTTCAGGACTCTCTTTTATCTATAAGTTTGGTCTAAAGAAAATTCAAATGACCTGTACACATATTCTCTTGTATAATCACCTAACATCTCCTCGATGGTTGACACGAACATGATAACTTGGCTCGTCAATCATAAACTCATTTTTTTAAAACATAACAAAATAACGGTGTCTTCCAATTCCATATATATAATATTATTTATTTATTTTTGAAAAAGGAGTAATATCCCATTTTCAAAATCCACATATATTATTTAATCTTAGTTTGTTGATTTAATTATTACCTTACCATTTCTATCAATATATTGGACTCTTTTAAAAATAAAATAAAATTGTGGAGCCAAATGCTCCATTTTATTTGTATCTTAAATTATAACTTACATAAATCTCATAAATTTGGGGCTAATTAAATTTTATCCAGGAAGTTTTTCCAAGTATAAAAATCTCAAATCTTTCATTATTCTTGGATACATTTATCGGTTGTATGATATATTGAAAATGATACATTACTTAATAGGAGGCATGCACCTGAGAGGGGATGGAGATGTATCTGAGGGGGATAGGGATATATCCAAGAGGGGATTTTTGTAATTTTTTAAAATGGTAAGAAATTTTAGATATTGTGATATCTTAAGTTGTGTATTTATGCAATTTTTCATATCTTAAATCTATATAGAATGGGCCAAGTAAACCCAAAAAGAAATATAAAGTAACAAAAATAAAAAACAGCAAATAGGCCCAGTCCAAAAGGGCCGCCTTCTTTTATCTGTCATCCCTAAGAAGTAGGGTTTTTCATTTTGAACTAACAACCATCTCCCTCTATGCCGTCGCTTGTAGCTAGTTGAACTCACTATCATATGGTAATATTAATTTTTTATTATTGATTTTATATGTTTATCAAATTGAAATCATTTTTTGAAACTATTTCACAATCAACAAGAACGTTCATATTTAACGTTTTTAAAAGAGAAATACAATGTAGTCCGCATCCAAAAACAATTGTATCATACCTGATATTTAGAATGATTTTGCTATTATTTTTCAATTTTTTGACCAATCATAAAAACCATATGAAATTAATAGAAATTTCTAAGTGGAAACATGCTAAAGGTATGAAACCTAATTATATCGAAATAAAATTATCTTAATTATCATGTAGATGCTAGACGATAGATGTTAGATCTTCGTCAAAATTAGCATGCTACATTTTAACACAAATATAGAACTGTGTCAAAATTATTGCGTTGAACACATCTAAGATGCTAGATCTTCATCCTGTTGTTTTTAATACAAATACAAAATCTAATAGTATCTTCATCCTGATTTTCTAATACACATATAGAATCTAAATAATAATTACTTGACAATTTGACTTTAAAGTGGGGCAATTTTTTCCAGTCTATCAAGAATTAAGTTTTACTATATATAGGTATTACTAATATATTTTTATTACCATTCTAAAGTTATTTCAGTTGAGTTAATTATAACCCTAATTTTTAATACATATATAGAATCTAAATAAAAGTTACTGAGAATTTGACTTTTAAAATCAAATGAATCCTAGATAAAAATCTTGGTCATTATCTTTTTTCCTAACTCAGTATGAAACAATTCATAGTGGGCCCATTTTTTTCTGGTCTATCCAATACAAAGTTGTAGTATATATATCTATTACTAATACGTTTTTTATTACCATTCTAAAGTTACTTGTTAATCAAAATAAAAATTACTAATTGTTTTTTTTTTCCTGAGATTGCCCTTCAATTTCACCAAACACATCAAAAGAAGGAACCATTTGGATCAGGAAATTTGTAAGTAAGCTATTGATCAAGTAATTAATTTTTTATTTATTTTATTTTTCTAGTTCCTATTATACAAGTATTTATCTTTAGTTACTTTAATTTTCTATTTATCTCAAACATCAACATTTTAAATGCCCCCAAAGTCTCAAGTTGTTCATGTTTAAAAGTTCTTTTTAAATTATAGCATTTGAAATTTATCAAATTAAAAATGTGGTGTCTTTTTTTTTTTTTGCTTGTTGTACACAATTTTTTATTACAATTTAATAGTGTGAAAAAGTATAAAAGAATTGGTTTGGTGAAAATCGACATGGTTGTTTTCTCTAAAAAAAATTCTGAATTTATGACATTTTGCTATAATTGCATATCCCTCAAAGTTATTGATGTAGTTTTTATGAGATCATTGGATTTTATATATAAATAAATTAATTAGAGATATATGAGGTATATTGAGAAAATATTTGATAAAATGACAAAAAGTGTAACATGAATTCAAGACTCAAGAACAAAAGAATCTTTTGATTTAATAACATTTTATTGTTTTATAACCTTATACAGTGTGAAACTAATTAAATTGTATCAGTCAATGAGTTGGAATAGTCTATGTGTTCAATTCTTTCTGAAATTTAGTTCTTTATTAGTTTGTGACTTTGTGCTATCTAATATATTCTACAAAATTTAGGTATATAGGTTTAATAAGATCAGTGGATTATTTTATTTTATTTTACCTTAATTAAAGATATTTGGGGTCTCTTTGGGATATCTCAAAAATCATTTAATTTTGATTTTTTATAACTTTTATCAATCTAAAAAGTGTATAAATATTGGTGTTTCTATTGTCACATGTGATATTCGATTGAATTGATACATCATAAATTAGTGCAGAAGTCAACAATGGACGATCATAATGGTACGACTGAGAGAAGAGAAAGCTTGGTTAATCTTATGATAAGAGGACCTAGAGAGGATCCAAATGAGGACACCTTTGTTACTAACAATAGAGATGGTGGTGCATCTGGAGATGAATTGAATTCTCCACATGGTATTTCATCAAAGAGGCATAAATACAGTGTCAATCAAATTCAAGAGCTTGAAGCGTACGTGTATCATTCCAAATTGCTTTACATATATTAATATGATGATGATGACTAACATTTTTTTCAATTTATTTTCCTTTTGGTATTAGTGTATTCAAAGAAAATTCACACCCTGACGAAAAAACAAGACTAGAACTCGCAACAAAATTTTCCGTGGGCAAAAAACAAGTGCAATTTTGGTTCCAAAATAAAAGATCCATATCGAAGGTGATGGTCATATGTCTTCTTTTTCTTCATTCATTTTAACCTTGTGTAAATTTTTGTGTAACACTTATGAAAGTGAATTATGTTGTTTATTCAGACACAATTGGAACGACATGATAAGAAAATGTTGCAACAAGAAAATAAAAAACTTTGCTTAGAGTATGCTGCAATGAAGGAAGTCATGGAAAATTCAATTTGTGATCCCTGTCGTAATAAAGTTACTATAAGAAACGAAAATATTGATGAGAAGGAAATATTGAATGAGCATGCTCGCATGAAAAATGAACTTGCAAGGATTGCTATCCATGCAGACAATTTCTTGGGGCCTTCTACATTCTTAGAGGGATCATTAACTTCCATGATGGAAAATTTTGGGTTAGAATTACTTACGGGAAGAGATGAAATTAGTGATGTAAATGTTGTGGATGGTTTATCATTAAACGAGGTTGATTTTGGAAAATATCTATCAAGTCCTCCACCCACAAACTTAGTTAACAAAGATTTAACACTTGATAAATCAATGTTACTAAATCTCGCTTTGGCTGCCTTGAATGAGTTGCTTAAGTTGGCAATGAGCGATGAACCTTTCTGGGTTAGAAGCTTGGATGGAGGTGGGGAAATATTAAATATGGAAGAATATGCTAGATCTTTTATTCCAATTACTGGCATAAAACCTAGCCATTTCACAACAGAAGCCACAAGGTCATCTGGTATAGTGGCTGGCAACAGTCTGACATTGGTAGAGATGTTGATGAATGAGGTACGTTGGTTTTTCATCCCAATTTCTTCTCGTGTAAATTCGTTAAGAACTTTCCATTGTTAACCACTTATACCCCCTATTTGGTGTGAAACATTATTGCTTCTTTTTCTTCTTCTTTTATGTTTAGTATTATTCTTTCTTTTATAATATTCAACATATTTATTTAATTAATGGTGCTTTAACTAACTGTTACATATTTTTTTTATCAACTAAGTTTAACTTTGAAGTCATAAACATAAGAGTATGTTTACCTGTTATTTTCTATTTTTTTTTCTAATCATTGTCTTTTTTATATGCAGAGTCAATGGGTAGAGGTGTTTCCATGCATTATTGGTAAAGTCAATACTTTTGATGTTATTTCTACTGGCATAGGTGAAAGCAAGAGCGGTACTCTGTTATTGGTATTATTTCTTACTCATTATTTTGATGGAAATTACATATCTAATTTTTAGATTATTTTTTGCACTAATAGCTTGAAAGTATTAATTTGCAGATTGAAACTGAATTACAAATTATTTCAAATGTGGTTCATGTCCGTGAAATACAATTTCTACGTTTTTGTCAAAAACATGTTGAAGGTAGTTGGATTATTGTGGATGTGTCTGTCGACACAATCAAAGAAGGTTCGCAACAATATAAAATTGAAAAATGTCGAAGGCACCCTTCTGGTTGCATTATTCAAGATATGCCTAATGGTTACTGTAAGGTAATTCAACTTAAATTGTTTTATCATTTGCGTCCCATATAGGTCTTCAAAATTTTAATTTTTTTTACTGATTGGATTGCTTGTTCATTCTATATTGAGGTTTTTTTAAAATTGATTCTCTTGACATTCGCTTCTAGCTTTTATTTTTGCTTGATAGTTTCTTATATAGAGTCAGCTGAGTCCATTGAAAGTTGTATCTTAATTCTGAACCTTATGTTTGTATTTTATGTTTTGAGATGTTTTTACAATTCATGAAATTGCACTATCATCGAATTCATAGCTATATATTTTGTGTTTTCTTAATTAGTAAAATTTTAATTAGAAATGAGATCATTGAGAATATTCTATATCTTTTAATTATAAATTTATAATCTATGAATGAAGGTAAAACTTCTGTACTATCATCATTAATATATAAGCGATATATTCGTGAAATTATATTATTATCTAATTTCATAGCTATATATTTTGTGTTTTCATAATTAGTCTACTTTTAATTAGAAATGAGATTATTGAGCATATTTTTTATCTTTTAATCATAAATTTATGATCTATAAATGAAGGTAAAACTTCTATATTTTTCATGTTTGATATGTAAGCTACATACCGAAGTATATTTCTTCCACCTCTATGGCAGATGATAGTAATCCCAAACATTATTAATTGGGTTATATGTTCTATGCATTATTTTTCATGATCAACATATAGTAATTCTATTTTTTATTACCTTATCTTCCTTATACTTTATTTTATTCAAAATGAAAAGGTTGATTTTCTAGCATTGATAACTCCAATTATTTTAAAATTGGGTGGAGTATATTCTATCCTCTTTAAAAAGAATTGTTTTAATGCTTAATCTTTTAACCTCATAATGAAGCTCTCATTGTTAAATTTAATTTGTTATGTTTGCTTTCAGGTTTGTTTGAATTAATACATTTAGATACACAAATATGTTACTTTCTTTTGCAAAAAATTGCCTACAATATTTCTCTACATTTTAGATCTTGTGTCAGGCCAACTTGTAAGACAAAAAATTGTGCACACTCCCTGCTATCATATTTATTTTTAACACCATCATGAATCTTTTGCAAGTTGATTTTTTTTATTTAGTGGCTTAATTAATATTGTTATAATATTTTCAGGTTATTTGGATTGAGCATATGGAATATGATGAAATATTTGTTCATCATTTGTATCGCCCTTTGATTAGAGCCGGTCTAGGATTTGGCGCACAAAGGTGGATGTCCTCTTTGCAAAGGCAATCTGAGTTCTTGAGAGTGATGGCGTCATTTGTCGATTCCACAGGTAATCATGAATATTTTATTATTGCGCCAAGTCCTTACACATTTGAATACCAATTAAAAATTTTAATTTTGATAAATTTTTATTTTGGGCAGTTGATTCAAAGGGTGAGATAGGTATGGGAATGTTGGCTCAACGCATGACTCGTAATTTTTGTGCGGAAATTTGTGCAACCTCTCACAAGTGGAAAACAATTCAAATAGAAAATGAAAAAGATGCAAATTTGATGATGAGGAAGAATATTAGTGACCCTGGTGAACCCATCGGTGTGGTTTTAAGTGCCACAAAGACAATTCAATTACCAATAAAACCACAATGTTTGTTTGAATTCTTCACTAATAAAAATATGAGGATCCAATGGGATATCTTATCCTGTAGTGGTCCCATGAAAAATATTATCCATATTACTAAGGGTCAAAATCTTGAGAGTTGCGTCTCTCTGTTGTGTGCTAATGTGAGTATCACTTTTTTTAGAAACATCACAGAGTTTGTTCTTTTATCTTATTGTGATTTATTAATAAGATTTTCTTTTGATTTGAAAATGTAGGGGGATGGCATCATTGCTAATCAAAATAACATGTTGATCTTTCAAGATACTTGCACGGATGCAACAGGTTCTCTTTTAGTTTATGCAATAGTTGATTCTTCAAAAATGAACACAGTGATGAAAGGGGGGGACTCTTCTAGTGTGGAACTCTTGCCCAATGGAATTTCAATAGTTCCTGATTTATCTCAAGATTATTATGCAAATAATAACAACGGTGGAAATAACAATGAATTTTGTAGTGGATCACTGGTGACTATCATGTTTCAAATGTTTGTCGACAATCTTTCCACAACAGATCTTCCAGAGAAGTCAATCATAGACGCAAATGACATCATCTCTCATACAATTTATAAGATCAAAACTGCTCTCAAATGCAAGTGATTCTTCAAGATAAATTGTTATCCATTGATCAACCATTAATTTTTTTTTGACTCTTTTTATTTTTTTGTTATTTTGATTCATAGAAGAGGGATATTCAGTATAAAACTTGTGTGTGAAACTACATAACAAATAAATAAGCAATGCTTTGGTATCAACTCGGTTTCTTTGAAGATTAAGAGCTAGCTCTTGATTCCTATTTATTATGGGATTTTTTTCCGAATAATAAGATATTATTGAATCATTTTTGTTTTTTTTTTTTGTCTAGAATCTTGAATAACATTACAATGTTTTTAATGTCAATAATAGTATATATGACAATATTGTATTATGTTATTTTGAGTTTATGTAGGAATTATCCTTTTGATGATTTACTGCTTGTTTGATTATTATTTTTCTTACTATGAGTAGTCTTAATTTCAAGCTTGATAATAAAATGAGTGTAATAAAAAAAGGTATGAATTGGCCGGTTATTATATTCGAAGAATGAGGAGGATCATGATAGTCATCTCAAAGTAGTTCCTCAAACTCTCAGAGATAGAGAGCTGTATGTCAAATTTTCCAAGTGTGAGTTTTGGCTTGAGTATGTGGCGTTCTTAGGCCACATTGTTTTTGGTAATTGGATGTGAATTGACACTCAAAAGATTGAGGCAGTGCAGAACTGTTCTAGACCCATATCTCCAACTGATATTAGGAGTTTCTTACGATTGACCGGTTATTTAGAAGGTTTTTCGAGGGGTTCTCATCTATTTCATCCCTGTTGACAAAGTTGATTCAGAAGATAGTAAAGTTTCAATGGTATGAAGCTTGTGAGAAAAGCTTTCAGGAATTGAAAATATGGTTGACAACTGCCAATGTTGACCTTACCGGAGGGCACACAAGGCTTTGTTGTGTATTGTGATGCGTCCAGAGTTGGAATGGGTTGTGTATTGATGCAGATTGGTAAAGTTATAGCTTATTCCTCCAGACCGCTTAAGGTTCACTAGAAGAATTACCCAACCCATGATCTAGAGTTGGTTGTTGTAGTGTTTGCTTTGAAAATATAACGTCACTATCTCTATGGTGTTCATGTTGATGTGTTCACCAATCACAAGAGTCTTTAGTATGTATTCAGTTAGAAAAAGCTTATTCTAAGACATATGAGGTGGTTGGAGTTACTCAAGGATTATGACATGAGTATTCTTTATCACCCAGGTAAGGCTAATGTTCTTGTTGATGTCTTGAACATATTGTCTATGGGAAGTACTTCCCATGTTGAGGAAGGCAAGAAAGAATCAGCCAGAGATGTGCACAGACTTGCACGATTAGGAGTCTGGTTAATGGATTCCAAAGAAGGTGGAGTGGTGGTGATAAATGGGGTTGAATCATCACTAGTGTCCGAAGTGAAAGAGAAACAAGACCAAGATCCTATTTTGCTCGAATTGAAGGAAAATGTTCATAAGCATAAAGTGATGGCTTTTGAACAAGGGGGAGATGGTGTTTTGAGGTATCAAGGTAGATTGTATATAAAAAATGGATGAACTCCAAAAGAGGATCAAGGAGAAAGCTCACAGTTCCAGATACTCATCCATCTGGGTTTTACAAAGATGTATCGTGACTTGAGGGAAGTCTATTGGTGAAGTAGAATGAAGAGGTGTACTGCAGAGTTTTTTGCTAGGTGCCCAAATTACCAACAAGTCAAAGTACTGCACCAGAGCCCCGGAGGCATGGCTTAAAACATAGATCTTTTGGAATGGAAGTGGGAGATGATCAATATGGATTTCATTACTGTTTTACTGAGGTCTCGCAGGCAACATGATTCGATTTGGGTGACTGTAGATCGGATGACTAAATCAGCCCATTTCTTACCGGTAAAGACGACATTTTCTGTAGAAGATTATGCCAGGTTGTATATTCAAGAGAAAGTCATACTTCTTGGAGTTTTGGTGTACATTATTTTAGATCCATTATTTCAGATAGAGGTGCGTAATTCACCGCACAATTCTGGAAGTCTTTCCAGAAAGGTTTGGTTTTGAAGGTAAATTTGAGTACTGTTTTCCATCGTTAGACCGATAGTCAAGCAGAGTGCACAATTCAGACTTTAGAGGATGTGTTGATGGTGTGTGTGATCAATTTCAAGGGTAATTGGGATGATCACTTATCTCTCATTGAGTTTGCTTACAACAATAGTTGTCACTCTAGCATCCAGATGGCTCCTTATGAGGCTCTTTATAGGAGAAGATGTTGATCTCATATTGGATGATTTGAGGTTGGTGAAGCTGGGTTGATAGGACCGGACTTGTTTCATCAAGCTATGGAGAAAGTGAAGATCATTCAAGAAAAGTTGAAAACAGCACAAAGTCGTCAGAAATCCTATACATATGTCCGGAGAAAAGACTTGGAGTTGAGGTGGACGATTGGGTTTATTTGAAGGTTTCACCCATGAAGGGTGTTATGAGGTTTGGCAAGAAGGGGAAGCTTAGTCCTCGGTATATTGGTCCTTACAGGATATCCAAGAGAGCCGACAATGTAGCTTATGAGTTGGAGATATCACCAAAATTACCAGCAGTCCATCCGGCATTCCACATTTCAATGTTGAAGAAGTTTATGGGCGATTCTTTACTTATTATACCTACAGATAATATTGGTATTAAGGATAGCCTATCTTATGAGGAGATTCCCGTTTAGATTCTCAATCGTCAAATTTGCAAGTTGAGAACCAAGGAGGTTGCATCAGTCAAGGTTTTATGGAGGAATAAGTTTTTTGAGGAAGCTACTCGGGAGGCTGGGAAGGATATGAAGAAGAGATAACCATATCTCTTTGATTCTGGAGAAGCTTCAAACCAAGGTACTAATTCTTTTCTTGGTACTCTTTGCGTGAGGTGTTGAATTATGTTGTGTTAAATTCAATGTTAGGTTTTTGAGTGAGGTGTTAGATGTTACCATAGTCCTAAATTAGAGTGATCTCATTCGAGGATGAATGTTACCAAGGGAGAGATATTGTAACATCTCAACCACAAAAAGAGCTAAATTTAGAAAGAACTAATTTGGAAAGAGCTAATTTGAGATTTGTTCAAGTTAAGCTTAAGTTGTGAGTGTTGTGTCAACTTCAAACGGCCATAACCTTAAGTACATGATGAGTTAGGTGACCCAGAAGATATCAAATGAAAGATCTCTGAATCCTCTATCAAACACCACCAAGTTTGCTAAAATCCGAGTTCGGATGAGGGAGATATACCTATTTGAGTTCAGCCTGTCCAGATAAGGAAATTTTCTCAAATTAATGAGGGATATTTTGGTCTTTTCCTTACCCCGTCAGATTTAAACAGTTTTGTAATATTTTAGGGGTCTAAACTGATTTGGGTCAGTTTTCACAATTCTAAAACACGCTTAGGGTTTCGGAGAGAAGTTCAAGGAGAGAAAGAAAGGAAAAGATTCAAGAGCTCAAGGATTTCTTGCAATTTTCGAGGGTTTTCACCAAGGATTCGATCCTAACAGGATATGTAAGCTTCCATAGTGTTGGGTTTATTCGCCCTCACGCCAATCATGCAGTCTTTTACCCATGAACTCATTCTTGATGTCAAATTGTTGAGTTCTTGCGAAGTTATTGAATTCAATTGGTAATTTAGTGTTGTTTTGAGTTCTTGAGGCAAGGGTTTGCGAATAATTTGAGTTAATTGATAGGTCCATGTGTGGATTTCGTTGGAGCTGATCTGAGTAATGAAAATTCATGAATTTTGACCTTAGATTTGCAATGGGTATGACTTGAATCGAGTATGGGAGGAGAGGAAAAGATCGGGCAAATAATTGCGCCTAGGTCAGCGTCGTGGAGGCGCTTAGAATTTCAGTCCCTAGATAATCTCTCCTTCTCCGCATCGCGGAGAGGATACAGAGTCCTTTGCCTCAAATATAATTTCGCGACCAAAAAATTAATTTCATCTCTGCGTTGCGCCAGTGTTCTCTAATTTGGGTTTTCGCTCGTTTCTTATTTCCAATTACGTAAGTCTTCAATAATCACTGAGAGATCCTATATATCAAAAGTATAATTCTTGAATTCACATTTCAAATTCATGATAGAGTTAAGAGTAAAGTTTGAGGAAATTCTTTGAGTCATTTTGAGAAGTCTTTTGCAAGCTTTTAAAAACTTGTTTTAAGACTTGAGTACTTCGGTATGAGGATGAGGAAAGTTGAGTTTCATTTTTTTAAAATGAATATATGGGAACAAAGTATTCCCAAGAGTAAATGTTTTGCATTTAAAATGAGAGGAAATATCAATTTCCAAATGAGTTCGTGAGGAGTTTTGAGTATAATATCTTTTAAGACAGCCTTTTGAGTAATAATCTCAAGGTTTGAGGATGAGAAAATGTTTTTAAACATATGAGCATGAGTATATTATTGGGAGTAGTATTGAGCACCAATATTGGATGAGTTCAGACAATATAAAGTCCTCATAAACCATGTATGCCAATATGGGTAGAAAGTGGCATACTTTTTTAGATGATTCCTTATTGCTTTTTAAGCATAGCTTAGTGGATTTACTTAGTTAAGGATGTCTTATACTCCGGCAAGGTATAGGATAGTTCTGGCAGCGTGGGCGAGATATTGTATCATCACATAGCTCATAGTGATGGTTGTCGATTAGAGAATCTCCAAAATAAGAGTAAAAGAGTTTTATTGTATTTTTAAATACATTGAGTTACTATTTACTGTTCCTTATAATGCATCTTATTGTTGCTTTTATATTGAACTGAGTGGAGTACTTCTGTGTTCTTGAGTATCTTTGAGTCTCTTGAGTATCCTTGAGTCGAGTTGAGTTGAGGTGAGTATGGTTTCCTTTTATCAGTTGAAGCTTGCAGGTTATGTTCAGTGTTCCCCTTACATGCTTGTACATTCCATTTACTGGCGTCATTTGGCCTGCATCTTTCATGATGCAAATACAGGTAACTAGGGTCATCAATAGGCGCTTCGTTGATACCACTTGCAGTTCGAGTTAGCTTTGGTGAGCATCCTTGCTTCCGGAGGATTCCATTTACTTTTCAGTTTTGTTAGGATGTTGTGGGTCTTGTCCCGATTTTCATCTCTGTCATTTAGATGCTTCATAGATAGATAGTAGTGTTTTGAGGAAGTCTTTTCATTTCCATTGTTAAATGTTTAAGACTTGAGTTGCCTCTTTTGGCCAATTGAATGTTTATTTCTAAATATTCTGATATAAGTATTTGAGACATTTAAGTTAAAGTTTTACTTTTGAGTTCATCTAATGTTGAGTAAGTCTTCCCCTAAGAGTTGAGTCAGGCCAAGGGTTCGCTTGGGACTAACAATGGTTCTTGAGTGCCACTTACGTCCAGGTTGTAGGCTCAGGGAGTGACATTTAGAAAATATATTATTTTTTAAAGGAATTTTATGAATATATTCTCTAAATTTTACTTTTCATTATTTATGGTATGTATTCTAGAAATTCTTTTTAATTACATAAATTTAATTCTTCTTGTAAGTGACAAGTTTATTTAATTCATGTAGGCAAAGAATCATTTTTGCTTCTTAATTTTGATTCTTCTAAATTAAAATTTAATTATCTTCGTTTATATGATTTCGTCTTTGAGAACCTCATCCAATCTGATAGACGTACATCATCTCTATTTTAATTTATTTTCATTATTGACATGCATAATGTGAACACAAACAGTGATAAGTCCTAAAACTTGCCTTTAAGTAACACAAGTGCAGAAATAATACAATATAAATACCCCAAAGAGCACCTAACTGTAATGGAAAGTAAATACAAAAGTTTGACACCACATGATTATCAAAATATTAAAATACAACCAAAAATAAAGGAGCGAATCCAACCAAATCACTTTGGTTATAACTTATAACCATATGATTCATTAAGAATATTTTGCATTATATTAGATTGATAAGTGTTTATGTTCCTAGATGTTTTGATGATATCCTCACAAGTGCAGGGACCTGGTCCTCTGCAGAGTATGAATACTTGTCCAGTGGTCAAAGTGTTGTACAGCTGGAAAGTTGTCTACGTCAGAAAGTTGGTGAAGCTGCAGAGTACTCCACAAATCAGAAGCGACGAGGTTGCTTGTTCATTGGACAATAATTCTTCTTGTCTAATATATTCAACAACAAACAACAATATTACTTATTCATTCAAAGAGAGATACTTTCAAGCTTAAAAATAGCAAGGGACTTGATAGAAGTGATACGATTTACTTTCAGCATTTGTTCTATACTGTCAAATATTGTAACTGTGTTGAGGACCTGGTCCCATCGACTTAAGTGGACGCATACATTCCAACAAGTGGTATCAGAGCTTGACTATTCATTTTGGTTAATACCTAGAAAAGAAAAGATCCAGAAGAAATGGTTGCCCCACCCAATATGGAGGAAGGTTAGTCTTCTACTAGGCCACCTCGTTTTAATGGTCATTAGTATGGATGGTGGAAAAATTGAATGCACGACTACATCAACGTTGAGGATACTGAGTTGTGGGACATTATCCTTGATGGACCATATATTCCTACAAAGGAGGTGAAGGATAGAGAGCTCACTACTACTGTTGTCAAAACCAGAAAAGAGTACAATGAAGCAGATAGGAAGAAGATAGAAAAGAACTACAAAGCAAAGAAGATTCTGGTGTGTGGAATTGGAGCAAATGAGTACAACAAGATTTCTGCTTGTGAGACTGCCAAGGAGATATGGGACTATCTTCAAACAGCCCACGAAGGAACTCAGCGAGTAAAAGAGTCTAAGGTTGATATGCCTACCACTCAGTATGAAAATTTCATTATGAAGGAAGGGGAAACCATCTTTGAGATGAACTCAAGATTCACCTCTATCACCAACGAGCTGAGAGGTTTGGGTGAACCTATTCCTGTCCGTAAGCAAATTCGCAAGATCCTTAAGGTGCTTCCGAAATCTTGGGATAGCAAGGTGGATGCCATAACAGAAGCCAAAGATCTAATGACGCTTCCCAAGGATGAACTGATTGGGAATCTACAGACCTACCAGATGAACAAGAAACAGGGGATGACTGTGAAGGAAGGAAATAAGGAGAAGTCCATTGCATTGAAAACATCTCAAAGTGATGTGACTGAAGAGGAGGATGAGATGGCATATGTCACTAGAAGATTTCAGAAGATCTAAAAGAAGCATGGAGGCTTCCAAAAGAAAACCCTTGCCAGCAGAACTGCTACTGCAAATGATCTTTGCCATAAGTGTGGCAAGGCTGGTCACTTCATGAGGACCTGCCCTAGTCAAAAGCACGAAACTCATGACACCAGACCTCACGAGAGGGACATCGTCCCAGACCATGCTCGAAGAAAGGCGCATGTTGATCAGCTAGTGAGGAAAGCCTTTGATGTGTGCGGAAATGACTCAAATGAATCAGAAGAAGATGTAGAATGTCATGAGGATGTTTCAATGATGGTCATTGAAGATGATGAAAGCATTTTCAACTCTATTTTCTCCTTGATGGCAAATTATGATGATGAAGAGGATTCAGACGAGGTAACTCTTTCTTATCTTAAGGATGATCTAGATAATCTGCCTATTGAAAACCTAAGGAAACTTATTGCCCTGCTTATTGACTGTGTTGATGAACGAATCACTGAAAACTTAATGTTGAATAAAAAATTAAGTTTATGTGAAGATAAGAACTCTGCTCTTATGTCTCAAGTTGCTAAAATAAGTGAAAGGATAGGTACTCTAGAGGCTAGTAACATAACACCTGAGAAGGACCCTGGCACCTCAGTAGGAGGAAAGAGAAAGCTTAGCATTCTTGAGGAAGAACTGGAAGAAAAACTAAAAATTTCTGAGTCTAAGCTAGTTGCTTCTGTTGAAACAAATTCTCAACTGAGAAAGGATCTGAGTAAGGTCAAGGAGGAGTTAAGTCACTCCCTAAAATGGACTGACTCCTCTAAGATACTCTCTAATCTGTCCAATCAAAGTTTCAATGACGCAGACTAATAGAACCCCCTTAAAATCCTCATAGCAAATATGTATCTGTATCCCTAAAGTGCTTATGTTCCTAGATGTTTTGATAATCTCCTCACAAGTGCAAGGACCTGGTCCTCTGCAGAGTATGAATACTCGTCCAGTGGTCAAAGTGTTGTACAACTGGAAAGTTAACTGCATCAGAAAGTTGGTGAAGCTGTAAAGTACTCCACCAATCAGAAGCGACGAGGTTGCTAGTTCATTGGACAATAATTCTTCTTGTCTAATATATTCAACAACAAACAACAATNAAAGTGTTGTACAACTGGAAAGTTGACTGCGTCAGAAAGTTGGTGAAGCTGTAGAGTACTCCACCAATCAGAAGCGACGAGGTTGCTAGTTCATTGGACAATAATTCTTCTTGTCTAATATATTCAACAACAAACAACAATATTACTTATTCATTCAAAGAGAGATACTTTCAAGCTTAAAACCCGCAAGGGACTTGATAGAAGTGTTGCGATTTACTTTCTGTAGCAGTCGTATTTTGTTTGCTTGTAATAGTGCTTACATTGTAGAATTCGTTTCGTTGTGATAAGAAACATTTCAACCTATTTGATTCATTGTAAGAACTAGGTTAAGGATAACTTAGGCTCTTACTCTAAAAGTCTATATTAATCTGAACTCTAGCTCGTCTAAGTAAGAGGAAGTGTTACTTAGAGTTGGGATTAGCAGGCAAATCTCAGTTTGTAACTGGCTTTTACTTTTGCTTGGAGAAAATTAGTGAAAAGCAGTTCTAAAAGTCCTGGCAGGCCAGGTCGTGGTTTTACTCCCTTGAGCAAGGAGGTTTCCACATAAACTCTCTTGTTAATCTTTACTTTGAGCATTTGTTCTCTACTGTCAAATATTGTAACTGTGTTGAGGACCTGATCCCATCGACTTAAGTGGACGCATACATTCCAACATAGATATCTTAGGAAAGCATAAACTCCAATTTTATTTACAATAGTACACTACCGCACTTGTGGATTCAATCCATCAATTACCACGTATTTCAACAAAGTTCCTATAACATAGTGTAAAGAATAAAGATTGCGGTAATAACTTTGAGATGTAAAATATATGATTAAAGCAAGATTATGTCTCTATAATAAAATGCACCTTTCTCTGGTTTTAATGCAATTATAAATAATTTGGTTTCTAAATATGAACTCAATCCCTAAAGTATCACTTAATCTTTCTCAAGAGTTAAAGAATCTATCTCAATATGATGTTCCTACAACCATACGAGTAATTAGATAAGAATAGCTAATTATGACATGTGTTTTCAACTCATTCCTAATCAAATCTATTAAAGAAGGGTTAGCACCTTGATTTTATGAAAATTTCTTTTATGGAATCCTAATCCATTTTTTCAAGAAAAGCTAAGATATTATGACACATACAACTATCACTCGAACACTATTGCAATAGGATTTTTTTGTATAGAAATATAAAAATTCGAGAATTCTAATAAATATAAAAGAATTGTTTAAAATAAGAAATATACTTAAATAAATGTGGAACCCATTTCAAAACAATTAAAATCGTTGTATGTTACAACTTACAGGCTTTTGATTTTCTCAGGAAGGTGTAAAGAATTCCTATTAAGAATTAACTTAAAAGGACGTTCATGATGTTTTATGGTTTAAAATTTCCTAAATAATTACACCTTGAATGATATATATGTAATATAAATTTCATGGACGTCTTTCATCTTCCCTTTTTTAAGGCAGTTGTTAGAATTATGATTTTGAATTGAAATTTTATTTTATGTATAAATTCTAGTTAATAATTGGCTATCTAGTTTTTGTAATGATTCGAAAGGTTATTTCAGAAAATTTCATAAAATTAATGTTTTACCCCTTTCATGCCCCGAGTCTTTTCTAATCAATTTGTGGAGATGGTTTTGAAATTTGATTGAAAAGTCGTGGGTTTTAGAAGTTTTGAAGTTTTGAAAGGTTTAAGTTAGTTAAAAGTGGTTTTTGGTATCAATCAGTTCACAATCATCATTTTAGTTTAGAACTCAAGTTGTTGAAAAATCTTGTCATTTGCCAATCAAAATCTCAGGTTTTGATTTTAAAATCAATAAATAATCGAATGGAAAAGAAGTTTAGGGTCACTAAAGCTTACTCAAATGATTTAGCACAAGAAATCTCTTCGAAATCGCCTCCAAGAATTTTACAAAGCTTAAAATGGGGGGAAATGGCTAAAACCCCAAAAATGGCAGGCAAAAGGGGTCTCAGATGTTTCAAAAGCGACCCTCGGTTCTGTGACGCCCCAAATTAAGACTAGAAATCCCACATGACAAAACACAGGAGAGATGTTAGGTATATAAGTAAGCAGGCATTATCAACTAATGACACATTTTAAAGCCGTGCGGGCCTAGGCCCAAAGCGGATAATATCACTAACGGGCTGGATAGTTACAAATGGTATTAGAGTCACTCCTGTGTCAGCCTTGTTTATATGGGTCAAAGTTCAACTGAGTTTAGGAAAATTCTGATAAGGCGGGGCAAACCTCAATGCTGAGTCTAGGCAAATCCCATTCGGTGGGGCAAACCTAAGCGAGGACGCTGAGTCCATAGAGGAGGTGTATGTGACCCCCCAGCTTAAGATTAGAAGTCTCACATCGGCAAAACACAGGAGAGATGTTGGGTATATAAGTAAGCAGACCTTACCAACTAGTGATGCATTTTAAAGTCGTGCGGACCTAGGCCCAAAGCGGACAATATCACTAGCGGGCTGGGCCGTTACAGGTCACAAAAGAGAACCCCGACTGGGTCTTGCTTTTGCGACCATCACGATCGTCACCCATAGTTCGCTTAAGCGAACCCCGCCTAAAAGAAGGCCTTCACTTTCGCCAGGATCTCGCTTTCGTGGTGATCCTTACCATCATGAGGTACCTTTCGCGAAAGCGAAGCATACCAACATCAGAAAACCAACAAACACTCATAATATCGAAAGGATCCTCGAAATTCGTTCGGAGTCCGGTACACATAACCCATATAAGAAAGTTGACTATACTCTACGTTCCAGACTCAATGAAAATATCAAAACACAAATCTGATATCTCCTTGACCTGAAATTCATGATAGTCACAAGAAACCAACATAACGCCTAAAAAGGCAAAATAAAGCTCGGGACCTCTGAAAATTCAACCAAGACCTCATATAGGCCTAAAACCACCCCCCTCCAAATCCAATGAAACTTTCGGAATTTTGATCCGAGCGTCTGAACCTCGAAGGTTGACCAAAGTCAACCCAGAGGCTAAAATTTCACAAATTCCAACTTAGAACCTTAATTCCTCAAAACGACTCTGAATCTGAAACCGATAACTCTCATAGACCAATTTTCACATTCCAAAATGGATGGAATCAACGGAATTTCATTCCGATACACGAAACTCCAAAAGACACCAAAAACTCATTTTTAACAACTTTAGTCTTTCAAGTTTCAAACTCAATACTTACAAAATTCACAACCTTTTTACTCAAAAATTGAAACCAACTTCCAAAACTCAAGTAAAAATAACTCAGGGCCAATATCGGGAGAGGCAAAATGGTAATTTTATGAAAATTTCTAAAAATGACCAATCGGATCATTACAAATGTGTTCAAGCAATTTAGTATCCGTAATTTGAGGAAGCTCTTACAACCACAAATGCATCCTTGAAATCACTTGCACACATAGAAAATGCATAAGATTAGACATGTGGGGAATTAAAAATAACAATTGGACCACAAAAGGATATGATATAGGATGAGGTTGCTCCTCTCCAAATTCAAGTTTCTGGTATGAAAATCCTTGGTAGGGAGTAGTTCACCCCAATAGGCACCTACACGATACAAATTTGAAATAATCCAAAATAATCGATCTCTAATGTGGAAATTGAACACTGAGAGTCGAGCGAGAAACCTAAAAGAAAATAACAATCGGACGTGAATTGACAAACCCACCAACATGTCTATGATTTTATAGGAGGGCATGTCAACCTTGCTATGAAAATAAAAAAAAGAAAAATATAAATGTAATATTGTAAGCCACCAAAAATTAGTTAGCAAATATAACAATGGAATTTCAAAAACCTTCATGGTTAAATTTAACCCTCCATGCCTAAATTAATCTGCATGGTTAAATTTAATTAGCTAACTCTTGAAATTCAAACTGTACCAAATAAATGAAATAAAAAGAAGTGACTTTTGAATGATAAACTTAATGTTGGATGGACCATGGGTGAAATTTATTGGAGCTTAAACTCATGTATAAAAAGTTGCTGGCTCTGGAAGTCTTCCATATTATTGTAATAACTTTAAAGAGTTAAAATTATAAAAAAAAAAGCTAAAATTAGTTGAAGCAACATTCATAAAAAGAAATGTACTTTTCTCTTGTTACCATAGTTTCTTTGCTTCTCTTCTTCTCCTTCCTTGTTATTCTAGTTAGTAAAAGCAAAAAACAAATAAAGTTGCCTCCAGGTCCATGGAGACTTCCCTTTATTGGAAGTTTGCATCATTTAATCGGAAGAGGACTATTGCATCGCACTCTTAGAAATTTAGTACACAGGTATGGAGGTGTTATGTACTTACAACTCGGGGAAATTCCTGTAGTGATCATATCATCACCTACTATTGCAAAAGAACTTCTAACAACTCACGATCTCGCTTTTTCTGATAGACCACAATCTACGTCCACAAACATCATATTTTACAATAATAAAGACATTGCATTTTGTCCACATGATAATTACTGGAAACAAATGCGTAAAATTTGTAATGTACAACTTCTTAGTGCAAAGATGGTCAAGTCCTTTTGTGCGATTAGAAAAGATGAGATTTCAAATCTGGTTTCATCAATTCGTTCCACGAGGGGGTTCTCTAATTAACATGACAGAAAAGATCTTTTGGTTTACCAAATCTGTCACTTGTAGCGCAGCCTTTGGGAAAATGTTCAAAGATCGAGATGAGTTTATAAAATTATTGAAGGATATATTCATATTAGTGTCAGGATTTGATGTGGCTGATTTGTTCCCTTCTTGGAAGTTACTTCACAAACTTAGTGGTGTTGAATCTAGATTGATGAATGTCCATAAAAAAGTCGATGAAATTATGGAAGACATCTTAAAGGAGCATCTTGAAAATAAAGCAACTAGGAACCAGGGAATTGGTGAATTCGGAGGTGAAGATTTGGTTGATGTTTTACTTAGGGTTATGGAGGACGCTGAACTTGAATCTCCAATCACAAACGACCATATTAAAGCTATGATTCTTGTAAGTTTGCTACCATCTCATAATCTCCTTCCCTCCGATTTGTTTTAATTCTTGCTTTAGCTTCTTCTTTTTTTCTTGCTCACGATAAATAACCTGGTTTACTAAATTCTATCTATTTAATAACGAAGTAGATTGAATTTTACAGGCTAATTGGGTTATTTTTGCAAGCCGAACATAAATATTCAAAAGATAATCATTAACCAAAAACATTGAGAAAAGACGTCAAATGTATTTTGAACTTGTTCTAAAAAGTCGATTTTACTCAAACTAATTGGGTGATCTATGTTATCCCTTTATTTTGTGGAACTAATGTCACTCTAACATCGGCATCACCAGGAGTTAATATCTCATATGGTCACTTAATTTTGAATAGTTCACTTAGAAAGTCACTCAACTTTTGTTTATAACCCAAAGTCACTCGACATAAAATAGTTTATTTAGAAAGTCACTCAACTTAAAGTAGTTTACATAGAAAGTCACTCAAGGACTTATATTGTTGGCTTATAAAAGAAAGTCTTGGGTTCTGAGGTTTCAGGACATTATCTACGAGGCCTATCCACGACCCATAAACACATCCACGATCTGTATTAGAAAACTTTGTAACCTTTATTTTTCTTCGCTTTCCAAACCTGATCAGTACGAAGGAACTTCTGTACCATTACAGAGGGTATATAATAAGTTGCTCAATTAGTTTAAATGTGAAATTGATATACTTTTCGGGACAAGTTCAATATGTGTTCGGTGTCTCTCAAAGGTTTACTGCTAATATATCAAAGTTAGAAGTTCATAGCTCGAGACTCCTTCAAAAATTTCTCCTTAATAATTTAGTTCCCAAATTCATCAAGTTATATTTTACCTTATGTATGAATTTAATTTTATTTACTTAATGTTGATGTAGGACATTTTTGTTGCTGGAAGTGAAACTTTAGCTGCAATTTCTATTTGGGTACTATCAGAAATGATGGAAAATCCAAATATTATGCCGAAGGCTCAAAAGGAAGTGAGACGAGTCTTTAGTGGAAAGAAAAATATGATGATGAAGAAAATCTAGAAAAATTGACATACCTAAACTTAGTGATTAAGGAGACATTAAGGTTACATACACCAGTTCCTCTTCTACCACCTAGAGAATGGAGGGAGCAAACAGATATTGATAGATGCACCATACCTCTTAAAACTAGGATACTGGTCAATGCATGGGCACTTGCGAGAGATCCAGAAAGTTGGCATGATCCTGAAAGTTTTATACCAGAGAGATTTGAGAATTCTTCAATTGATTTTATGGGAAATCGTTTTGAGTTTATTCCATTTGGTGCTGGAAGAAGGATTTGTCCAAGAATTCTATTTGGTTTATTTAATGTTAAACTTCCTCTGGCTCAGTTACTCTACCATTTAGAATGGGAACTACCATATGGAATGAATCCAAAAGATTTGGATATGACGGAAACACATGGATTAAGTGGAGCGAAACAAAATGATCTGTATTTAGTTGCCAGATCATGAAAATAATATGAAGAATTCTGAGCACGTCTACACAATCCTTCATCATATGAAAATGCCCAAAGAAAAAGATCCATTTATGCATTAAAGTTGGTTACCAAATAATTTATTCCTTAATTTACTATGATTGTTGAAAGAATTTCCATTTGATAAAACTCTAGGTTATTAAATCTCCTGGTTATTGGGTTAATTCTGAATTAGCTACTAATACTATTATATTAAGGGCTAATCCTCGATATAATTAATTTCAATTGCTAGAACTCACCATAACTTCACACCTGCTACTCTTGTAACTATTATTGTGGCTAAGTTGAAAATAAAGAGAAACAAGTTCCAACAACCAAAAAAATAAAAGAACAAAAAATCTAAATATAGAAAGGATGAAGAACCAATAGTCATCCCCTCACAAATCCAAATATATAAATAATGTATCAGTAGTATATGTATATACTACAAAAAAAAAAGTCAAAAATTGACCCAAAGAAAATGAGGGACTGACGTTGTCTCTAGATTTTTCTGAAATTGAAGCACATAAATGTTGGAGGTCTTTTGAGGAAGGAGAGGTATTCTGGTAGTAAATGGAGGCACGTCTTCCAGTTTTTATAGTGGTTCATATTTAGTTTAAATCTATTTTGTTGAGACTCAAAATGTAGCAGATCTAGTTTGATGATTCAAAAATAATGAACGTAATTTGCATAGACGCTTGAATTACATGGAGCAACATTATCTCAATATGTTGGTCTGTTGTGTAATTTGAAAAAAAAAATGATGGTTATCTCTTTGGCGCTGCTCAGCCCTTAGAATAAATCAAAACAAACATATTACTATGAGCTACATGATGATACAACTCTAAATGTAAAGAATTAAAGAAATTAAATCATTAAAACTTTACAAAAATTACTTACTCATCTATGAACCCAACATATTAAGTGATATAATAAAATACTTTTAACTCAATTTGGGAGATTCTATAATCGACAACCATCACTAGAGCTACATGATGATACAACGTCTCGCCCACACTGCTAGAACTGTCATATACCTTGCCAAGGTATAGAACACCTCAACTAAGTGGATCTACTAAGCTCTGTCTGATGGCACTAAGGATTCATCTGAAAAGTATGATCCTTTATCCATGTTGGCATAGATGGTTTATGAGGATTTTGAGTTGTTTGAACTCATCTCATATCAGTGCTCAATACTACTCCCAATAATATATAAAATCATGCTCAAATGTATAAAACATACTCTTTCTCTAGTTTGAGATAATTGCTCAAAATATCCTCTTAAAAGAGGTAACTGCTCTATAATATCTCTGAACTCGTAGACTCGTTTAGAAATCAAAGTTTCTCTTTTCTCAAAATAATACTCTCTTTCTTCATAAAAATGAAACATTTGGGAAATACTTAATTCCCATATACTCTTTCTCAAACTCGTCTTTACTTCTTCAAAACTCCGTTTAAACACAAATACTGACTTTAAAAGATTCTCAAAAGTCATAACTCAAATAGGGTTCAAGCTAAAATATAGACATAAATGAATCAACTCAAGGATATCAATAACAGTAAATAAAACTCAATACTCATAACTCAAGAACTCAGAACTCAACGATACTACTCATCTCAAGAATACTCGATTCATAGTATTCATGCTGAAATATAGACATGAATGAACCAACTCAAGGATCTTATGCATAACATATAACACTTCAATCATTAGGAATAGAATTTCAAAAAGAATCAGGAACTCAAGGACTCAAAATCACCTTAATAAAATCTTTTGAACTTTTCTCTTAAACTCACTTTAGTTTTGAATGTGCATAAGACATGTGATTAGAACATGCAGGAATTCTCGAAGGTATATGGAGCGTATAGGCGCTAATACGAAGAAGGAAAACGTAGCCACAACTCAAAGGAACACATCCGGATGAAACATGGAAGGGATCAGCCAGGCGACCCTAGCGCACTGCTAGCGCGGAGAGCCAGGCATAAAAATTTAGCCCCAGGTTTGGGGTGCACTGCTGGTGTAGGGCCCCATGCCCCAAACTTCTGGGAGCTAGCTCTAGCGCCTTCATGACGCGCCTCCCCACACCCCTGTCCAGCAACCGGATAAATTTTCAAGCTAAAATAAGGACCCCCAACTAGTTTAGAATTGGGAAAATTTCTCCTAAACTCTTTCCGATTATCAAACCCAACACAAATACATGAGAACTTTAATACAATTTCTTTGGAAACATAACTTCACCAAAGATTCACAAAACAAAAGAATCAAAACCTCCATTCTTAAAAAATTGAACTCATTATCAATAACTAGGAATGGATCTTTTAGATCTAACGATTTCTTGACTAAATTGAGATGTAGGGCATGAGGAAGAACAAGTCCATCACTGTGAAAAGCCTTACGTACCTGGAAAGAATAAATGTTCTTGGCGAAATCGATAGAAACTTGAAGAACGCTTGAACCCTAGTTTTTTCTCCTCTTAGAACTTTCTTCTAAGTGTTAAAGAACATGAAAAATAGTTCTAACCGTGATCAAACCTTAATTGGGTGATAAAAAAAAACGTGGCTTAGTCTTAGAAAGAATGGGAAAAGAGAAAACTACCCCTCTAGAAACGATTTAGGAGCCTTAAAAAGAAGGCTGCAGTAAAACAAACATATATTTTTATTTCGATCTCGAAATGAAGTAAACTTGGCGGCGTTAAAAAGAGGACTCAAAGACCTTTAATTTGATAGGTCATGGGCCACCTAATTATTTATCTGCTAAGAGTTATGATCATTTGAAGTTGACCCAAGTAAAATCTCATATTGAAACTCAATCGGTAAGAAAGCTTTCAACTCGACTTTATGCCAGGGGATTCTAATGACCTTAATTTGTATCCAGAATCATTCTCACACTCAAGAATTGACCTTAACACCTAAGAAAATTTAAAATCACTCAGTACAATCTTATTCACAAATGAAGAATGGTTCGAGTCTTAACTTAGAAATTTTTGGGGTGTTACATTTGCATTGTTCATGGAGGCTAATGCTTCAGTTCTATCTAATTATTGCTTATGAATTCTTTTCATGGGGTTTGCATGCCCGATAGTTGAACTCATGTAACTCTAATAGATGTTTCATGGTCTTATTGTGGGATTTGGGCTAGAAATATATTCTTTAAGTAATATTTTTCTTTCATAAATCGATATATGATTTTATTTGGATCATTATTTTGTTTTAATGAGTATTGATGAGTTTTGGAGTTGCACATATTTTATCTTTGTTCTTAAATGATTTGGTAAGTGTATGGATTTTTGGTACTCCCGACAGGTGGTGTTAACGAGTGCCAGTCACGTCTAAGGGGTAGTTTGGGATGTGACAATAATCACCTAACATCTCCTCGACTGTTACACGAAATATGATAACTTCGCTCATCAATCGTATACTCATTTTTTAAAACACATAACAAAATAACGGCGTGTTATAATTTAATATATAATATTATTAATTTATATTTGAAAAAGGAGTAATATCCTATTTTCAAAATCCACATAGATTATTTTGATCTTAGTTTGTTGATTTGATTATTACTTTACCATTTCTATCAATATAGTGGACTCTTTCAAGAATAAAATAAAATTGTGGAGCTAAACACTCCATTTTATTCATATCTCAAAGTATAACTTACATAAATCTCATACATATGGGGTTAATTACATTTTATTCTGGAAGTTTCCCCAATAATAAAAATCCCAGATATTTCATTGTTCTCGGATACATTTATTGGTTGTTTGATATATTGCAAAAGGTATATTACTTAATAAGAGGAATGCATCTGAGAGGGGATAGAGATGTATCTGAGGGGGATAGGGATATAACCGAGGGGAGATTTTTGTAATTTTATAAATGGTAAGAAATTTTAGAGATTATGATATCTTAAGTTGTGTATTTATGTAATTTTTCATATCTTAAATCTATACAGAATGGGCCAAGTGAACCCAAAAAGAAATATAACAAAATTAAAAGCAACAAACAGGCCCAGTCCAAAAGAGCCACCTTCTTTTATATATCATCCCTAAGAAGTAGGGCTTTCCATTTTGAACTCCCACCCATCTCCCTCTATGCCGTCACTTGGAGCTAGTTGACACTCACTACCATATGGTAATATTAAATTTATTATTACTGATTTTATATGTTTATCAAATTGAAACTAGTTTTTGAAACTATTTCACAATCAACAAGAACGTTCATATTTAACGTTTTTTAAATAGAGAAATATAATGTACTTCGCATCCAAAAAAACATTGTATCATACTTGATGTTTAGAATGATTTTGCTTTTATTTTTTCAATTTTTTTGACTAATCATAAAAACCATTTGAAATTAATAGAAATTTTTAAGTGGAAACATGCTAAAGGTATAAAACTATATCGAAATAAAAGTATCTTAATTATCATGTAGATGCTAGATGCTAGATTCTAGATCTTCGTCAAAATTATTGAGTTTTGTGTCAAAATTATCATGCTACATTTTAACACAATTATAGAACTGCATCAAAATTATTGACTTCTGTTGAACCCGTCTAAGATGCTAGATCTTCATCCTGATGTTTTTAATACAAATAGAAAATCTATTTATCTTTATCATGATTTTCTAATACAAATATAAAATATAAATAATAATTACTTGATAATTTGACTTTAAAGTGGGCCAATTTTCTTTGGTCTATCAAAAATTAAGTTGTACTATATATAACTATTGATAATATATTTTTATTACCATTCTAAAGTTACTTTAGTGAGTTAATTTTAACCCTTATTTTCTAATACATATATAGAATTTAAATAACAGTTACTGATAGTTTGACTTTTAAAATCAAATGAATCCTAGATAAGAATCTTGGTCATTTTCTTTTTTTCCAACTGAGTAGGAAACAACTCAAAGTGGGCCCATTTTTTCAAGTCTATCAAATATAAAGTTGTAGTATAAATAGCTATTACTAATACATTTTTTATTACCATTCTAAAGTTACTTCTTAATCTAAATAAAAATGACTAATTGTTTCTTGAGATTGCCCTTAAATTTCTCCAAACACAGCCAAAGAAGGATCCATTTGGATCAGGAAATTTGTAAGTAAGTTATCGATCAAGTAAATTTTCTATTTCTTTTCTTTTTTTACTTCCTATTATAGCATTTGAAATTTATCAAATTAAAAAGGTGATGTCTTTTTTCAATTGTACATAATTTTTTTTATTAGAATTTAGCAGTATGAAAAAGTAGAAAATAATTAATTTTGTGAAAATCAACATGGTTGTTTTCTCTAAAAAAAAAATTAATTTATGACTTTCTGCTATAATTAAAGACCCTGCAAAGCTATCGATGTAGCTTTTGTGAGATCATAGAATTTTATAAATAAATTAATTAATTAGAAATATATGAGGTATTTTGAGAAAACATTTGATATAATGATAAAAGTGTAACATGAATTTAAGACTCAAGAGTAAAGAATCTTTCGATTTAATAACGTTTTATCATTTTATAAGCTTATAAAATGTGAATCTAATTAATTATATAAGTCAATGAGTTGGAATTCTATGTTTTCAATTCTTTCTGAAATTAGTTCTTTATTAGTTTGTGACTTCGTGCTATCTAATATATTCTACAAAATTTAGGTATGTAGATTTAATAAGATCAGTGAATTATTTTATTTTATTTTACCTTAATTAGAGATATTGGGGGTCTCTTTGGATAACTCAAAAATCATTTAATTTTGATTTTCATAACTTTTATCAATCTAAAAAGTGTATAAATATTGGTGTTTCTATTGTCACATGTGATATTCGATTGAATTGATATATCATAAATTAGTGCAGAAGTCAGCAATGGAAGATCATAGTGATACGAGTGAGAGAAGAGAAAGTTTGGTTAATGTTATGATAGGAGGACCTAGAGAGGATGAAAATGAGGACAACTTTGTTACTAACAATACAGATGGTGGTGCATCTAGGGATGAATTGTGGATGAATTGAATTTGTCACTTGGTACATCATTAAAGAGGAAGAAATACAGTGCAAATCAAATTCGAGAACTTGAAGTGTACGTGTATCATTCCAAATTGTATTACATTTATCAATATGTTTATGCTAATTAACATTATTTTTTTTTAATTTATTGCCCTGCTGGTATCAGTGTATTCAAAGAAAATTCACATCCTGACGAAAAAACAGACTAGAACTAGCAACAAATTTGTCTGTGGGCAAAAAACAAGTGCAATTTTGGTTCCAAAATAAAAGATCCATATTCAAGGTGATGGTCATATGTCGTCTTTTTCTTCATTCATGTTAACCTTGTGTAATTTTTTGTGTATAATGAAAGTGAATTATGTTGTTTATTTAGACTCAATTGGAACGACATGATAAGTGAGTGTTGCAACAAGAAAATGACAAACTTTGTATAGAGTATGCCGCAATGAAGGAAGTCATGAAAAATTCAATTTGTGATCCGTGTCATAATAAAGATACTATAAGGAACAAAAGTATTGATGATAAGGAAATATTGAATGAGCATTCCCGCCTGAAAAATGAACTTACGAGGATTGCTATCCATGCAGATAAATTTTTGGGTCCTTCTACATTCTTAGAAGGATCATTAACTTCCATGACGAAAAATTTTGGGTTAGAATTACTTACGGAAAGAGATGAAACTAGTGATATAAATGTTCTGGATGATTTATCATTAAACGGGGTTGATTTTGGAAAATATTTATCAAGTCCTCTATCCACAAACTAAGTTAACAAATATTTAACACTTGATAAATCAATGTTACTAAATCTCACTTTGAATGGCTTGAATGAGTTGCTTAAGTTGGCAATGAGTGATGAACCTTTCTGGGTTAGAAGCTTAGATGGAGGTAGGGAAATATTAAATATGGAAGAACATGCTAGATCATTTATTCCAATTATTGGCATAAAACCTAGCCATTTCACAACAGAAGCCACAAGGTCATTTGGTACAGTGGCTGAAAATAGTCTGACATTGGTAGAGATGTTGATGAATGTGGTACTTTGGTTTTTCTTCCCAATTTCCTTCTCACGTAAATTCATTAAGAACATTCAGTTGTTAACCACTTATACCCCCTATTTGGTGTGAAAAATTATTGCTTCATGTTTTTCTTTTATGTTTAGTATTATTCTTACTTTTATTATATTTAACATATTTGTTTAATTAATGGTTCTTCAACAAATTATTACATTTTTTTTTCAATTAAGTTTAACTTTGAAGTCATAAACATAAGAATATGTTTACCTGTTATATTCTCTCTTTTTTTAAATTATTGTCTTTTATATTTTCAGAGTCAATGGGTAGACATGTTTCCATGCATTATAAGGTCAATACTTTTGATGTTATTTCTACTGGCATAGGTGAAAGCAAGAGTACATGTGGTTCATGTCCGCAAAATACAATTTCTACGTTTTTGTCAAAAACATGTTGAAGGTACTTGGATTATTGTGAATGTGTCTGTCCACACAATCAAAGAAGGCTCACAACAATATAAAATTGAAAAATGTCGAAGGCTCCCTTCAGGTTGCATTATTCAAGATATGTCTAATGGTTACTCTAAGGTAACTCAACTTAAATTGTTTTTTGCATTTGCGTCCCATGCAGGTCTTCATAATTTTAAATTTTTTTTAATGATTGTGTTGCTTGTTCATTCTATATTGAGCATTTTCTAAAAATTATTCTCTTGACATTTGCTTCTAGCTTTTATTTTTGTTAACAGTTTCTTATATAGAATCAGTTGAGTCCACTGAAAGTTGTATCTTAGTTTTGAACCTTATGTTTTAAGATGCTTTTGTAATTCATGAAATTACACTATCATCAAATTCATAACTATATATTTTGTGTTTTCATATTTAGTAAACTTTTAATTAGAAATGAGATCATTGAGAATATTCTATATCTTTTAATTATAAATTTATAATCTATGAATGAAGGTAGAACTTCTATATTATCACCATTAATATACAAGTGATATATTCGTGAAATTATAGTATTATCTAATTTTATAGCTATATATTTTGTGTTTTCCTAATTAGTCTACTTTTAATTAGAAATGATATTATTGAGCATATTTTATATCTTTTAATCATAAATTTATGACCTATAAATGAAGGTAAAACTTCTATATTTTTCATGTTTGATATATGAGCTACATACTGAAGTATCTTTCTCCCACCTCAATAGCAGATGATTATAATCCCAAACATTATTAATAGGGTAATATTTTCTATGCATTATTTTTCATGATCAACATATAGTTATTCTATTTTTTATTACCTTATCTTCCTTATACTTTATTTTATTCAAAAGGAAAAAGGTTGGTTTTCTTCTAACATTGATAACTCCAACCATTTTGAAATTGTATGGAGTGTATTCTATCCTCTTTAAAAAGAATTGTTTTAATGCTTGACCTTCTAACCTTATAATGAAGCTCTCATTGTTCAATTTTGTTATTGTTGCTTTCAGGTTTGTTTGAATTAATATATTTAGATACACAAATATGTTACTTTCTTTTGCAAAAAATTGCCTACAATCTTCCTCTACACTTTAGATCTTGTGTCAGGCCAAGGCCAACATGTAAGACAAAAATATTGTGCACGCCCCCTTCTATAATATTTATTTGTAACACCATCATGAATCTTTTGAAGGATACAATCCTTGTGATTGAATCCATGATTTGGTTGCTGAGTTTTCTAAGTTGTCCAACACAATAATTATTTTACTTTAATTGGTAATTAGATTAATATTTCATACAAGTTCATATTTTTTTATTTAGTGGCTTAATATTGATATAATATTTTCAGATTATTTGGATCAAGCATGTGGAATATGATGAAATTTTTGTTCATCATTTGCATCGCCCTTTGATCAGAACCGGTCTAGGATTTGGCGCACAAAGGTGGATGTCCTCTTTGCAAAAGCATTTTGAGTTCTTGAGAGTGATGGCGTCATTTGTTGATTCCACAGGTAATCAAGAATATTTTATTATTTCGCCAAGTCCATACACATTTGAATACCAATTAAAAAATTGAATTTTGATAAATTTTTATTTTAAGCAGTTGATTCAAAGGGTGAGATAGGTATGGGAATATTGGCTCAACGCATAACACGCAATTTTTGTGCGGGAATTTGTGCAACCTCTAACAAGTGGAAAACAATTCAAATAGAAAAGGGACAAGATGCAAATTTGATGATGAGGAAGAATATTAGTGACCTTGGTGAACCTATCGGTGTGATTTAAGTGCCATAAAGACAATTCAATTACCGATAAAACCACAATATTTATTTGAATTCTTCACTAATAAAAATATGAGAAGCCAATGGGATATATTATCCAACAGTGGTCCCATGAAAAATATTATCCATATTATTAAGGGTCAAAATCTTGAGAGTAGCGTCTCTCTGTTATGTGCTAATGTGAGTAATCAATTATTACTTATTTTAGAAACATGACAGAGTTTGTTCTTATATCTTATTGTTGATTTATTAATAATATTTTCTTTTAATTTGAAAATGTAGGGGGATGACATCATTGCTAATCAAAATAACATGTTGATCTTTCAAGACACTTGCACGGATGCAACAGGTTCTCTTTTAGTCTATGCAATAGTTGATTCTTCAAAATGAACACGGTGATGAAAGAGGGAGACTCTTCTTGTGTGGAACTCTTGCCCAATGGAATTTTGATAGTTCCTGATTTATCTCAAGATTATTCTGCTAATGCTAACAACAGTGGAAATAATAATGAATTTTGTAGTGGATCACTGGTGACTATCAGGTTTCAAATGTTGGTGGACAATCTTTCCACAGTAGATCTTCTAGAGAAGTCAATCATAGACGCAAATGACATCATCTCCCATACAATTCATAAGATCACAACTGCTCTCAAATGCAAGTGATTCTTCTAAGATGAATTGTTATCCATTTATAAGCCATTAATTCTTTTTGTCTCTTTTTAATTTTTTTCGTATTTTGATTCATAGAAGAGGGATATTAAGTATCAAACTTGTGTGTGAAACTACATAACAAATAAATAAGTAATAGTTTAGTTTCAACTTTGTTTTCTTGAAGATTAAGAGCTAGCTCTTGATTCCTATTTGTTATGTTTTTTTTTTTCGAATAATGAGATATTATTGAATCATTCTTCTTTTTTTGTCTAGAGTCTTGAATAACATTACAATGTTTTTAATGTCAATAATAGTATATATGACACTATTGTATTACGCTATATTGAGTTTATGTAGGGAGTATCTTTTTGATGATTTATTGCTTGTTTGATTATTATTTTTCTGCCTATGAATAGTCTTAATTTCAAGCTTACTTGATAATAAAATGAGTGAAATCAACAATGGTATGAATCCCACATTAAATGGTAAGTACTAACATTTGCAAGAGATGTCTTCAGAATTATAATAGTTTTAAGGTTGACATTTTGAATATTAAAACAATTGAAATGAATTGAAATTGTTGTAAAGTAAAACAACTTATCCTCACCAAAAAAAAAAGTAAATTAAGTAGCTTTTGGTGTAAAAATATTCTTGTAATATAAAATAATTAAAACTGATGAATTTTAAGATGAAAAAAGATACTTTTGTAACATCCCGCCTTAGAAAGAGCTAAATTTAGAAAGCGCTAAATTGGAAATAGCTAAGTTGAGAATTTTGCAAGTTATGCTTAAGTTGTGAATTTGGGGTCAACTTCAAATGACCATAACTTTTAGTACATGTGAGTTAAGTGCCCCATAAGATATCGAATTAAATATCTTGGAATCCTCTTTCCAACACCACCGAGTTTGCTAAATTTTGAGTTCAGATGAGGGATATATTCCCGTTTGAAGTTAGTCTGTCCAGTTAAGGAAAGTTACCCGAATTAATGAAGTGTATTTTGTTTTTTCCTTACCCCATCAGCTTAAAATGATTTTAATAATATTTTAGGGGTCAAAACTGATTTTGTTCAGTTTAATAATCCTAATTTACGCTTAGGGTTTTAGAAGGGCGTTCAAGAAGAGAAAAGAGGAGAAAAGGAAGAACGATCGAGGTTTCTGCGAATCAAGGATTTGTTTCGCCAAATTGAGGTTGGTAAGTTTTCATAGTGTTGGGTTCGTTCACTCACACGTCAATCATGATTTACATATTTGAATTCATCCATAAAGATTGAAAGATTTAAGTTCTTGATAAGTGTTCTTGAAGTGTTGTTTTCTTTCTTGAATTAGGAGGGTTTGATGAGTTCATGAGATAAATGTTATGAGTTTGAGGGTTACTTTTGAGTAGATTCTTGTGTACTTGTATTGGGACATTAAATCTAAGGAAAATTTGAGGAAAACAATTGATTCTAGACAAATTAGGGTCAGAAAATGAGAAGAAAAAATCATCGCAATGTTCTAAGGGAGGCCAGGAGCAGTGCCCCCCAGATACACTGGGGTGTCTGGGGAGGCGCCTAAGCAGTGCACCACAAACGATCCTCTGAAGTTTAGGGGTTGGCGCCAACAGTGCGCCAGGATCGCGTGCCTCCCACCATTTTTCCACTGTTTGCTTTGTCTAAGTCCTTTTAAAGTGTACCTTTATTCCCTATTAGTTCTAACTAATCTAAACTACATCTAAACATCGAGAGATCATTCATAACATGACTCATAACCCTTGAATTCATAATTCAAATTCAAGGTAGAGTTAAGAGCTAAGTCTTGAGAGTTCTTTCAAGTCTTTTCGAGAAGTCGTTTACAATCTTTTAAAACTTGTTTTAAGACTTGATGAGTACTTGAGTTTGAGGATGAGGAGAGTTGAGTTTATTTTTTAACTAAGTATTCCCAAAAGTAAATGTTTTTATAATTAAAATTAGGGGAAACACTGATTTCCAAAGGAGTTTCATGAGGAGTTTTGAGTACTATCACTTTTAGGAGAAATCTTTTGAGTAATAATCTCAAAGTTGAGGATGAGGAAAGTTTTTTAAATATATGAGCTAAGTTATATTTTGGGAGTACTATTGAGCACCTATATGGGGACGAGTTCAAATAACTCAAAGTCCTCATAAACCATGTAGCCAATGTGGGTAGAAAGGGTCATACTTTTTAGATGAATCCTTATTGTTTTTCAAAGATATCTTAGTAGATCCACATAGTTGAGGAGTTCTATACTCCGAGAAGGTATAGGACAGTTTTGGCAGCGTGGGCGAGACGCTCTATCATCACATAGCTCATAGTGATGGTTGTCGGTTAGAGAATCTCCCAAATAGAGTTAGTTTGTATTTTTACATACAAACTGAGTTATTATTGTATATTTGAATACATTGAGTCGTTATCTAGTGTTTTGAATGTTTTATATAAACTGCATCTTTATTGTTGTTTTTATACTACTTTGAGTTGAGTATCCATAAGTTGAGTAGAGTCAAGGTGAGTATATTTCCTTCTTTTCAAGTTCAAGCTTTTATGTTATGTTCAGTATTCCCCATACATGCTCGTATATTCAATGTATTGATGTCATTTGGTCTGCATCATTTTATGATGCAAATACAGGTAATCAGGATCATCAATCGGCACTCCGTTGATCCATTCGAGTTCCAACTAGATTTGGTGAGCCTCCTTGCTTTCCAGAGGGTTTCACATTGAGTTTACATTTCCGTTTTTGCTTATTAGGATGTCGTAAGTCTTGTCCCGACATCCATCTAAGTTAGTAGACGCTTCATAGATAGTAGAGTTTTCAGAAGTTTGTTTATTTTCATTTGTTAATGTTCTAGACTTGAGTTGTCTCTTTTGGCCAGTGAATGTTTTAATACATTTATGAGTGATCTATTTTAAGACTATGAGTAAAATTTCTACTTTTGAGTTTATCTATTATTGAGAAAGTCTTCCGCTGAGAGTTGAGCCAGACCAAGGGTTCACCTGGGGTCAAAAATAGTTCTCGAGTGTCTGTCGCGTCCAAGGTGTAGGCTCGGGACGTGACAACTTTCCATTGTATCAACAAGTTTGAATCTCTAAATTTATATGTTAAACCTTTCATTACCAAAACTCTCAATGATAATTATCATTCCCAATTTTCGCTAATAATCATACTATGATTGGAACAAAATTAATTTCTCGTGAGTTAAAATTACTTGTGAAACTAGTAGCCAAATGCGTTTTAACTAACATTTTTATATGATTATTAGGATTTAATATTTCAAAATATATATATAGAAAATTTTATTGGATCGGTACCAAATACTCAATATTCAAAATAGAAAATCTTTGAAATTATCATATTATTTTAGTTCATAATTTTCATACTAGAGTCTTGAGATCAATGATCCTGCAACTAAAATTAGTTTCTTGTCTTTTTTTAAAAGATATATTTTTTTTTTAGGAATTTTATGAATATATTCTCTTAATTTTACTTTTCATTATTTATGGTATGTATTCTAGAAATTCTTTTTAATTACATAATTTTAATTCTTCCCGTAAAGTGACAAGTTCATGTAGACCATTTAAACATCACATGATCTTGATAGTTGCATCTCCAAGTGGGTCACATGTGTGCTTATTATCAGCTCGCAATATGAATTTACGAGGTTGTTGACCCAAATAATAATGTTAAGAGTACAATTTTCAGATTATGCAATACAGACAATTCATCTTGATAATGCTGGTGAGTTTACATCACATGCCTTTAATGATTATTGTTTGACCACTGGATAACAATTGAACGTATGGTTGCTCACGCTCACACTCAAAATAGTCTAGCAGAATCTTTGATTAAGCACCGCCAATTGATAGCTAGACCATTGCTAATAAGGACAAAATTGTTTGTTTCAATATGGGGGCATGCTATTTTGTATTCGTGTTTATACGGTTCCGGATGAGTTTCGAGGATCAAAGAATGTTTAAAGCTTGTTTGTGCACACTTTTAGCGACGAACAAATAGAACTTTAGCGACGGAAAAAGGGTTTTAGTGAAAAAAATTACTGAGTTAAATATATATATTTGAACCTATTTCGTATTTTTAACATTTTGGCAGCTAAAAAGGTTGGTTTGGGGTGATTTTTTATGCGTTTTTCTTTCATAATCATTGGGTATGCTATTTCTATTTCGCTCTTTCCCTAGGAATATCCCTTTCATATTACATAATTTCTATCCACAAAATAGAGATTTTAAACCCCAAAGTAGAGAAATAAAAAATTATTGATTTAACGGTCGATATGGAATGGGTATTCATTGATTTTCAGGATTTAAGGTCCATGTATTGTGGGTAAACTGATTTTGACAAAGCTTTCCCAAAATTTCTCATTTTTAACCGCATTTCAAATATGGGGAGGTTTTCTCCCAAAGTTGGAAAAGTAGCAAATTCTAGATTTGGAGCTCAATTATTGTTTGTTTTCAATGGGTTTTTCAAACACGAACTCCTCTTGACTTGTAGAATTTGATTTTCAACTAAAATATAATTTTAACCTTTTGATTTTCGAAGTGATTTTTAGATTATTTTTCCTCCAATTTCCAATCCTATCAATATGGGTATCATTGAGCTTCTTTTGATGAACTCTATCCATTCTTGATAGTTGAGGATCATGTCGGTGATCGTGTGGTTAAGGAAGTACTTTGATAGAGTTGTTCAAGTGAAGTTTCGACCTTCGAGGTAGGTCTGGCTATCCCTCTTTTAGACTGAGATGAGTACGTGATCTTTGTTAGGGAGTCAACTGTTAAATGAGTTGTAGTATGTGTTTTAGAGGTTGTTAAGTGTTGACATTCTTGTTTAGTCAGTGTGATGTATATTTGTGATGTTTACCCTGTGTGGAAGCTCGGGTGAAATTGGTAATTATTACTGAAAATTTGTGATATGTGAGTAGTTACTCAAGCGAGAGGTTGTGTGGCTTATCCTTATATTTGACAATGAGATGCCCGAGTTAGGGGATTGAGTATATTTTTGAAACATCTTAAAAATGAAAGAAATGTTTTTCTAAGTGGTAAAGACTAATTTTAAATGGATTTCTCCACTATCCCTATCATTTGAGACGTGTTTCATAACTTGTTAAGTTTGGGAACTTATGTGATTCAAAATCCTTAATGAATTAATTAAGACTTTGTGTTAATGTGTTATGTGCATTCATCCTCATTCATTACTCTATCGTTCATGTGAATATGAAAAAGTGGGAAAATACTATTTTTGAGAAAGAAAATGTGATACCTTACTTATATTCTTAACCACATTGAGGTGGCAAGTTGATGAGATATTGAGATTGGTAGATAGACTATGATTCCCCCATGGGTCCTTTTCTAGAAATTAGAGGCTCGAGAAGATGTATACTACAAGTTTTACGACGACCTTGGTACAACTACATAATCTCATGTGATGATTTAATTATTATTTGAACTCTAAGTGTTTACTTTATTGGCGTCATTCTATATAAATTGATGGCACCGTTGCCAGAATGGAACTTTTCTGTGGGCAAGTAGAAGCGTTTAATAGTTATTTCTTCAGTCTGATTAGTTGTTTATTGATATACCATGTGTTTATGGTATTTTTGATACGTTTCACTTAGAATTTGTGTGCGTCTTGAGCTATTTTGTTATTAGGAATAATGTTTTATGTGTAATTTTTGCAAGAAATAGGCTTGGATGTGGTTGATAAAAATGTGAACTGAAAAGTGCAAAAGTAGCCACCCACGGACCGTAGGCCCTTCGATGGACCGTGGATGGGCAATCGTAGGTCTTGGTCTAGGGGTTGAAGTTCCAGTAGTCAGTCCACATAATGGCAGGACGGACAGTAGGTGGACATTAGGGAAGTCTAACCAAGGGTGAACCCACGAAGCAGACGACGAACCGTAGGTCGACCCACGATTCGCCATGCACGTCCGTCATTGATGATCTAAGAGTTGAAGGTTCCAATACATGATGAAAGTTTCTAAGTGTTAAACCACGGAGGGTGACCTATGAACCGTAAGTCGACCCCCGGTCTGTAAGTCGTGCCATCAACAGAAGTCGTGTTCCAGCAGTTTATTTCTTTATTTTGTTTTCTGTTTTATTTAGGACTTGTTTTCTATAAATAGGAGTTGTAAACCTCATTTTTGGGGGTTAGACATTACTGCAAACTCTTCGTTCTTGGTCTTTGGGAATTAATTTGCAAACTCTTTGCAATTAACTTTCCGGAATTCATTTTATACAATTTTCTCTTTAAATTTCAATTGAGGATTTCAGGTTTCATCAATTCTTCTTGTAAGTTCATGAATTCTTTTTACCCAATTATGAATTGTGATCTTTCAAGCAAGAGTAGTTAAATCCACAACAAGGGTTGTGGGAACATGAACAATTAACAAAGTATGAATAATAATTAGATAATTCTTGAATAGTGTTTATTCATGTATTGTTGTATTGTTAATCATTTTGTTTAGAAGTCTTTTTAATGAGTGCACGCGTTAGAACTCGCCTCATTCCTACTTGTCGGACAAAGAAGGTAATGAACGAGAAAAGGATTAAACAACAGAGATTTAAGATGCTTTCTAATAGTCTAATGTCAATTGGAGTGAGAGTGAAAACTAAGCCATACATTATTGTGATGGCTAATCTGAGGTAAAGGTAAGGGTTAGTAAAGTATACACCCGTAGCCGGACCAAGGTGCGTGGTGAAATTCCCTATTTGGAGGACCAATCACTTAGGGATACCCAACTTACCAACTTTGCATGTTAAACACTAGGAAAGGATTACTATTATTAGGATTATTGCGTTAAAAGCTTATGGGGAACACATATACCCTGTTTCTCTCTCTTATTGATAACTCAAAGTTTGAATCTTGTCTACTTGTTACTTAAGCTTTCAAATTTGTTACTTACTTACTCCCCCCCCCCCCCTTTGTTTACTTTTCTCGGAAAGAGTTTGACTAAATGGATATAATAGTGAGTTAAGTTTAAGTCTGAACCATATTCCTCGTGGGATCGACCCTAACCTACAAGTTGGGTTCTTTATTTGACAACAATTGCTTATACTTCTTTAATACAGGTGTAATTTGAACGCTCAGGGACATGGTGGTAATTTACTCAGATATGCAGAGAAGATGCAGAATCAGTCAGCACCGAGGCTTCCTAATAACTACAGGGTTGACTACAATACAGTTGAATCTGAAGGGCCTATAGTTCTACCTCCAGGGCATACATTTGTGGTAACCAGCAGTTTGATGCAAATGCTTACAGCACGAGAATCGTTTTCTGGTCTAGCTTCGAAAGATCTGCATGTTCACATGGCTAAATTGAGAAGTGTCTGTAAGAGTTATATGGGGCGACCGAAATTGGATATGGATTTTATAGGGTTGAGAGTCTTCCCTATGTCATTGACCGGTGATGTTGTAGTGTGGTTTTCAGAGCTTATATTTAATTCAATTCAAACATGGGACCAATTGCACAAGGTGTTCATGGCGAAGTATTTTCCGGTGTCTAAGAAGCTAAATCGCAAGGATAAATTGAACAATTTTGTAGCACTACCTAGAGAGTCTGTAAGCAATTCATGGGATAGGCTCAGTGCATTCATAAGAAGTGTTCCAAATTACCGCATAGATGATGAGTCATTGAAGGAGTACTTCTACAGAGGTCAGGATGACAATGCGAAGGTTGTGCTTGATACTATTGCGGGAGGATCATATGGTGAGTGCACTTTTAAGGAGATCACTAAAAAACTAGAGAAGACTTCCCAAAACAATTAGGCATAGAGCACTCGAAAGGCTAATACTGGAAGGAAAACATATGCAGTCCAAACTGCACCTAGTCAGTTAATGATGATATGAGTGAAGATATTGCTCAAACAAGAACAGAACTGGGCTTGGTATTGAAGTATGTGACTGAAAGTGCAGAAAAGGTAAATGTGGTCAACTATTTAACTAGAACTCCACCACCACCAGTTGAGGAATGTTACCACGAGGAGGATGCATATTTGGTTAATTATCAGACGGGGGGTTTCCAAACCATCACCCAAGGTCCCAACTCGAACAATTGGTACCAAGGTCAAGAAAACCAAGGTTGAAACTATGGCAACTACAACCGCGAGGGAAACTATGTTCGGGATGGGAACTTCAATCGTGATAACAACTACAATAGAAACAACTATGGAAATAGGAACGATCGAGTTGGGCCATATGTTCCACCTGGTAGAGAATCTGGTAATAGAGAGAATGGTAGTAGTATGACTCGCATTGAGGATATGATGCAGAAGATCATGAAAAGGTTTGTTGCGACAGATGAAAACGTGAAAGAGATGCGTAATGAGTTGTTCGGGATAGGTCAAAAAGTTAATGCCTATGCAGTGTCGATCAAGCAACTTAAGCAGCAGTTTAGTCAGTTGTCCGCTACTGTGAATCCACGCCAACTTAGCACACTTCCTATCAACACCGTCCAAAATCCATAAAATGATAGGTATTGTATGGCAATCATTACTCGCGGAGTAAAACAGGCTATTGACCCCCCATGCCATCTGAGGTTGAAAAAGCGATAAAAAAAGATACGGATGAGATTGAGGTGACTGGAGAGTCGAAAGATGCTACATAAAAAAGAGGCTGAGTTAACCCAGAAACTTGTCCCCATGTCTAGACCTCCACCTCCCTTCCCACAGAGGTTAGTGCAAAATACTGAAAACGGAAAATATCGCAAATTCATAAATATGTTAAAACAACTTTCCATCATGTCTCGTTGATAGAAGCTTTGGAGCAAATGTCTAGGTATGCAAAGTTCATGAAGGACTAGGTGACCAAAAAGAGGGTCATCAGTTTTGAGAATAATGAGAGGTTGCAGCATTGTAGTGCGATTTCTATGAGGTCACTAGTGCAAAAGAAAGAGGATCCTGGAGCTTTTACTATTCCTTACCCATCGGTAAGATGCACTTTTTGAAGGCTTTGTGTGATTTAGGTGCCAACTTAATTTGATGTCATTGTCCATTTATAAGAAGTTAGGTTTAGGGGCTCCAAAACCGATTGCGATGCGTTTACTTATGACTGCTAGAACTATGAAGAGGCCCATTGGAGAGCTCCAAAGTTGTCCGTGTGAAAGTAGGGTCGTTCATTTTTTCAGCGGACTTTGTGATACTTGATTGTGAGGTTGACTTTAAGGTTCCCATCATCCTAGGGAGACCATTTCTTGCTACTAGGCGTGCCTTGGTTGACATGGAGAAATGGCAGATGAAGTTCTGATTAAATAAGGAGGAGGTGACTTTTAACATATGTAGGTCTCTGAAGCAGGAAAGTGATCTTAAGTCGGTAGCAGTGGTAAATTATATATTGGAACAAGATTTCAAAGTATTTATTAAGGAGAAGTTAGGTGTTGGTGACATGGACGAGCTTGATAAATTTCACCTAAAAGCATATGGTAATTCAGCCTTGTGCAAGGAGGAAAAGCACCATGATCAAAAGACTGAAAAGCGCGAATTTGCTCCTGGTGATCTGGTATTCTTATTTAACTCAAGGATGTGCTTGTTACTTAAATTGAGTCATTACTTGATAAAATTATGCATTGACTAAAAGTTGAGGATAACCTGGCACAGAACTGACCCACGACTTCAACCCACGGACCGTAGGTCAAGCTCTGTGGACCAGTGGCACACACAAAATTGCTTAAGTGTAGAACCACGGTGTGGACTACGGTTCTGCACATCTGTGGTTCCCAAATATGAGACCCAACTTGGGGTACTCTGACCTACGGAGGGGACCACGGGTTGTCGTTCCATCGACGGACTATAGGTACCCACCGTGGGTCACAGGTTTAGCTTCTATCTGAAATTTTTTTGAGTTTTCGTCTAGGTCTGAATCTTATTCTAAAATTATTCCATGAGTCTTCTTGCCTTGTTTGGGTACTAACTAGTCTTCCACAGGTACCATGGCTCCTAAACAAGCACCGAAATACTCTACAAAAGGCAAGTCCAAATGTGTCGCTCCTTCCCGTTGCATGGTCGTGCAATCCAGTGATGATAAGTACATTCCAGCGACCACCAGGGGTTCCCACACCGCACCACGAACCACTAGGAGACAGTCCTAGAAGATAGTTTCCACAATTGATGAGGTAACCGCCCCATAGTCTGAGGAAGGGGTCACACAGGTCGGAGAGTCACAGTCTGGCTTAGAGTCGCAGTCCAGCTCCAGTTCTAGCGGCAGTGCCGTTTCATCTTTCGATGCTGATAGCATGGGGGGTATCCCAGTACCTTCGAGTTCACAGCTGGCACCTATTGCTACAGAGCCGAATAGATGGCGTGTGGAGGACCAATACCAAATATACTCTGATGCCTGCATGCTAAATGAGCATCAGAAGATGGTCAGGCACATTACAGAGTAGCTTCAAGTTCTTACATGCAGCCTCCACACTGCACCAGCTATTGAGGAACTCTTCAGGAGGCATATATGTGAGTGGCTGGCATGGAGCCTCGGGACCTACAGTGAGGAGATGACAAGAGGGATCTATGCCTCTTATGATGCCACCGTCCGAAATTCCATCTCTAAATGGGCCAAGCCTGCAGCTCAACCTCCACTTCAGTCCACTTTGGTGCAGGGTTCCCAGTTGACATCTCAGAGGCCACCATTCGCTGGTATATATATGGACCAGCCCACACTCTGCCCATTAATACGACAGACTATGACTATAATATGGGCATTATGTAGAGTGGCTCTTTCCTGAGAGATATTGATCAGAGGGTGACACTTTTGAGGCAACTGGCACATCATATTAATGTGGATGGGGAGCGCACTAAGTGAATACGGACTCCTACTATGGTTATTAAGAAGGCGACTCTGAGCCTTGCTGTGAAGTTCTTCTCGTTATTGGTTCGGACTCGACTGTCCCCTACTTAGGCAGACAATGAGGTTACATGGGACCGAGTCTTGTTGCTAGCAGCCATTATGGCAGGGTTGGAGATTGATTTTGCCTACATCTTGATTTTGGAGATCCACGAGAGGGCTTCCAAGACCACCACCACTCTTAATTTCCCGTGTTTGATATTCTATCTCTGTAGGGAGTCTTCTGTACCTATCTGGCACTGTGATAGGTTTCTCAAGGTGAACAGGACTGTAGATATCATCTTCATTTGGGATGATGTCAACCTTATTGCACCACGAAGGGAGCCACAAGTTGACGTACCGCCTTTGGGTGTTGATCTTTTCGTTGATGTGGAGCAGGTCCAATTTGATGACTCCACTACTCCAGCCCCTACTGATTCACAGGCCCCACCATCTACTGTCACTAGCCAGGCCTCGATCTCCTCCCGAGCCACCCCTATTTAGGCTCCATGTCATTCATCTAGCCCGAGTCCAAAAACTGGAGATACAGATGGCCACTATGCTTCAGCATATGAAGCCATGGATGCAGCATTCTATTGCGAATCTGAGGTGAGGATGGAGCAGATAATGGATTGGAAGATTCAGGTCGTTCATAAGTGTCTAGATGCTTTCAAGTTGAGAGTCCTAGAGAGGCCCGCCCCTACCATATATGACCGCGTTCCAAACAGAGTTGTCTAGCCTTCATGCTAATGTTGCTTCCCTATTATGCCTTGTTGAGGAGGTACCAAAGTTTGCACTTGCGGCACCGGAGGATGAGGTGGTGATGAATTCTTTATTTGGCGATACTATGCCACCACCAGACTCTTCCCGTGCTGCTGGGAAGCGCCCCCGCTCCGACCACACTTTCAAAACTGTGGAGGCTCGATGTTTGAAGAAGAAGGAGCACCAGCAATTGAAGGCAACTAAGAGGCAGTCTATACTAGATGAGGAGAGGAGACAGTAGCGAACCCGTAAGGTGGATGTTAGCCCATCAAGTAAATTTGAGGCAAAGGCCTCACATGTAGTGATCACATGTACCGTCCTAGTCATTCATCATTCTACTACAATATTATTTGATTCCAGGTCGACCTATTCTTATGTTCTACTTATTTTCTTGCGGGTATTAATGATGTGTGTTTGTTTTTTCTATACATAGTAGTGTCCTTACCCCGATAGGTGATTCCTTAGTGGTGGATTAGGTGTACCGGGGGTGTAGTGTTTTTTGATACTTAGACTCAGGCAGACCTGATTTTACATGATATGCTTGATTTTGATGTGATATTAGGTAAGGATTAGTTATCTCCATATAATATGATCTTAGATTGTTATGCAAAGATCATGACCTTAGCTTACATTGGTTTACCTCGACATTTGTGAAAAAGTGCTCCAAGTTCGTATTCAAAATGAGTGATATATTTTCTTTGTGCCCCTCGTATGATGGAGAAGGGATGTTTATCTAATTTGGCCCATGTTCGTGATCTTAGCAAAGATCCATCTCATTTAGAAACCACGAGAATGATGAGAGAGTTCATAAAAGTATTTCATATCGACCTACCAGTATTTCTCCAGACCGTGATATTTATTTTGTGATTGACCTGGAGTCGGGCACCAAGCCCATTTCCATCTCTACTTACCAGATGGCTCTGATGAAGTTGAAGGAAATGAAGGCTTAATTAGAGGAATTCTTGCAAAAATGATTTATTCGACCTAGTGTACCACTGTGGGGCACACCAATTTTATTTGTGAAGAAGAAGAATGGTAGAAGGAGGATGTGTATTGATTATTGACAGTTTAACAAGGCCACAGTCAAGAAGAAATATCCTCATTTTTGTATCGATGATTTGTTTGATCAACTTCAGGTTGCGTCAGTGTTCTCCAAGATTGACTTGAGGTCAGGCTACCATCAGTTGAGAGTTTGGGATTCTAATATCCCGAAGATGGCTTTCAAGACTTGTTATGGGCATTATAATTTTGTAGTCATGTCATTCGGGCTGACTAATGCCCCATCCGTCTTTATGAAGTTGATGAACCAAGTATTTCGGCCTTATTTGGATTCTTTTGTGATTGTATTTGTTGATGATATCTTAGTTTATTCTAAGAATGAGGTCGATGATGTTCGTCACTTGAGGACTGTACTTTAGAGATTCAGAGAGTAGAAGTTGTATGCAAAATTCTCCAAGTGTGATTTTTGGCTTGAGTCTCTGGGTTTCTTGGGTCATATGGTGACCAAAGAAGGTTTATGGTTGACCCAGTTAAGGTCGTGGTAGTTCATTATTAAGTGAAACCTACTTCACCTATCGAGATTTGGACCTTCATAGGGTTACAGGACTATTATCATCGATTTGTTCAGAGTTTCTCTTCCATCGCACCTCCATTGACTAAGTTGACTCAAAAGACTAAGGAATTTATGTAGAGCAATAAGTGAAAGGCTAGCTTTCAAAAGCTCAAGGAGATATTGACCTCAGTACCTATTTTAGCATTACATGAAGAGGGTGTGGCATTTGTTGTATTCTATTTTAACACCTCAGAAGTTGAAAAAATTAGAAAGGAAAGAAAAGTGCAGAAATTCTCTAAAGCAGTAGTCTAAAAGATAGATTGCGGATCGCAGAAATTCCAATGATCCATAGGAATAAAATCATAGCACCTGGAAGAAATTTTGAAAAATTAAGTTTTTGAAGTTTGATCTAAATTGACTAGGACGATCCGTTACTACGGATCGTAGGAAGGTCTCGTAAAAAAGTCTCAGACGTAATGAAATTTTGAGTTTGAAGTTGAGGTCTACGGACCGTATAAAGTTTGAATATCCGTAGAAATGAGTCGTAGGATTTGCACAAAATTCAGGCCCCAGTTACTCGACCTACGATTGATCAATACGATCCATAGGAATTTCTACGGTCTGTAGGTCGCAACCGTAGGGTCTACTGACAGTTATTTTAAAAGGTATTTGGGTGTTTTCCTATGCACCTAATTCATATACTACGTCGTTTTACCCCTATCTCTAAAACCTATAACTACCCTTTTACCCCAAAAGTTCTTGTAACTCTCTCATTCAATTAAACGCCCAATTTTTTTCCAAGGTTTTCTATCTAAAGCTTTCAAGGGATTCTAGGGTTCTTCAAGTTCAAGTCTCCTTCATTCATCAGTTTCTTAGAGCTTCGAGATCAAGGTATGTAGGGAGTTCATCAATGGGTTTCATTAACCCATTAAGTCTCAAGGTTTTCTCTATTTCTCCAATTCAATTTCAATCAAATTGATTAGGTTTTCATTCATTTCCTCATGGGTTCTATTTGTCTGAATTTAAATTATGTGACTTTGATTATATTATGATTATCTAGACTCAATTACATGTTTTCCAATCAATTCCAGATGAACTCATGAATTGATCATAATTTTGACTATGAACCCTAATTTGCATCAATTGGAAGAAAAAATATAAATCTATGAATGGTGTTTCCACGAACTTATGCATGATTTATGAAAAGAAAGGTTTTATGATCTAGGTAGCTTTAAGAAGAGCATAAATGAAATTGTGAAAGGATTTTCTCACATATTAAGGGATCATGGCTTTGTGAAAGGTTTTCTCACTTATGCTTGATTCAAGATTTAATGAGCTACTCTATAATATTTTTGACTTGGATTAGTAAATTAGTTGTGCTTTTCCATGGATGATATATATATATATATATGTGTGTGACTATTTCGTTGGGATTTAACTTACCACCGAGAGAATTTTGAGGTGGAGGCTCAAATAGGGTAGTCTCTAGTAGCAACCTCTAGTTCCAAACTACGTGCCCCCGTAGGTTTCCTCAATGTCCTAGCTAGTGGATCCACATATAGAACATGACATGATACAGAGTTCTACATTGACAAGTAGACTATTTCTTCTCGATATGGGAGTTACATCGATTTCAATGTATAGCTCGCATGGTCTATTGTCGGTTAAAGTTAATATCCCACAAAATAAATTAAGTTGTCTGTAAGGATTTTATGAAGATTTACTCATAATTTTAATATGCATTGACCATGTCATGATATATATGTTATTCTTTAAAGGTTTTAATGTGCTTAGTTTGATCGTGCATATCATGTTTTCAATTATATCATTTTATGATCACGCTTCATGTTTTATTGCATTTCCCTCATACTTAGTATATTCCATGTAATAAAGCATACTTGTACCTACATTATTTCACTAATGTAGCGCTTGACAATTTCTTTCTCTCCATTTGTGGCTAGTTGATCACTTAGAGATTTGAAGACTTGGTGAGCCCTCATACTTCGAGGATGATGTCGCGCGCCTTTATTGCTTTCTCATGTATTTATGTTTCAGATGTTGTATGTAGTGTATGGGTTACGTTCCGACCACTTCATTTGATGTACTAGATGGCTTGTCAAGGCTATGTTAGATTTCTGCATAAATGTCAAACTATTTTATTCATATAAGATTTCTTGATTTTCTCTATTATGTTGTGTATATGCATGTCAATTGTCTTGTGTAAGGCCTCTCGGGGTCTTATACGCAATGTCACACCTAGGGTGTGCTTTGGGTTGTGACATCTACGATATTTCGAGTGTTGGTCTAGGTGGTGTATTGATGCAAAAGGGAAGAGTCATAGCCTATGTTTTTGACAGCTAAAGGTACATGAAGAGAAATATGTTTCTCATTTGTCTTGAAACTATGGAGGCATTATCTCTATGGTGTGCATTGTGAAGTCTATTGATCATCGTAGCCTTAAGTATCTCTTTTCTCAGCCGAATCTGAACATAAATCAGCATAGATAGTCGGAATTGTTGAAGGAATATGACATCACCATTCTTTATCATTCAGGCAAGGTAAACATGGTAGCAAATGCTTTGAGTCGGAAGGCACCTAGTATGGGTAGCCTAGACTTTCTTCAGGCAGAGGAGTGACATTTGGCTTTAGAGGTTCAATCATTATTTAGATAGTTGGTTCGACTCGATATTTTTGCACCTCAGTGTGCTTAGCCTTCGTTGAGGCGAGGTCTATATTGATGGATCAGATTTGTGCCCACTAGTTTGAGGATGACAAGTTGAGAATAATTCAGAACAAAGTATTGAAAGGTGAATCTAAGTCGGTGTCTCTTGATCCAAAGGGGGTTTTGAGAATTTGTGGCCACATTTGTGTTCCTAAACTAGTGGATGGTTTGGTGTGTATGATATTGGATGAGGCTCATTATTCTAAATACGTTATTCACCCAGGGGTAGCTAAAATGTACCATGATTTGAAGCAACACTATTAGTCGTGTGGTATGAAGAGATATATTGTGTACTTTGTGGCCAAGTGTTTGAATTGTCATCAAGTGAAGTAAGAGCATCAAAGACTGGGTGGTATGATGCAAAGGATATCCATCCCTGGGTGAAAGTGGGAGCACATTTCTATGGACTTTGTGACTGAATTACCCTCGACTTTGGGTAAGTTTGATTCTGTTTGCATTATTGTGGATAGGTTGACCAAGTCGGTTCATTTTATCCCAGTGAAGACTAACTATAATGTGGAGCATTTGGTTAGGATCTACATTCGTGAGATTATTCGGTTGCATGTAGTTCCCATTTCTATCATGTCTGATAGAAGTCACCAATTCACCTCTCATTTATGGAGTTTTATGCAGGAGCGGATAGGACTTCCTACGGTTCGTAGATAGGACTAGATCACATCATCAATAAATTTTCTGCACCTTTTCCTTTCAACTCGACTTTACCAAATTTTGAGGTGTTACAAATGCATTCATCCTCATTCAGCATATCATTGATCATGGAAATATGAGAAAGTGGAGAAATATTGTTTTTTAGAAAGAAAATGAGGTTCCTTACTTATATACTTGACCATGAGCTAGGTGGCAAGTTGATGAGATATTGAGATCATGAGATTGTTATATAGACTGCAAGTCCCTCATGGGTCCTTGTCTGGAAGCTAAATCTCGGCAAGGTGAATGTGACAGGTTATGCGATGACCTTGGGTCGACCACATCATCTCATTGCATCTCATTGGCTAGCTCATTGTGTTGTGTAACTTTCTTAAATGTTTATTTGAGTATTATATGTATCATTTTATGTTTACTTTATTCGCACCGTCATTATATATATATATATATATATATATATATTGGCGGCAGTACCGATGCTAGAATGGGACTTCTTTGTGTGGAAGCGTTTCATAGTTTATTTCTTAAGTCTAATTAGTTGCTTATACACAGTCGGTCTAACCTACTGCGTACATGTGGATTTTACTCACCCATACTTCTGTTATCATTTTGATGCAGATCCTAGTCAGGGTGATCTTCATAGCGGCTAATCGGATCTAGTGGTTTCTTTTTTTCGGAGTTGTGGTGAGACCCTGCTTTCCCGATCGTTATTGGTTTCCATCTATCATTTACGGTGTTTAATTTCCTATTGAAGACCTGAGATGTATTTCAGAATCTAGAAATCAATTAGATGCTTTTTATATTTATACTACTTGGTTTTGGAAACTTTTTGTTGTTTTCCTATCACTTGTGGCTTGACTTCCCTTTGAAAGTCTTGGATGTGTTATTTATTTCGGCTTACATACCCTTTTGGGGTTCTCAGGGTGTGTGTCATCATGACCTCGACTTTTGGATCGTGACAAAATATCTTTTATTATTTTAATTTTTTTTTAAATACCGATATATTACTGTTGGGCTAATATGTGCCAGTATTTTATTTGTCTGTTAATTGCTAATTTATATTGGGCTATATGTTGCCAATTATATGTAGCAGTTGTATATTTGTGTCAATCCCTCTTTGCACGCGTACATATTAATGTAGATAAAGTAGGGTACTTCTTTGTTTTAATTTATTTATCTTATCTTTTTTTAGCTTTTATATATTTGAAAATTACGCTAAAATTATTATAAATTGCAATAATTAACAACTTAAAATATTTAGAAGACATAAGAAGTCAGTTGACTCTTCAAATTCTATTCGTGTCACATAAATTGGACAGATGAAATAACATGTATTATTTGAAAATGATGTAAAAAGTACTATAAATTCCAATAACTAACAACTTGAAATATTTTTTAAAAAAACCATCTGAAAAAATTTGTTGACTCTTGAAATTATATGTGTCATAAAGATGTAATATGTATTATTTGAAAATTACGTAAAAAGTATTATAAATCATAATGAATAGTAACTTAAAATATTTTAAGATCATATAAGATTTAAAAGACTCTTCAAATTTCATTTGTATCACGTATATTGAGATAGAATGAATAATAGCATACTCTTGTATCTAGTATAAAAGATAAAAGAGAATGTCATAGCTAGAGTGAAATACATGAAATACTCCTCCCATTCATTTTTAAAATATCCATTTTATTAAAAAAAAAAAAAATTTATTTTTACTTGTCCACGTTAGGAGTTTTTGGCTAAAAATATCCTTCAACTATACACCAAACTTAAAGTACATCCTTGTAATATGATAGTGAACAAGGAACATCCTTCGACAATTGAAAATCTAGCAATTTTCACTTCTGTCAAGAACTACTAGAAATCTAACAGAGCATTTTGAAACACATGTGACACCACTATAGTTCCTCCATTTGGAACTAGGTTCTTTTTTTAATCATAGTCAATCTTCTTCCTCCTTAAACTAGTTAACCGGTAGAATCAACATCGATCATCTCTAAATATTAGCACTTCGTCTTTCTAATGACGCCGTTGAGTGCTCATAGTAGTCAAAGAGCAAAAACAAAATGATAGATGGAAAATAAGAGAGTTCGTAAATAGGTATTATAATGCGAATGCAACGAGAAATATGTTAGCAGCATTACTAGATGAAATATGCACAAGATGTTGGATTGACATTTCTGACACTTCTACGATTTATTTTTCCAGAGCATATATACATATACATTAGCATAATAACAATAAGCTGTTAGCTCTTAGCTAAATTTTGATTGCTAAAAATAAAGAACCAAATTGAGATGGGAAAGTATTTCATGTTTTAGTGGAGAATAAAAATAAAGAACCAAACAGAATGTGAAGTACTCAAATCTGCGGAGTTTTAAGTGAATTTCACCCATTCCATTAGATTTTTAACGGTCTTTACCTAATGGATGGAATTTGTTAATGTTTAGATATTTGAAGGATGTTTTTCTGTTAACTATTGATATAAAAAAAATATGCTTTAAGTTTAGAGTATAGTTCAAGAATGTTTTTAGTCAAAAACTCTTCACGTTAGCATATCAAGAAAGGACAATAAATTTTTCCTATTTTGCTTTTTGCATTAATTACTCCTTCCAAATAGTATTTCGTCAAATTTTGACTTGACACACCTATTAATAAAGGGTAAAGGGTCAAATATGTCCCTAAACTATTCGAAAAGGTCTAGATATACTTTCCGTTTAAAGTTTGGCTCACTCATGCCCTCGCCGTCCAACTTTTGGTCTAAATATGCTCTTATGGGCGTTAGTTTGTCTGCTGGACATATCCAACTCATTTTCCATTTCTTTAAATGTCACATGGAATTGTCATGTCATTTTAACTTTACGACATGACATTTATATGAAAATGGAAAGAGATCAATTATGCCCCTAAAAAATTCGCACCCATAAACACCTAATCCGACCCATAAATCAACCCCCCCCCCCTTTAAATAAACTACCCAACCTGTTTTCAATAATTTTGTTTAAATTTTTATTTTTTTGGGTAAATCCCGAAAATTAGAAATTGATTAATAAAAAATAGGAAAAATATTTTTTAAAAAAATATAAAATTAACGCAAAAAATTCACAAATAGTTATTGTAACCTTAAATTCAACAATTTCGACAATTTTTTTTAATTTTTATTTTTTTTCGATAAATCCTGAAAATGAGTAATTGATTAATAAAAAATATGAAAAAATTATAAAATTAACGCCAAAAAATCACAAATAAATATAGTAACCTTAAATTCAAAAATTTCAACAATTTTTTTAATTTTTATTTTTTTTAATAAATTACTCATTTTCGAAATTTGCCGAAAAAAATAAAAATTAAAAAAAAGTGTTGAAATTTTTGAATTTAAGGTTACTATATTTGTTTGTGATTTTTTGGCGTTAATTTTATATTTTTTGTCATGTTTTTCATATTTTTTATTAATCAATTACTCATTTTCGGGATTTACCGAAAAAAATAAAAATTTAAAAAAATTGTTGAAATTGTTGAATTTAAGGTTACAATATTTATTTGTGAATTTTTGGCGTTAATTTTATATTTTTCCTATTTTTTATTAATCAATTACTAATATTCGGGATTTATCGAAAAAAAATAAAAATTTAAACAAAATTGTTGACAACGGGTCGGTTAGTTTATTTAAAAGGGGGGTTGATTTATGGGTCGGATTAGGTGTTTATGGGTTAGAATTTTTTAGGGGCATAATTGATCTCTTTCCATTTTCATATAAATGTCATGTGGTAAAGTCAAAATGACATGACAATTCCATGCGGCATTTAAAGATATGGAAAATGAGTTGGATATGTCCAGCAGGCCAACTAACGTCCATAAGGGCATATTTAGACCAAAAGTTGGACGGCGAGGGCATGAGTGAGCCAAACTGTAAACGGAGGGTATATCTAGACCTTTTTGAATAGGTTAGGGCATATTTGACCCTTTACCCATTAATAAAAGGAAAAATCCTTTTGGCCAGAATGGTAAAATAACATATTTCACACTATTACCTTTTTGAACATTTTTACCCTTTTAACTTTAATACCTTTTAATTTAAAAAAATGAAAAAAAATCAGTTTATTTTAAATTTTAAAAAAAATAAATAAATAAAATAAAAAATAAAAATAAAAAATAAAAAAATAAAAAAAAAATATATATATATATATATACTTTTTAAATTTCTGGTCAAATTTTCTGGTCATTTAGCATTACCCTTAATAAAATAATAATTGGTACAGTAAGTTTCTCATTTTAACCCTATTAATTGATAGGATCTCAAACAGACTTATCACTACACCTTCAAAGACATTAAGTCACTCTTAATAAATTTAGGGTAAAATAGGAAACAGATAATTGTCCTTTCTTGATTTGTCAAAAATGACAATTAAAAGTGAAAATTAAATTAATAAACATTTGACAAGTAAATATAGACGGAGGGAGTATATCTCAAAAATTTATTAAAGAGTATATGTCAATTAATATAGATATCATGATAAAAGATGAACTTTATTTACTATTTTTTGTGAGTATATAATAAAAAAGGATCATATTTAAACTTGTACTCTCACAAATAAGTTATATTTGTCACTCATTATACTTTTTAAACATATTTGTCTTTTTCTTCTAACTTTAGGATCATTTTTGTCTCCTTCTTCACAAAAAAGTCATATTTACACTTTTAGTTCGTTAAATCTCCATGCTTCGCCTTTATTTTTCTATGTGGAGCCCACATGTCACATTTTTTCAATTAAATCTATTAATTCATTTAAACTCTTTTAATCTATCTATCCGATCAATAAAAATTAAAATCCAAATGCTTCATTATTCATGGTGGATATAATTTCACCACTCAAATCTCATTCAAATTAAAATTCAACTTCTATTGTTGCGATAGAATGAAAGAGTTTAAATGAATTACTCTCTCCCTAATTATTTGTTCAATTTTTCTTTTTTCACCTATCTATTTTGACAAATTAAGAAAGGATAAAAAAAAATTACACATTATACTCTCAATTAATTAATTTTGAAAAAGGTTGAACTTCTTGAAAATCGTAAATTTTTAATTTATTCACTTCATAATTAATAGGGATAAAATAATTAATTCACTATGTTAATAATTGTTTTCTTAATAAGTATGTCAATTTAAAAGTGAACAAGTAATTAAAGACAGAAAGTAATAAACTTAACTATTTTTTAAAAAATGTGATATCTTGAGCTCCACATGGAAAAATAAAGTTGGGATAGTTCCGTGGTGCGAGGCTGTTTGGTGGAATCCTCGTCCTTTCTCTTACTCTAAAGACAAGACAAAACAAGTTTCAACTTGCAACACTAATGAAGCCAATTCAAAGTTGGTCTTTTCAAGGGGCCTTTTGACGGATCAAACTTTTCTAAGCCCCTTTCCCTTTCATATTCACCCAATCACTTTGACCCAATTTTCTTGGCACAACTTATTTTATGATGGCGGAATTAGAATTTGAATTTTGTGTTATTTTAAAATGTTTGGAAGATATTTATTTTAATGTGAAAAGTAATGAAAATATGGTTAAACTAGACGTGAATTATTACTTTCATCCTTAAATTATTGATAACTTAAAAATATTTATTTAGTTGACTAACTGAATTTAAATACAATCCTAATTTTACAATATAAGTGAAATACACCCTAAATTTTCATCAAATTTAGGGGTGATACTAACACTTCTCTCGGATTTTGATTAAAAGCCCTATATTCATACAAGAGTTTGAGACAACTTGCTATATTATGTGACACATCAAAAGTGATCATGGTGTATCTAAGTTTAGTTATTCAAGTAAAGAGTGTTTTTAAGGTTATCAATAGTTTGGGAACGAAACTAATAATTTGCATCAAGTTCATGAGTGTTTTGAATACTTCTTTCTTACTCCCTCTATCCCTAGTTACTTGTTCAAATTTACCTATTTTATTTGTCCCTTTTTACTTGTTCATTTTGACAAATCAGGAAAAGACAATTTTTTTAACCTATTATACCCTCAATTAATTACTTCTTGAAAATCTTAAAATTTAATTTATTCACTTCATAATTAATATGGATAAAATGGTCAATTCACTATGTTAATCATTGTTTTCTTAATAGGTGTATCAATCAAAAGAGAACAAATAATTAGGAACAAGAAGAATATTTAATATTAAGAGTTGAATTCTGATTATAATTTTTATACATGTTTAATATATTATTTAATAAAAATACAAATATTTAAATTAAAGTTATTAAATTCAGCCTAACTCGTAATATCTCCCTAGACTCCTTCTCACAATCTTTCTTCTAGTATTATGGATTGAGCGTCTAACGGACGCGAGCGAATTGAGGAAATATGCACTCTCCAAGAATTTGCCACTTGTAATTTGCCATACCTACCTTTCCTCGTCTTTACTTGATATTAGATCCTCCCTTCCGTCCTACTTCTTTGCATTTATATTGGCCGCCACTTTTTACTCTATACTCTTTATATATGCCTTGCCAATCACAACTCTATTTTCATCTCAATTTTTTGTCTTACAACTAATTAATCTTCTTCTATTGTTTTATTTGTTGGAAAAAATGGCAACTAATTTGACGCTCACAAGGTTATTGAAACATGTTGCTGAAAAATTCCCTACCCGCAACGCATTATCTGTTTCGGGAAAATTCATTGTCACGCATGAAAGGCTACAACAACTTATTGAACAAGCCGCGTCCCAACTCGTTGCTGCTGGTATTCAGCCCGGTGATGTGGTCGCTCTCACATTTCCCAATACTATCGAGGTATATTTGCACTGTTAGTATATATAAATTAAATGATGCGCTCTTGTATGTCCTAATTTTATAACATATAACAAATATGTGTTTTTTTTTTTCAGTTTGTGATTATGTTTTTAGCTGTGATTCGAGTTCGAGCCACAGCAGCGCCACTGAATTCAGCGTATATGCCCGAAGAGTTCGAGTTTTATTTATCAGATTCCGAGTCTAAACTGTTGTTAATTGCAAAAGAAGGAAATGAGGCAGCTGAAGCAGCGGCTGCAAAGCTCAATATTCCTCGGATTAAGGTGACTCTGCCCAATTCTGATTCCGATGTGTCTCTCAGCCCGAGTAGTCCACTATCAGATTGTGATTTGGTTTCAGAAATTGTGAATGATCCATCCGATGTTGCACTTTTTCTACATACATCAGGCACCACCAGCAGACCAAAAGGCGTTCCCCTAACACAGCACAATTTAGCATCATCAGTGAACAATATTAAATCGGTTTACAAACTCACTGAATCGGACTCTACAGTGATCGTGTTGCCACTCTTTCATGTTCATGGATTGATTGCAGGTAAATATGACCAAATCAATCAATTAGTACTCGTAATTCATCCAATTCATTTTGACCTTAGCAAATTTTTGAACATTTTATTAATTTGACCGTCTAATTGCAGGATTACTAAGCTCGCTTGGTGCTGGAGGATCCGTAACGCTCCCTGCTTCCGGTAGATTCTCTGCTTCATCTTTCTGGTCTGACATGATCAAGTCCAACGCCACATGGTACACCGCGGTGCCTACCATTCACCAGATCCTATTGGACCGTCATTTCAGCAACCCAGAGTCTTCTTACCCGAGACTCCGGTTCATTAGGAGTTGCAGTGCTGCTCTTGCACCATCCGTATTGGCACGGTTAGAGGAAGCATTTGGTGCGTCTGTTTTAGAGGCATATGCAATGACAGAAGCAACACATTTGATGTGTTCAAATCCATTACCAGAAAATGGTCCACACTTGCCAGGATCAGTAGGGAAGCCAGTGGGACAAGAATTGGGGATATTGAATGAGAATGGTGTGGTACAAGGGGCTGATGAAAAGGGAGAAATTTGCATTAGGGGTCCAAATGTTACAAAAGGGTATAAGAATAATCCTGAGGCTAATAAATCTGCTTTTCAATTTGGTTGGTTTCATACTGGAGATGTGGGATATTTGGACTCTGATGGATATTTGCATTTGGTTGGAAGGATCAAGGAGTTGATCAACCGTGGAGGTATGTCGATTTCAACTTTATAAAGTTCTTGTTAATATTCAATGTGATTTTGATTGTCTATCAAAGTGCTTCTTTTGAATGCATGATGTTAGTATTGATGTGAAGTATGAACATGCTTTTCCTAGTTACATAAGCCACAGAAGTGTCATGTAACTTAATTTTAGCTGATATCTATACCCTTCAACTTTGAGTATATGCTTAAACTTGTATAAACTTGAATAAACAAACATACATGCCAAATGTTGCATCCAATGTGGCAATTCACATCCTATGTAGCATCCCGCCGTCCTACCCTAAGTTGCTTGGACTCGGGTGGCGATGTCCGATATGGGTGTGGATCTAGAGATCGGATCCTCTATGACCTAAATTTTCAGACTTGGGCATACGAGTGCTGGGATTTGGCTAAAAATAGAGTTATAAAACATAAATCATGAGATATTATGTAGAGAACTCGAGGAGAAAATAATGTTAAGAGGAGAATCTTGGAAGGAGATAAAAGGAAAGGTAGTGGCAATAGAAATTTATATATACAAGGTTTTTCGTTTTCATCAATTTCAATTTATATATAAAAGGAAAGTTTTGATTACAGAAATCATTAAATCTATCCTAAAAAATTCCCTTGAATTTGGTCAAAGTATCCAAAATTGGTTGACCAAATCAGGTACGGATCACACACCGACACCCACATCTTGTCGACACGGGTGCGGCATCAAAAGTGAAGAGTTTGAACAACTTAGGTCCTACATGTATTATGTCACATAAAACATGTGTGTCTACTTGTTCAACTTTGTATAAAGGCAAGTTATATGGTAAGTGTCTAAGGCCAACTTTGAGCATCCTATATGCATACTCAAGTTAGATGACACGTTTATGTATTACTCCTTTGGATTTCAAGTTCAAACTCTTTGTACTTTAAGAAAAACTAGTTTCTCCATTTTAATTTGTTTGTCTTGGTTTTTTTTAATCCATTTAAAAAAGAACGTCTCTTTCTTCTTTTAGCAACTCTTTAGTTCTAATTTTTTTACATGATATGTTTAAGACCACTAAATTAAATGGTATTTTGATACATTTGATGGAGTATCTTTAATTTATGATCACAAGATTAAAAATAATTATTTTCTTAAACTTTATGTCAAGTCAAAATAAAATCAAAAAATTAAAACAAAGGGAGTTAAATAGTGGTTTTACAGCTAAGGCTTTCCAAATATATTTTAAAAGTTTTATTCATAAAGATGTATTGGAATGAAATAAACTCAAATAGAAAGGAATAAATACCAAAGATTCATAGATGTAAGGTGGACAAATATAGGCATTAAGACATAGTTAATAAATTGATCTATTTGATAGAAAAAGTTGTTTCCATAGTAAATTTTATTTGAAAATATTTAAAGGTCAATGTCCCAATTGTGCATAAGAAATGAAATGCATTATTGACTTCTCTTTTTAAACTTTTTTTTAAAATTCTGGAGAATATTCTAGTAGGACATTAGAATGGACCGTCTATCTATTAGTAGTATAGTATTTTATTTTATTTTTATTGACTGTTTTTAGGCAAATGTGTGGTTGCCATCAAACTTGGCTTGCATCGCCCTTTTATTATTAGGTAGGATGTAACAGCTTACTTAGAGCCTTTCTCCATCGTAATTTTCATTATTTGCCCAATATTTGGTTTGTGATATCGACATCTCCTCTTTCAACTATTCCATAATGTCTTTTTCCAAAATCTAAACATAGCTTCCGCCAGCCTGCCTTGAAAATTAAGTAGACCCTAAGGTCTCAGCAGAATAATACAAAAATGAAATTAGGAAAATGTTGAAAAGTATAAACTATATTATCATAATTAACTGCGTTCATGTTACATGTCTAAACGCTTGCTTAAACCCTTTCGACCACCTCATGAACAGTTTCTGATCTGCAATTTTCCATCTTACAATTTTCAGGGGAAAAGATATCTCCAATTGAAGTGGATGCAGTCCTTGTTTCTCATCCGGAGATTGCTCAGGCTGTTGCTTTCGGAGTTCCTGATGACAAGTATGGTGAAGAGGTAACAAAATGACCTCAATTTCTGGGGGAAAAGCAAATCACCTATTGAAGAAAACTTCATTTTCTGCCATGCATAATATATAGTCTAATTCAGATACCCTTCATGTTTCACAGATAAACTGTGCTGTCATTCCACGCGAAGGGTCAAAGATAGACGAAGGAGATGTGTTGGGATTTTGCAAGAAAAATTTAGCAGCCTTTAAGGTCCCCAAAAAGGTGTTCATGACTGATTCTCTTCCAAAAACTGCAACTGGAAAAATTCAACGACGACTTGTTGCAGAGCACTTCCTTGCACAGATCTCAACTGCTAAAGTGCCTAAGTTCGGAGCTTGAAAATAATACTATCATCTCTCAAATAATTATTATTATTAACATATGATTGTTGCTGGCAATATTATTTTTTGTAGGCACATTAAAAGTTGTTAAACACTCTTATTTTTACAATGAATTTTTGTTAAGACTTGTACAATTTAAAATGTAAGAAAGCTGTCTATAGCAGACAGTAGTAATAAACTTTACAACATATCCTGCAACTTGAGCTGCTTTCTATAGCTTTTACCTGAGCTTGTTGCAATTTCCAATTTGACCACAAAGATGATTAACACTGGACAGTTATAATCAAAGTAAAAATGGTATGTTGCTCAAGAAATAAAACCATTTACCCATTCTGAAGTATTTCATCTAGAACTAGAATAGGGATCAAAAGAAAGCATCCATTAGATTTCAATATTGCAGGTATATGAAGCATTACCAACTAAAATGCAAAGGAATCAATAATTGTGCCACCAAGGTAGCCAAACAGCACAAAGTTCCAAACCACAAAACAAAAATAGAAAGCTTAACATCACTACTATATAACTGCACTCAAAATTCTCCACAGCCTGAACTCATTAAGATTCTAGTGGTTCATCATCCTCATCTTCATAGTCATAACCTTCCTCTTCAGCTGTTGCATCTTGATATTGCTGGTACTCAGAAACTAAATCGTTCATGTTGCTTTCAGCCTCAGTAAACTCCATCTCATCCATACCTTCTCCAGTGTACCAATGCAAGAAAGCCTTTCTTCGGAACATAGCTGTAAACTGCTCACTGACCCTACGGAACATCTCCTGAATAGAGGTGGAGTTACCAATGAAAGTTGAGGCCATCTTCAGACCAGTAGGAGGGATGTCACAGACTGTTGACTTTACATTGTTAGGGATCCACTCAACAAAATAGGAAGAGTTCTTGTTCTGCACATTAATCATCTGTTCATCGACTTCCTTGGTGCTCATCTTTCCACGGAACATAGCTGAAGCAGTCAAATATCGACCATGACGAGGATCAGCAGCACACATCATATTCTTTGCATCCCACATCTGCTGTGTTAGCTCAGGAACAGTCAATGCTCGATATTGCTGCGACCCACGAGAAGTGAGCGGAGCGAATCCAACCATGAAGAAATGCAACCGAGGGAATGGGATGAGGTTAACAGCAAGCTTGCGGAGATCAGAGTTGAGTTGACCAGGGAAACGGAGACAGCAAGTTACACCACTCATGGTGGCAGAAATCAAATGGTTTAGGTCCCCAACTGAGGCAAACATCATCCATCAGTAAATAAATCAACAAAATCCATTATAGCAAGTATATTAATGATAATGATTCATGTAATAGAACTCATTTTCATGCCCCAATATAGGACTGAGTGTGATTTCCAAACCAACTAAAGGGCAAAAAAGGACAAGCACTATTACGTAGTGATAATAAAACACAATCATACACAATCAAAAAGTTTTTGGACATGATATTGACTGTAAAGAAATGCAAATATTCTAAAATAAGTAGTTGAATCAACTGAACAGTAATACATATAAAAATTCCAACACATAAATAAAAGAATGTCACCTCATCCTCCCTCAGCTTATTGCAATTTAATTAGTTTAAGTCAAGAATAGATGATAAAACTAACACAACATGAAAATTTAACACACAACTATCAGGATGCATTTAGTAAGAAAAAAACAGCTAACTGAGAAGAGGTGCAACTTACAGCTCGGAGTAGTAAGTTTGAGAGTTCGGAAGCAAATGTCATAAAGAGCTTCATTATCCAACACCATACACTCATCTGCATTCTCAACAAGCTGGTGAACAGAAAGAGTAGCATTATAGGGCTCAACAACTGTGTCTGAAACTTTGGGGGAAGGGAACACAGAGAAAGTAAGCATCATTCTATCTGGGTACTCCTCCCTGATCTTAGATATAAGGAGTGTTCCCATTCCTGATCCAGTTCCACCTCCTAAAGAGTGAGCAACCTGGAAACCTGAAACCAAAACAAAATCCATATTCATTTGCTTAACATATCAGATTACTAACAAGTTGAAAAGGTATTTTACATTGAGCTCAAAATGCTTTCACAAGATGTAAGAAAAAGGTAGCCAGCCCAATCTTTTACTCATTTAGAGGGTACCAGAACAAATCAAATTTAGATCATGGACTCTCATTCAAGCAGGGTCTGAGTTGCTAAACTTCAAATTGCATTCATGTACTTTGTTATGGACCAAAAATAAGAGATAAACCAAGCAAAGAGATTTCAAGCAATTGCAGCAACCATGATCATATAGCCATTAGGAGAAACAATATTCAACCTGAATACATTGTTAAGTACCATATAACTCAATTATTTTCAATAAACTAGCATATTTGCCAAATAGACACAAATTTTCTTTGCTGAATGAAAGTTGTTTTAGTAAAAAATTGAACTAAAACACATTGTCCTTCATACGCGCAAACAAAGAACCCTAAGTTCACATCAAAGCGCTCATTCAAAGAGATACTGTATCTCTAAACTCCAAGAAAATGCACTCCTGAAGCACAATAAACAATCTATTTCAAATTACTAGAGATAAATATACATAATAACAAAACACCACCAGAATGAAAGTGTTCTGTGACATTTCACTCAATTGTTCACTATAAGCAGCGGATTGATTTAGTAAAATCGAATTCAAACGCGATGACTTTAATAAACACTAATCCTACCAGAAATTTAAGAAATCAAAGAGGACACATAAAACATAACGACTGAAACATGTATAAAAAAAACTAAACAGTGAAATTGTTAGATCAAGGGAATTGACTCTACTAGACTTGCGTAGACTTGTCAAGTACCTTGTAAACAGTCACAATTCTCAGCCTCCTTCCTCACAACATCAAGCACCGAGTCGATAAGCTCCGCTCCCTCAGTATAATGTCCCTTCGCCCAGTTGTTACCAGCACCTGACTGGCCAAAAACGAAGTTATCAGGCCTGAAAATCTGACCATAAGGTCCAGATCTGACACTATCCATAGTTCCCGGCTCCAAATCCATGAGGACGGCGCGTGGAACAAACCTTCCACAGCTTGCTTCATTGTAGTACACGTTCAGTCGCTCCAATTGAAGATCACTGTCTCCTTGATACCTTCCGCTGGAATCAATGCCGTGCTCGGCACAGATAACTTCCCAGAACTTAGCTCCGATTTGGTTTCCACATTGACCTCCTTGAATGTGCAAAATCTCACGCATTCTTGCTGATGAACTTTGGAGTGACTTTTTGTAGGAGAGAGAGTATAGGGTTTAACTGGTGAAGAGAGAATTTGATTTTTGGGGAAATGCCACACAGAAGAGGGAGAGTATATATATTGGAGAGTCGCGAGTAAACGGAGCTTCTTCGCCGTTAACTGTAACCATGTCAGAAATTTTTTGTTTTAGGGGATATTATATCATATTTTATTTTAGTCTATTTTAAAAAAGAATAATCTTCTTTTTTTTTTTTTGCAGTATTTCAATTTCACCTTTTTATCGTGATATTTTTAACATCACAAAATTAAAATATATTTTAATATATTGAATATAACTTTAATTTAAAACCTTGAATATTTTTTTTACTTAATTTCGTGTCTAAGAGTATTTGTTTAAAAATAAAGAAGCTGGGATATCAGAATCATGGCGCTTGTATAGGTGTTGTATGTACGCAGTAATTTATAACGTGAAAGATGGCATGTGATTAGGAAATATGTCATATACTTTTAAATAAAAATCTATTTTTCCATAGTACGCAGATATTTAGGGATCGAAACAAATACTACTACCTTATAGAGATTATTATTATTTTATATTTAGTTTAAGGGTTGATTTTTCATATCATAGTAGTTGTAGTAACTTTAGCTTGCGTTGTTATGCTTTCAATAATTTTGTCTTCATTTTTTACTCTCGTTATTTTTTTCTTCAAGATTATATTGTATTATTTTAATTGAATCAAAGATCTATCGAAATCACTCTTCAATATAAAATAAGATTTGGGTACACATGACATTATTCTTATGCATAATGGCTTTGAGAATTGTCATTTTATATTAGGGGTATTGTGAGTGACGGCGTTTGACGTAACCATGTGGACTGTGGAGAGGGTGGCCTACATATATAGATCCCAAACTTGGTTTTCACTCTTAACAACTGGAAAATGAAAAGGACTTTTGTCAGAACAATCCCCATGTTGCTTGTTGCAATGCCAACTCTCATAGAGAGATGACAAGGAGTAATCAACTAGGGCCCATTCATCACCAACATGGGTTGTGGTATATTGGTGTGAGTGATTCACCCTTAATTAGAGGTCTCGAGTTCGAACCCTGGCTATGGAGAAAATTTTATTGGGAGTTCCACCCCCAAATGGGCCCTACAGAGCGCGATTTGAATTTAGTCGAAGCTCCAATGTGGACTCCAAACACCGGGTGAAAAACCAAAAAAAAGGCTCATCCATCATTAAACATTTGTCATGAAGCAAACAATTCTCTCTCCTAATTTGGTAACCCCTTATTTAAGCAATAAATTAAATTATTTTCTCTCATTTGCATAATTTTTTTTTCATACCCGATTAAATTTAGATTTATGTGAGAAGCCTTATATGAAAAGATAAAGTGTTTTTTAATAAAAACGATAATGTATTCAGGAGATTTGAACTCCAAACTTCTGGCTAATAATAATTCTTATGCATATTATATACACAACAAAACCACTCCACGCTTCCTTTTTATTACACACCTTATCCTCCAAATATGAGTGCGTAAAATATCAGGGCAGACTCTATGGTAGGTCAGTATGTCTCCCAAAATTTATCAAGAACAAATTAAGTGTTATAAACAGTATGACATTTTGTTATATGTTCTCTTTGTGTAAAAAAAAAAATCTAGTTTGATTTAGCAGGGAGTTTTAAAAAAAAATTGTGGTCCTAAATTAAAATTATGTCACGTGAATAACTGAATTTTTTTTTTGTAAACAGGCTTAAAAGAAAAATAAATCATTCTTTTTTAATAGGAGGGGGAGGAGTATTGATTTATTCTCTTCTAATCTTTTTCAGAAATCAAAAAACATTATTTGTACTCTCTTTCTTCAAAAAATTCCTTTTTGTATATATATAATAATTTTTTATATTGTTACAACTGTTTACTTGGTTGGTTTTATGATTAGTTAGTTGTTAGTTACTTTCCAAAAAGTCATGTGTTTCAAAAAATTAACTCATTATCAATTTATCTTTATAGTTGATTGGTTACCAATCAAACTATTAGTTTATCGCTTATCCAATATTTTTCAATAGATAATTAGAAAATAGTTTATGAGACAACTTTAATTTCTACATAACTTCTTGGAGGAAGAATTCATGTACTACTTAAAGAAACATTTCGTCAATAAAATGTTATGTAGAGGTGGTTAATGGTTATATTATTTTAAACTTTTGGATAATGATGATTTGCATAATTACTTAATATAGTATTAAAGCTAGCTTGTCGAGTTCACTAGTTAGAGTCCCACCATCACCTATCAATAAAACGTCTCCATGTTCTTAATCAATGAAGATCGAAGGCACATATAAATATAAATTAGAAACCTAATAAATTTTCCACTTTTTAATAGTTTATTAAGAGTCACTTGGTCGGAGGTATTAGAAAATAATCATATATATAATTTGATAGTTTTTATCCTTCGTTTGGTTTGCATTTTCGTTTTCAATATAACTTAAAATACTTTGGTTGGTGAACAGATTACACAAATATTATAATGTCATGTTTATAAATGGAAATTATATAATGACGAGATTATTTAGTAAATATAATTTTATTTTTCATAAATGTTTGGTTCAGTGGATTACATAGGATATAGGCTGGTATAATATAAAATATATGTCTGATTTTATACACGGAATAAGGTGAGATATGAAAAATTATTTTCAATTTCAACCTTGATTTTTTCCTCTAAGATTTTGGGAGAGAATTGGAGAAAGTCATATTTATCATTTTGATGTTTTATCCCAAGTTTATTATATAACATTGATTCTTGTATAAACATAATAATACCACAATTGTGGTCTAACAATCCCGAGATTGCTACTTTAGAAACCAAAAGTTTAACCAAATATGAAATAAAATAATCTTACATTTTATTTCTGATTTTTTTTAATCTCACAAACCAATTAATCCATTAATTTTTAGTAACTTGTACATTAATCTACGTATTATTTTATATAATAATGGATAAAGTATGGATGAATTGATCTTTATAGAATAATTCATATATAATTGTATACTACTTCTTCTGTTTCTATTTACGCGTCACCGTAAAAATTTTGAGAGTCAATTCAATTTTTTTAATCGAAATTTTCATTATATTCTTTTTAAATTGTTAATTATTGTGATTTATAAAAATAAAAATTTATATAGTTTTTAAATATATAAATTTTACTTCAAAAAATCTTAAAATTTATATGTTTAAATTTCAATTGTGTCACGTAAATTAGGAGTGAAAATTATTTTTTCATTAATGATCCACGAATAAAACGACCCTTGAGATCATAAAGGGACATTTCATATACATCATTTTAATTATTTTCTTGTAGTAGCTGCCTCCTTTTATATATACTTGATGATTACCTACAATTGTCTTCCTATTTTATTTGCTCCTATTGCATTGTCCTATCAATAATGCTTAGATGTTGACATCTTATCTCCACAAAATTGATTAAATCACGAACCGTGTGTTTTTCCCATATGTGGTGAGAATATTGATTGCCCATATTTAGTCTGTTCTAAAAGAGGTTGAAATTGTCTACTAGTGTTTTTAGGTTGGAATTTGGTGATTTGTAAAGTTGATATTAATTAACTTACTTTCCTCGTATATTGTTTTTAGTTAAGGCCATCAAGTTTTGTACTTCAAATTGCAATGCGTCCAAAACGTCATGTTTGAACAAATTGAATTGAAGATATATATATTTGTCAAGATAGTTTTGTAATTGAAATTTCATGACAATGTTGTAGAATTCGTTGTGTAAGTGAAACTTGGGGATAGTATTGTAAGATTCTATAATTGAGCTTAGCAATCGGGGATGTATTGTAAAATCAAAATGTATAGGTTTGTTATTGTGTTCATGATTACAATTTTGAATTACTTAAGTGGATCACACTTTGATTTTTGCTCGTCCTCAAGAAAATATAAAATTTATCTCAATAAATCAAGCCTAGGGAGTGACACCACTTTGATTGATACTAACAATTAGGTCTTTTAGCAACTTACAGCATCAAATATATAGTATACTTCATGATCATCATGCATGATATACAAATTAACCCAATCAAATGAAAAAATTATAACCTTCTAACCTCATAGACAAACTCCAACTCATCAAATTTTGTTCACCTAGTTTAATGTTGGTTAGGAGACAAGTAGGTTAAATGTAACGACCCTCAAGGTGGTTTCATATTTTTTACTTATTTTTTCTAGTGTGACCCTCTCCATAGCTTTGAATTGGTATTTATTACTTGTGGAAATGAGTGGTTTGATTCTTGAGGTGATTGAATGAGTTTTTTTTTTTTTGGAGTTTTTGAGATTTGGAAGTTTAGAACTTAGAAAGTTTGACCAAAGTCAATATTTGATGTTGGTGAGGTTGGATCCGAGTTTTGATTGTTTCACTAGGTACACCTTGTGATATTTGGCCTAAGTGGAAGTTTGGCTCAATTTTCGAGGCTTTCAGGGGTGTTCTGGTTATTTGGTTGGATTTTTAATTTTTTTGAATTCTTGAGTTGACCTCGGTCAACTTTTGATTTGAACAATCTTGGAATGTATTTTGACAATTCCAACATGTCCAAAGGGTGTTTTACGATTGATTTGCACAATTGATTTATATTAGGGGGTTCCAAATGAGTTTCGGGGTCCGTTTTGGGTTTTTGGTTGAGTTTGAAATTGCTGATATTTGTGCCAAACACCCTTCTACGCCATCGCAAGACACCCTTCACGTTTGCAATGAAATTTGGGAGTTCTAAAGCTTAGATTTAGATGAATTTTATGGGATATACAAAGATTCTTTGTAGGGGTAAGTGTCTAACCCTTCTTTTGGTAATTGCCCAATGATTCTTCGTTAATTTCATCAAATTATCGCGGGTAAAAAATGAATTTTTTTGGAACTTTTCCCCCAAAGTTTTAAGAAATAAATCGATGATTTGAGATCAAATTTGAATTCCGTTTATGAAGAAATTTTATATGTGAGTTCCTTATCTAACGGGTAAAATAATTTCGAAAGAATTTTTATATTCGTCACCCGATTCTTACGATTGACTTTTTGATCCAAACTTCTATACTAAGATATGAGTATTAATGGACTTGTACTCATGTGTAGAGTATGATTTTGATAGATTGGAAGTGTTCCGAGACTAATTATATTTCAACTAATTTAAAATATATATTGATTTGAAATTGGTTTGATTGTTTCAAGTGAAATGTTTTTTTTTTGCCTGAAATTAATGCCTAAATATAATTTTGACTTTCAATACTTTTTCTCAACTTCAACTTTAATTATATATTTTTTTCCAATTTCAATCGAATAACAAAGGTGTCCTTAAAATGAAACCAAAGAAATCCTTTAAAATTTTATACAAGAAAAAGAAAAGTAGGAGTAATATAGAAGTTAATATGAAAAGGCGAAGAGGAGAAGTTATAGTACTAGGAATGAGTTTGAATCAATTTAGTAGCTTTTGCTTAAATTTTGTATTTATATTAGAAAATTTGTTATAACTTAGTAACTAAAATGAGCTATAATTTGATTACAAATTAATTTTAAACTTAAAAACTTGGGAAAAGGGTTTGAAAAATACTTCAACTTTGGCTGAAATTGATGTTACGATATCAAACTTTATGGAGGACCTTTTATCCCTGCACTATTTACTAGTGTATTTTAAAAGTATATATGTGCCCACGTGGTCCACGTGGGCATATATACACCTTTAAAATACGCTATTAAATAGTGCAGGAGGTAAAATGTCCTCCATAAAATTTGGTATCGTAACAACAATTTCGGCCAAAGTTGAAAAAAATTTCAGACCATTTTCCCTAAAAACTTCAAATTTTGTCTTTAGTTATAGCTTAGAGTATGTTACTTTCGATAAATGACTTGGTGGAATCAGGAATGGAGTCACTGATCACATAAAAGGAATGTTCACTCCCTATTCATCAAGAGGCTACTTGAGACAATAGCATTAGGTCCTAGAATGAAAATCATTGGATGGAAAAATGAGTGATTGGATGTGAGAGTGGGTGGGGGGAGTCCGTGGCACGATCGTTTGGAAGTGTGATGGCATGACATGAGGGAAGGAAGAACAGAGTTAGACGTGGTGGACATGACATGCCAAAATTGTCAACCCTTTATTCAATATTCTCTTCCTTTTTATATACATTGAAAAAACATGCATATGCAAATCAGTCTCCTCTATCTCTCTTACAGATTCAAGGATCTCTCCTGCCTGCAACACCACATCATGGTATATATCTTTCACTCAATCTCACTACTTAGCTTAATTAATTAATTTCGATTTCATATTATATCATACATTTTTGGTGCTTGCTCTTGGGAATCCTTCATGTAAATTAAGAGAATACTTATAAACAGGGGAAAAGTCATATACGAAATTCGTTTATCATGTATAAATAGTGTAATTTTGACATATTGGTGGTGACTCTCCCTTTTCTGTTTTGACATATTAATGAATGAATGCAGGCGAATGCTGCATCTGGAATGGCTGTGCATGACGAATGTAAGCTGAAATTTTTGGAACTAAAAGCAAAGAGAATCTACAGGTTCATCATTTTCAAAATTGACGCCCAACAAGTGGTCGTGGAGAAGCTTGGAAACCCCGAAGAAACCTACGAAGATTTCACTAACGCTCTCCCTGCAGATGAATGCCGATATGCTGTCTTTGATTTCGACTTCGTTACTAATGAAAATTGCCAGAAAAGCAAGATTTTCTTCATTGCCTGGTACACTACACTATTTATGAATTTAAGTTACATCAATTGATTACCAATGTTATGTTGTATACTGACATGGATTAATTGTAGGTCTCCCGACACATCAAAGGTGAGGATGAAGATGGTGTACGCGAGTTCAAAGGACAGATTCAAGAGAGAAATAGATGGAATTCAAGTTGAATTGCAAGCAACAGATCCTAGTGAAATGAGCCTTGACATTATAAAATCGCGAGCACTTTGAATCTCATCATATCCGTCCGTCTCCAAGCCGATGCGCTATGCTGTTTGTATTTTAGTGTTTTCCCTATTTGATTATGTTCCTAGTCATAAGCTTATCTCTGTGTTACTTCCATTTTCAGCAGCCTGATCATTTCTGGATATTCTTTTGTTTTTCCCCCCCTAAATGAAACATCAGATTGTGATCTCATTCATTTCAATTTCTTTTGTATAACTTGCGCGTAAGAGATGCATAGAGAATTTTTCTTCATTTCACAATTCAAACTGTCCTGTTCTATTACCTTGACGCGGTGTACCAACAGCATTTGCCAGCACGTCTGAAGACAAGCTTTCCAATTTTCATTACAAATTATAATTACTGAATAGATGCAATGAAAGAATAACTGAGAATGTGAAAATGAATACTTCATTTCGTTTGCATTGTTATTGAGTTAATATCTCAAATGGTCACTCAACTTATATTTCTTTTCACAGAAAGTCACTCAACTTTCATTTATAAGCTCAAGTCACTCAACTATGGATTTTTCTCACAAAAAGTCACTCAACTAATAGTTCTTTTCCTAGAAAGTCATTCAATTTTCTTTTATAACTTCAAAGTCACTCAACTATGAATATTTAACCTACAAAGTCACTTTCTGTGAAAAGAAGTATTAGTTGAGTGACCATATAAGATATTAACTCCATTATTCTTCTTTCCCTTTAAATGAGTTGTGTAAGAAATGTGATCACAATCATAGAAAGTAATATATAGCTCTTGGTACCAACCATATTCTAGCAACAAACTGAAGCTGCAAGATAAATGATTCCACCCATGGAAGAGAGTAAGGTTCAAACACCATTAGATTCAGTTGCGGAATCAGGATTTTCACATTCCTAATAATGAAACTTGGGATGTTGAGGTGCATTTTGAATGCCCTGGACCACTGAGCTAACCTTTTACATGTTGTTCAAGAGATTCAAAATTTGTATACGTACATAAACACATAAAATCTACCTTATATATAGTGTGTATTTTTTTTTTTTGCTGAGATGGTTCGGGTGAACAACCCTCCTACCCCGCTAGATTAACCTCTGATAAGATCTCCTTAACTAGTTTGTACAACCAGCAGGGTCATGCAGCTACCAACGTTTAGCAGGTATACTTCCAAGTTCTTTGAAGAAAAAGTACAAAAAAACTCCCAAATGAAATACACAAATTAAGACCCCTTTTTTAGCTTTCAAATTAATATGTTTGAAATTGTTGGTGATTTGAGCATTTTAATATTATTTATTTATTTTTGTTATTTTATTTTTAACCGCAATTTATTATATTTATGGTATATTACACCAACGGAAAGTTTTGTAAATATACAACAATTACGAAATATTTACCAATGACTAGCCTTTAATCATATTTAGAAGTTGGTTTTTGAGTGGGCGTGGTTGAAATTCGTCGGAAACACTTGGACAAAGCTATATACAAAATCAAATTGGAGGTGCTTTGGACTGGTTTGGAATCAAAATTCAAACTTAAGATCGACCTCTAAAACATAGCTACGACAATGTATATGGTCTATATTATTCAATATCATATATATTTACGGATTAACGCGCGCATATATATATATATCAACATTAAAAAGGGTCCAATTAGATCTGTAATTTAGACTAATAATTCATGTAGTTCAATCGCATTCACCACCCCACCCTCCCTTATAATTCATGCAATGCAATCATATACGACTCTAATCATGATTGAAATTATGATTTGGTATTCCAAATCATGTTTTTTTTAGAATTTTGAAATTTGAAATTATGATCCCAAATTACATGTGTCCAACGTTGATGGTGAATTATGACTTTATATGGCATGTCCAAACACGAGTTTAATGTGCAAACTAGAAAAAGAGAAAGCGAACATTAAAAAGGGCCCAACCAGGATCAAACTGATGACCTCTTGATTTGCAATCAAATGTTTTACCACTAGGGTAAGAACCCTTAGGATCTGTTTGGAAAGCCACATGATAATTGGAATTGGTGTATTACTAGGGTAGTAATTACACAGTCTAGTAATTACATTGACCTGTTTGGTTGTCACAGTGTAATTACAGTGTAATTTCCTTTGTCCTGTTTGGTTGGACGAATGTAATTACACAGTTAAATTTTAAAATAGATCATATTTTGAATAAATAATATTACGACTTAATTAATTAATGAATACAAAGTTTTCTTCTAGCCACAATGACAAACAAAATAATGAAACTTATCATGCTAAGAATATTATTGAACTTATCATGCCATCTTTGTATAACCATGATTCCGTATAACCAAAACACTTTATTTCATCGGACTCGAGCATTGGAATCTTATCAAATTGATATTCATAATTATCTAATTGTTTGACAAAATCATCATGAATATAAATGCATAACCATGATTCCGTAGAACATAATCCGTCCAGCGACTAGGATAATTGACAAGAGGCAATTCCTTACAATGTTGGCAACTTGTATTGCACATGATTAACATCCTTGATCTATACGGCATATACATAGTTAGAAGTATATTTTTTTGCTACAACAACCCTTCTTATCCAGTCAAGTCACAACAAAACTAAGAGAGTCATTTTGTATATAATATTCACCTAATTGCTCTAGCATTGCACATTTGTTGAGCTATTTCATCTCTCATATTGCACATAAATTGTTTATCAGCATCTGTCGGCCCTCGTCCAAGGTCTTCTTCATCAGAATCAGAGTCAATATCATTCAAATCGTGAGAATCTTCTATTTCCTCTTTCATGTGTTCTTCAAAATATGAATCCTGTCAATTCCATTTACGGATGAAATTATGAAGTATGCAACATGAGTGTAACACCCCAACTTTCCAAAACGTCTAAATTAACTCGTATTTTCGTGGAAAGACAAGGAGGGTGAGTAATAAATTAAAAATGATGTGGTATGTCATATTTTAAGTGTTCAAGAGTTGTATCTCATGTTTTGAAGTTAAGTAAGTGTCAAAATAAAAGTTGGTGAAAGTTATAGTAAGTTCCTTTTTAAAGATTTGTCTAAAATTTGGGTCAAATGTCTTGGATGTTTTCTCCCAATATATAAAGAGTTAGAAGTCCTATGACCCATTAAATTGAAGTTCTACAAGTCTAGTTTGCAATGCACAAAACTCCGTATCAAACAGACATCAGAGCAAAAAATTATGAGTGTTTTACTACGGACTGTCGAGGCAGAATCCGGGTCGGGTCAAAAATATGGTATGTCGGCTTATTTAACGTTTTAAGCCATGAAAACATTACATTTCAGTTCCAAACCAGAGAGAAAGCTTAAGAGAGAGTTCCTATGGAGTTCTAGCATGATGAAGGTTAGTTTTTGACGATTTCTACCATTAAACATTACCTTCGTGCCTAGAAACGTAATCCCTACACTTGGCAATCGTTTTTTCCTTCTATTAGCTGCGTTTGGAGCTGGTTTTTGAAGATATAAATTTGTAGTTATTGGTGTTTCTTCAAGGTTTACACTTGGTTAACTAAGGTAATCATTTCGGGACCCTTTATGGTTGTTTTAATAAATTTCTACAGATGTTTCGACAAGTTGGGGCAATATGACAAATCTGCCGATTTAAGATTAATTATGAACTGTTTATAGGTGTGTACCAGTTGTGTATATATAGTGTTTGCGAAGCTTAGGACATAAAGAATAACTTTCGTGAAGGAACTACAGTCTTTCGAGCGTTCATTGGAAAGGTATGTTAATGATATTCCCTACTTACGGCATGTTTCCTTAAAGCTTAGGAGCAATGTAATTGGGTTGTTATCCTTGTTACACTTGTAGCCATTATCGTTGATTGTTGGCTGCTCGAGTTGATATAATCCTCTTTTATCAGGATTCTTATTCAGTTAGTAGCGTCCCTATGTTGGACACGACTTAGAGGCTATTTGTATAGGTTGCTTATAACTAAATTGCTCGCTTTTAGCGATTGTATTGTTATTGTTACCCTTGGGGCTATTGTGGTTAGCTGCAGGAATGTGATCTATGCCTAGAAGGGCTATGTTTTGCCTACAGCGTTATATGGATGCCTAAAAGGGCTATAAGTTGCCTACGGGGCCATATTGATGCCTAGAAGGGCTATGAGTTGCCTACAAGGCTATATTAACACCTAAGAAAGCTATGTGCTTCCTACAGAGCCATGTTGTTGCCTAAGAGGGCTATGAGTTGTCTATAAGCTATATTGATGCCTAAGAGAGTTATGTGCTGCCTACGGGGCTATATTAATGCCTAAGAGGGCTATGTGACTGCCTACAGGGCTAGGGGACTACCGATAGGGGTATATAGGTTGATTGACACCTTTCGGGCTTATGGGGGCTTGAGTAGGTGGTATTGTGTGTTGTTTGTACCTGCCGAGCTTATGTGGGCTTGGGTAGGTTGTTGTTTTATTATTTTGATAAGTTTAGATTTAGGAGTAGGTCAGTACACTTATCTTATCCTTGATTTATTTATCAGATTATTTCAGTATATCAGGATACCTCTTCATAGTCTATTGTCTTTCATACTTTGTACATTATTTTGTACTGACGCCCCATTGCCTTGGGGGCGCTGCATTCATGCATGCAAGTCCTGACAGACGACCGAGTAGACCTCCTCATCAGCAGGATTGACTTTTATCCGGAGTTGTCAGAGTTGGGAGGTTTGTTACCTTTTGTTGTATATATCTTTATGGGTAGGCTGGGGCCCTGTCCCGCTAATCTTTACTACTCTTAGAGGCTTGCAGACTAGTGTGTGGGGTGTATAGCTACGTTATGGCCATACTGGCCTATGTTGTTGGTTTGTTGAAGCTTGTGAGCTGTTTGATGTATTGTATGGATATATACCTGCTTTTAGTTTTGGTATAGATATCATGGTGGCCTCGACGGCCCAATCAAGACTTCTGTGCTAGTTGGCTATTTATTTATATGATCTCCTGGGAGTAGTTGTTTCTTTTATAGATCAGTTGACAGGGTCTTGCCAGCTGAGGGATTAGTTTTAAGCCGAGATATACTTGTTTGTTTTCTTGATTGTGTGTGGTTGCCATGCGCTAGTAGCAAATGGTTCAGCAGGGTCAGCTCGGGCCTAAGTTTTGGCATTAGAAGCCAGTTGCACCCCTCGAGTTTGGGGCGTGACAATGAGAGCACAATCCAACCTTGTTTTTTATGAAATATGGATGAGGAGTCGTTAATATAGGAAATCTTTTTTTCAAAACAACAAATGTCCTCTCTACGACATTTTGGAGTTTTTGCATAGCCTGCATCAACAATGTAATATTTTCCTACAAAATTACAAGTATCAACTTGAACTCTTTAGAAAAATAAACAATATCAATATCTGAATTATTAGTAAATTATCATTCGGAATTTTCAATCTATTTTCTGATCTTTCCCAAACAACATTTCTTAACACTCTAGAATCGGAAGCAGAGCCTTCCCAACCACTAAGCACGTATTGAAAGTTCATATCAAAATCTACAACAGCAAGGACATTTTGAGAAAGAACTCCTTTTCGATTTCTATATCTCGATTGTTCTTCTATAGGTATTAGTGCAGGAATATGAGTTCCATCTATAGCTCCAACGCAATCCTTCAAAAAGCTTACAATAAATTTTGAGATATGACCCAAAACAATTACAAAGTTTTAACTAGTAAAAGTAAAATGTAATGCTAAAAACTAACCTTGAACCAAGGATAAAAAAATGGATTAGAGGATATTTCTTGTGAGATATCTTTTCCTGCCTGCTTCACATAGTGTTTCCCTAATCGAAGACAAGCTTTCAAGCACTTGTTAAAATAACGACTAATTGTTTCTCCTGAATGTTGAAAACGATTTTGCACAACTCTATTCCTTTCATTATGAGCTAATGTAAATAAAAATATAGCCAATTGTTCTTCAACTCTAACCATTCTTGAATTAGTTAATAGACCTCTTGTTTTCATCTCATCTGCAAGTTGCAAGAAACATCCAACATTCATACGTAGTAGGTCATAGCATCCATGAGGATGTCCTTCAATCAAATATTTGATAAACTCCGCTCCAGTTAAAATTGATCTGTGCACTCTTTTTTTTTTATCCAACACCAAAATAATTTGCAATGATACTAATTAAAAGTACACATTTTGCCAGAAACACCATGATGTGATCTTCCTTTGCCATCATATTTGACAAGTAAAATGAATTAATTTTAAAACTGTAATGGCATAAGAAAGAGCGGAATATTCTTATGATGACAATTTGGAACAAATATGTAACGTAATTTAAAAACAAAGAAGAGATAAATAATAATATCATATACAAATTCAACAAAACATAAGATAAGTCTTCGGCTTAATTCTAGAATAGATAATCTGGAAGTAAATAAGATACTAGCCCAAAACATCATTCAAACAACAAAATATGCTTTTAAATGACATCACTCAATATAAACCAAGTTTGCGCAAAACCCATTTCTTTCTAAGCTCTGGAGCCATGCATAGCAACAAAAAATTCAGTATTTCTCTTATCTGCAAGGAGGTCAACAGTTTGCATAGTCCATTCATCATCGAAGTCCAATTCCAATATCAAAGGCATTAATTTTTTAGCAGAAGTGGTTTTTGATTCATATTGTAGCCTTATTTGTTCTTTAGCTATTGCTGTCCATCTATCAACAGATTTGGCCAAGCTGTTTCCAATAGAATTCTTAATTCTCTTGGGACGTGATGTCAGAGTTGGTTGCTCATCTAAATGCCTTTTTCCTGCTCTCTTTTCTTGATTAGAGGATTGAGTTATTTCAGGACTAGTAAAGTTCATGTTCTGAACAAAATATCCATCGTCCTGGTCAACAAATTGTGTATCTTCAGGAGCAGGTGTGGTAACTTTTTCAGCAGCTATATCATCGTCGGTGAATTCACTTTGAAAATCTTCAACATCATTAATTTCACACCCATTCCTACCATCAGCGACAATATCTCCAAAAATTAAGGCCAAAGTATTATTGTCTGGCAACGTCTTCGTCCTATACTTAGAATCTTTTGGGTGTGCCTATTATATTATCAATAGTCTTAAATTAGAAAAATAAATAACATAAATTTAAACTATATCGGGAAAAAAAATAACAATATATATAACTCACTGCAAGGTATGACTCCCAGACATCATCTTCAACATCAACTTTTCGAGTTTCTTCATTCCACCCAAATTCACTGTGTTGTGACATTCTCTTCATAGTTGCATATATCTTCTTCAAAGTCCTCATCCTATTTTTCATTTTAGTCTTATCTAATTTATCCCCATATAGCTTGTTCATTTCTTTTTCTACACTATCCCATCTTTATGTGGTTAAGCCTCCTGGTTGCGTTCTTTCCAACTTAACTTGTTCATCAATAAAGTAAATGAAGTGGTCATCTTGAACTTCACTCCATTTGGTGTATGGTTTTCTAACCTTAGGTGTTTGGTTAGTTGTCATCCTACATAAATGAAAATATAAAAAAATTCAAGGCAAAAAAGTACTTCACTAAAGCAGGCTATGATGTTAATTTGGTAAGGTGAACTTGATTGTTCTTAGAGTAACACGAGGAGTAATGCACCTCAAGCTCACATTT
>NC_064289.1:22063821-22064918 GCF_019186545.1 Solanum stenotomum | reverse complement strand
GAGTAGTCTCTTGGAAATCTTCCAAAACGACATGTATCACTAGCTCTACAATGTCTTTGAGCTAAGATCTCTAGATAAGGCTGGTGAATAAGTTGAAAGACTCCGGAATTTCTTGATAGATATTTTGTTTTGGCCCAAACCTTTGACATCAGTATGTATACACTTTGATAGTCAAGATGCGATAGGTAGGGCATGAAGCATGATGTATAATGAAAAGTCTCATCATGTAAGGCATAGACATAATACCATTAGAAAACTACTCTCTAGTAGAATTATCACAATTGACTATGTAAAGTCAAAGGATAATGTGTCGGATCTACTTACCAAAAGGCCTAACTAGAGAGAAAGTTGGAAGATCATCTAAGGGAATGCGTTTACGGCTTAGGACAAGTCATCATGGCGGTAACTCTATCTAGTAGATGGAGATCCCAAGAGCTAGATTCAAGGAGAAAAACAAAGTTGTGACTGTCGGTTCGACATTGTTAATCAACTCAATCCATTCTTATGATGAATACAAAGTTCAAGAATGAGGTTAAAAAAATAAGGCGTGTTAATGAGTTAATAAAGCTTAATTTTTTTTAATGATTTGCTAAGTTTGGCAGATTTGACCAAATAATGTATCTACAAGATGACACGGTTAGAAATCAGGTATGTGAGTGTGAAGTGTAAGCCGCTTCAAACAGAATTTTTTGTCAAAAGCCTATTCTGTATACACTCATGAAACCAGGAGGTGTTCATGACTGAATCGAACACAACCGTAAGAACCAGAAACGGTAAAAGGGTTAATTGTGTGACATATGGTTGTCTAGGTATACACCAAATCTCAACGGTTCAAAGATATCGCATCTACTGATTGACCGAGTATATCTGACATATGTTCACTATGGAAAGTTCAAGGGGAAACCTATTTATCCAGATGCAATTAATTCTTGCTTGTAAAGTACACATACTTGTCCGTTTCTTTGTCTTGGAGTCATCCCCCATTCATGCGGGGGATTGTTGGATTTTAAAAGGTGTGAATGGAAAATGAAGAATTACGACTTTTATGAAGAGTTGTGACTTTTATGAAAAGTTGCGACTTTTATGAAAAGTTGCGA
>NC_064289.1:21991454-22059837 GCF_019186545.1 Solanum stenotomum | reverse complement strand
GGGATAGACGTGCTAATTGTTATTTTATTTTTAGTTTAGTTTAATTTGCTATGTGTGGTTGTTAAAGATAATGAGCATATCGGAATCCCTTAAATAATCTAATTTAAAATCAACTATTTATTTGTGTGCATAGTTAATCATCAAAATTTGTAGTGAATAACCTTTAGGTTGTTGTGGGATAACGATTGGTAGTCTCTTGATTAATTAACTGGAATTAATAAAAGTTCGATAACTATAGTATACCTAGATCTCAGCTTCATGTGCTTAACAAACCTTTTTAGCATTGCTAATAAACCTAAAAGGATTAAAATTTGCTTTTGTGCTAAATTTGCCATATGTGTTATCTGTTAATATAGGCTCCATTAAAAAAAATTTCAGCATGTTCACATCTAGAAATCATGTCTGTAGGATTTAATAACTTGCTTAAATAAAATGGATGTCATGCCTATTCTGATGCTAACTCCAACATGTTTACATCTAGAAATCATGTCTATAGGTTTCTGAAATTTACATGTCTTGTATAGAAATTATGTATATAGGTTTTTGATAATATTCTCAACTTGTGCACTTAGATACCAAGCTTGTAGGGGTTACATAATTTTTAATATATTATTCGGGTGTAGAAACTATGCATATAGGTTTCAAGTGATTTCTCATTTCTTATTTAGAAATCATGCTCTTAAGATTGATAATTATTTATTGTATCAATAAGATAAAATAAAAAGTATAATTTGTCAACGTCTAACATAACTGAAGCAATTATGTTGCATTCCAGCAACTGTTAAACGATCATATAAAATAATTTTGTTGTCATTAAGAACTGAAATTGATTAACTATTTTCCTACATGCTACACTTTGTCCCATTTAGACAAATTGCATTTAAAGTAGACTCTGTCTTAACATCATGCTAGTAATGCAACTATTCTTAAATCAATAGCTAATCTGTCCAGATTTCATCTGCATGAAATAATTAATTTCCTATATTGTAATTAACTGTTTTGACGCCTAAGATCAGCTACTAATTACCCTATGCACCAACTAAACTGCTACCCTTAATTTAAGCATCTCTGCATTAGTAATAAATCTGCTACTGTTTTCTAAAATAAATTTCTGCATTTGTATGATCACTTTTCTGCTATATTTCTAAAATCAAATAAATAAGTTTGTTATGTCAGTAATTTTGCCCCCTTTAAAATCAGTTGCTTAACATAGTGCTGCATTTTGTAATAATTTTCCGTCGCTCTTAATTAAGTAATCACCTTTTAACCCCATGTGTATATATGTATGTTCACACACCTAAGCATGCGACCTTTTAACTCTATCTGTGTTTGCTAGCATGTCTAATAAAATCTAGAGGCTAATTTGAGATTTTACGTGCTAAATGAAGGTCCTATTTGTTTGACTTGGTGTCTAGGAGGGCCTATTATATTTTGTTTCGTCTACATCTACCATAATAGTAGTCCAATGCCTCTTGGATCTTACGTGGGGGCGCTAGACATCTTTTAGAGATGAAAGCATGTGGTGGTGGGGTAGGGGTAGTTTAGGCCCTACGGAGATGATGACATCGACTCGATCTTAAAGACAAACCTTGGTTTTGTCTGTCCCTACGAGAAGCCGATCGAAATAAAGTCGAGTGCTGATCCTAAAAGTCCTTCAAAGTCTCCCTTTCCTTTGCCCCTTTATTTGTTTATTATATTTATTTGGGGTAGCTTAATAAAAATATAAAAATTGCTTATTCTATCTAATTGTGCAAATTTCTATTTCCTCGCTCATCTCTTTATTTATTGTGTGATATTTACTTATTATATTATCATTTAGTCTAGCATGCCTATTTAATTAACTAAACTAATTAAAGTGCCTTTAATTGCTTAATTGTTATCACCTAGTTTCCGCATGCTTAAATAAATAATTAAAATGGCTTCAATTGTTTAATATCATTTATCACTTAGTAATCATGCTAAATAAATAACCAAATAATGAAGTGACCATACTTGCTACTTGTAACTCCCACATATTGCATGAGACACGGCCGGGACCCACATTTGTGGACCTCGAGGGATGCCTAACACCTTCCCCTCGAGGTAATTTGAACCCTTACCCGATCTCTGGTTCGTAGACCTTAGCTAGACTTAGTTAGGTTAGATAGGTGCCCTAACTCGCCTTAATTCGTTAGGTGGCGACTCTTCATCCTCCAAAGCCCAAAAGAGTTGTTAGGTCGTGCACCAGAACCCGTTTTGAGAAAAACGGGGCGCAACACTTGCAATTGGTGGTAGCATTACCTCTTCCAAAATATGCAATGGAATATTCCAAGTGCTTTCACAAGGCAATGGTTCTATTCGAATTGCATAAATATCTTGAAAATTCTTATTACTATACTAGGAGGAACAATAATCTTCGCGATGTTTGTTTCTGTATCTAATAGTTGCAACTGCATATGTACACCATCATTATGTACTAAAAAAACACCACTATGAATGACACCAAAAAAATCAGAATCACACCAAATAAAAACGATACATTACACCAAATACCTTATCAATCTAAAATATTCAACCAACATAGAATTAATTTGCAAACCATCATTATGTACCAAAAAACACCACTCTGAATGACACCAATAACATTTGAATTACACCAAACTGGCAGATCATTATGTTCACAAATTAAAAACTATCATTTTCACCAAATAACTTAATGATATTTTTTACCAATTAACTTACCAAAAATCATAATCAATAAAACTGGTTTCTACTCCTAACTTACAAACCATACAAAACAAACCAAAGAAAAAATACCCCAGAAACAAAAAAAAACTTTGAATTGTTGAATAACAACAACAACCTATTTTGAAATTATGGTATTATATATTAGACCAATAAATACACCAACTCATACATTAGAGTATTATTTTGGTGTCATTTACCACATCACATACCTAAATCAATTTGTGATCATTCACATAATCAGTTAAACCATACAAATTACACCAATCGACGTATCAAAAGTAATTTGACATTTAACCCAAAAATACACCAACACATTGATCAGAGTATTAATTTACCACCAATTTATAGAAATAAATATACCAGATTAAGTACCTGATCACATATGACCAATTTTCAAATTATTATCTACACCAATTCGGATAAATAAAATACACCAAAAAACTAATCAATCTTTTTTTTGAAAGTTATATTTTATATACCAAATAATATATAACTAAATACACAAAAATATGTACCTGAAATTTAACTTTAAGTTGGTATGTGTACACCATATCACATACCAAAAGAAACTCTTGATAAAATCTATTAACATTCGGCATGCAACATACCAATTAACCTAATTTTTTTTTATAAAAAACTTATTCGACTCATCATATTACAACCAAAATCATATGATGTTGTTGTATTACACCAAAAACGTTAATAGAAAACAACAAATAAATATCAAAAAGAATTAAAACACAGATTATGTGAAAATCCTAATAATATTCCACAAACAATTGTTAAATCTTAATATCTATTTAATAATTAAACCTTTTACAGTTGCACCATAACATTAACCAAAATCTTATGAGTGTATGTTCCACCAAATTCGACAAAATCAAAGGAATTACTACAAAAAAGATTACCTGATGAGTTCCAACGCCTGCTGTGATGAATTAAAATTGAAAAATTATTGGTCTGCATATTTGATCGTCGATCTTAGTATGGAAGAGAAGTTTTATTTTTGTAGGAAACCTTTCTTTATGGGATATGATATATAACAAATTGGAGTAAATCAGGGAAAATAAAATAATTGGAGAAATTTAAGGGATATGGATAATTGTAGCTGAAAACATTTTTTTATTTTCTTTTAATAAGAATTCCAATTTTGAAAAAAAATATTGCTATTCAATTGAAAAAAAAATTATTGCTATATTCGTGTAATTAAAATTATTAAATTGTATACTTAAGTTTTTTGCCCTTTAATTTTTTATATTTGGCTCGAATTATGAATTGGAGTTTTTACTTCCAAAGTTTTTTTAAAACATACATTTGAATTTATTCAAAACAAGAATTTTAAGCCCTTCTATAAATTGTGTTGCTCACTTGTTTTTGATATGGATGACACATCATTAGCCACAACATTTTTATATTCATTTATTAAAAAACTTTTCCATTCTCTATTTTTTTTAACAAAAAAGTTAAGTTTAATATGAACAAATTAGAAATGGCTAGAAATTATATGACATAATATATAAACATGACCTTTAACTTAGTGCAAGCGGATAACTATGTTCTCCAACTTTGAGTGTGCACAAGTAGACACTTAAACTTGTATTAAATTGAACAAGTAGACACACATGTTTTATAGGTATAATACACGTAAGACGCTACGTATGACACAAAATTGTCATGTAGGGTGTGTCATGTAGGATAAATGTGTTTATTTGTTCAATTTTATACCAGTTTAAGTGCTTACTTGTGCACACCAAAAGTCAAAGATTATAGTTGTCAGTTGACGTCAAGTTAAATGTCATGTTTATGTATTATGTCAAACTATATTTTGTGTTGTAAAACTAAATAATAAGATAAGAATAATAGAAATAAAGAGACAAGAGAGGAAAATTTTCTTATTCTTCCAATAAGTATCATCCTGTGTATAAATCCTTATGGTTCTTTATATAGTGTTACATAGAGACATGCAAAATGTTAGTCATAAACATAACATTAATCATAAAAATAATGGTGGAGGTTATGGAGGTGTGAGGTCATAAAAGTAAAGGTTATCTTCACAGTGGAGGTTCTCCACACTCTAATATTTTATAACACTCCCCCTTGGATGTTCATAGATAATGTGTCTTATTAAAATTTTATTACGAAAAAACTTGTGTGAAAAAATTCTAGTGAAGAAAAAATAGATGACATATCTTTTAATACGCATTATTTGTTGCATCATTAAAAATCTTGTCGGAAAAACTTAGTGGAACAAAACTCTATTCATGACCTCATTGTTGCATGTAAATTGTCAGTTTGACTTGTTCATAGTAACAATCATGTTGTGGATACTTTCATTTACAATTGGATTGTCTTGTAGAATAATTTGACATAACTTTAACGCGATATATATGACTTTATGTAGATCAAATAATCATCCTGCATTTTGCATAACCAAATATTTCTTTCGACAATATTGGTTAGAGACAATAAGTCTATAACAATATTTGATTTCACTTAAATATTTTCACATAAAAGTTAAATTATATCTTCCTGCACATTAAAAATAATAGTCCATGAGACTAAAAATTGATATTTCTTATGTGGAGATATTTCAGTTTGTATCTTTCTTCTGATCATGCGTATCAAAACTCATGATATTTGATCTTTTTTATCATGTATAGAAAGAGCTTATATCTTGTTTGAAATTTATGTTAGAATTTTTTGATGTAATGTTGCGAGAACACTTTCTGGGAGCAAAAGTGACCATTATTTACAAAAAAAATTTGAGTTGTACATATTACTTTGATAAATAAAAATTGTTTACTTATAAAACAAATAGAGTAATGTAATTATTATTTTATTTTTTTTAGATAAAAACTAGCTTAAATTTGTATGGAGAAAATTCGAATTTAGTAAAAAGAATAAATCGAACCATGATACATGGTAAAATAAAAATACGAAGGAAGGTTTGTCACATTTTGAAAAGAATGAGAGACACTACCCTTGATATGTCATGAAATGACTTGATGACTGTCTTCATTAAACTGTCACACGATCGGGCATCTTGAAAAGACTTCACCCTAGGAGACCGCCTTACAACTAGAACCATTCATAATGACCCTAGAAATTCAACAATTAAGCTCAAACCGCTCGTCTAATCTGCGATACGTCGAGTAATTTGTGATTGGTCTTTGAATCCTAGGTAGCAGCCCCTTCCTAGCTTGTCTCGCTCTTAAGTTGGCCTTTTTATATGACTAAGTTGTATTCCATTCGTGCAGTATGGACTAGCCCATGATGCGGTCAGCTCTGATATACTCAACTTACTCCAATCAGCTTCAGGTGAGACGTTAGAATATATGAATGCGATATGAAGTAACTTTTTAGCGCTAAACAAGTCGTTTCTCATTGACGTGACAATTTAGCTTTTGTAACTTATAAAAGAAGGCTCTGAAAAAAGTAAAGGACATCAATGAAAATTCGAAGCAATGTGATATTTGTCTTTTGTTCTTCTTTCCTTAAAATTCCCATGAAAAAAATGTTTAACCCTCCCCCTCACTTATATTCTTCTTTCCTATAAGAAGATTGTATTCTTATATTGAATCATCACCCTAACATTATTGCCTAAAAAACGAATTTGATCAACCTTAACTCACTTAGCTTTTTTCTATTAACCAAAAACAATTTTTCCCATAAACAAAATCAAACCTCAAATACTCATATTTGTTCATCAAACCCTTTATTAACCAAACAACAGTTTTTTCCCATAAACAAAATCAAACACTCATATTTGTTCATCAAACCCTTATTATTATTATTATTATTGTTGGTGTTGTTATTGTTGTTGTTGTTGTTGTTATTATTATTATTATTATTATTATTTAAAAAACAAATCTAGGGACAAAACCGTAAATTATTAAAAATCAAAGTGAAATAATAAAGACCAAAAAGAAAAAGAAAAAAAAAAGAGATTCTATTTTCTCCTTCATTTTCCACGTATTTTATTCTCCTTGTTATACGCACTCTTTTTCTTCTTCTCCGTCTATATCTGTACCTCCCCATTCCTCTGAACATTTCTCCGACCAGTTNTTATTATCATTATTATTATTATTATTATTATTATTATTATTATTATTATTATTATTTAAAAAACAAATAAACAAATGTAGGGACAAAACCGTAAATTATTAAAAATCAAGGTGCACATATATAAATAATATAAAGACCAAAAAGAAAAAGAAAAAAAAAGAGATTCTATTTTCTCCTTCATTTTCCACGTATTTTATTCTCCTTGTTATACGCACTCTTTTTCTTCTTCTCCGTCTATATCTGTACCTCCCCATTCCTCTGAACATTTCTCCGACCAGTTCCTTCTTTTTCGATAAATAGACAAATACTTCTCTTCATCTTCATGTAAACAACAAAGTCTTTTAATTTCTTCGACCGCCATTGATCTCTCGATCCTTCTCAGACACCACACTGGACTGGACTGGACTGGTATATGTCACCTTTCTCCTTCTTCTTTAACATGATATATGCTACTTTCCGATCACCGATCACCTCACTTCAAATCATTGTAGGCGAAAATTTTGGATGCAGTTTTACTTTGATCTGATATGTTGTCTGTTTGTAGTTGTTGATTGTTCATTATTCGCATTGGATATGCATGCATATATTAAATTCTTGCTTCTTGGGTTTCTTCTTCATTATAAGTGTATCTACTACTCCTTGATCCCAAATGATTTGGGGGTATTTCACTGGACAAGGCATTTTAAATAATCGAAATTGTACAGCATTTGAGTCACTGGGCAAGGCATTTTAAAAAGAATCGAAATTGTAGAGCATCTGAGTCACTTGGAAAGGCATTTAAAAAAAAAAAAATTCGAAATTGTAGAGCATTTGAGTCACTGAGCAAGGCATTTAGAAAAGAATCTGAGTACCAAAATAGTAAGTACTTGTTTTAGTATATATATAGTGGACCTGTCCTAAGTGTAAATTTGTGAATGTCAATCTTGTTTGGATGATAAAAAAGGGAGGAGTGATAATAGGTTGGATTTGAATTGGAATGCAGAATTTTGTTTGGGTGGGGTGGGGGTTGACTCATTGGTCGAAGCAATTTTTGGTTACTGTGTTCTTGATGATCTATCCATGCTACCATTTCTTTCTGTTTATGAGTATTTGTTAGGTTTGAAGTACATTGGAGTTCACAATAGCATGTCTGTTCTATATAAATGTGGAAAATATATTGGAGAATCAGTTCAACATGTTTCTTGTATATATGCAGTTTGATTTATTGCTTGGTAGTTTTTACGGATTTAGTTAAGAATTTGGTAGCAACAAGCTTTGGTCTTTAAAAGAAATTATTACTTGAAAACAAAAAAGGGTGACCAGCTTATATACAGATAATAGTCATGGACCAGGTGGCAATGAGTTAGTAACCTTTGAATTGAGAATGATATTTTTTGTTGGTGGATTCAAAGTAAACTCATCTTCTTGTTGTATAATAAGTGCAGATAAGCAACTATTTTGCAATGCCAACACTACAGAAAATTTTTGGTCTTGTGTGCTGCTTTGCCAACCAATACTTTGTTTTTTTGTTTTATGATAATGGAATGAAGAATTTTTCCTTTAGCATTCTAGTTGAGATCCAGTTGAATTTCGTCTTGGAGCATGTGTGCAAATTTCTACCAACTTATGAGTTATCATTGAGATATTCCAAGTGAGATTTGCATTGGCATTATCTTCTGGAATATAGTAAACACGTGGATACCATTATTTACCTGTTGGATCTTTGAGGAAATCTGAACTTGAGCTAAAAATATAAAATAAACTGTTCTAGGAACTAGATAATTAGAGCTGGCATATCAGGTATTTAGTGGGGATGTGAACTACAATCGTGTTTGCTAAAGGATTCGTTTGTTAGGGTTTTGCCCTGATTTTCTTACCATAATTTAAGATTTATTTTTCCTTAAAGAAAAGACAAAACATTACCATAAATGTTTTTACTTTTCTTGAAAGGAAAATATAATATTCTCTCCTTTTAGAATTCCTTTTCTAGTAGGAAAGGTTTTAGGACTCTATAAATATAGGTTTGTTTCTTCTAACACAATAACAATTACATCCACAATGTAGTCGTTTAAGAGTCTTGTTTATGGGGATATTTATTCTCTCTAAAGTTTCAATGTTTTTCTTTATATTAGTTTTGATATAATAATATTTTGATTTTTAGTATAAGTTTTTGTTATCTGATTTATCAACTATATGATTTGCAAATTGTAAGCTTCCGCATGACGCCCTAATCACCCTTCATAACCCAACAAGTATCTAGCTTTTGATTCGTTTTGGGAGCATATGGGAACTTGAATTGAAATGGGAAGGATAGGTCAAATTCTTTAATACACCTCTGAGTCGTCAATGGGATTTAGTTGAGATTAGACTCAAATGCTTCAATACCTCTTTGGCTTGTCAGATGGATTTAGTTTGGGATCATTAATGATGTTATTAGGAAAACCTCTTTTTCCAAGAAACACTACTTTTTGTAACAGCTGCTAATCATACAGAGTTTGCCTTTTTCTTTCCTCTTCTCATTCCATTCACCTTTGGTACTTACATAAGTCTAAGTTCACAGAATATCAAGTTGATTGGAGGATTGGTGTAAACTTTTCTGTCAAAGTAACAAGCAAATTAACATCCAGTTGTTCAAGGAATGCTTAGTAGTAGTCACTAATAGTCAATTTACTATTGCTTCAGACAAACTATATGTATACTACGTAGGATTGAGTCTCTGTGTAGCTTTTCTTGCTTGGTACATGACAAACTCTTTGCGTTTGAGAGGTCTTTTCCTCGTGAATGGAGAAGAAAGACAAGTAACTGATACAATTTGACCAAATTACTTCTAGATTAAAATGCGAAATGAACAAGCCAGCTTTAAGTCTTTGAACACCAGTAAAGCAAGCCTACTACCAGGGCCTGTTTGTACTTTGTACTGCCATCATCATGTGTTCTTTGGGTTTATTTAGTGTAGCCTATTAAGGCAATCCAAAAGAACCTCCAAGAACTTATGCGTCTTTGGGTCAGTGGTGGCTTGGGGAAATTTAGCTTTGCACTTTCTTGAAATGAAGACGCATTGCTTAAGTGACCTTTACCTCCAGACTAACAAATTGGTAGAGGGAGCAGGGTAGAGGTTTTGCTCTCATAGTTTAACCCCTGGCACCTACTTAAGCCAAATTTATGCAACAGAGATCTTCAAGTTTCACCTAGAAAATCTACATGAATTGTGGTAAAATATCTAAGATGGGATTCAACAAATATTTTTATCCCCCTTACTCCACTTATAGCATGTCTCTAAATATAGAGTTTAATAAGCAGTTTAATCTCCAGATGATTGGATATTGCAGATATGCCCAGTCATTTGACTTTTTCAATTTGTTCTTCTGAGAATTCTGTTTTTTGGTCTAATTATCGACATCTATTGATACCTGTGCTATGTTATTTACTATTCTGCCTGACAGTAGGCCAAGTTATGGGTTGTGTAAATCCTTTCTATTTTGAACGCAATAGTTCTTTTTTTTTTAGATGAAGTAAGGTATTTCATTAAAAAGCATCAAGCAGATGCAAAATAGCAGAATAATAGGCAAAAGGGCCCACAGAGAGCATAAGCAAAAGTTGTTAGCTCCTTTACAATCTTCAAACTAGTACTAGAGAGGTAACAAAGTCAAGAATTTGTTCAGTGCTAAATACAGGCGTTAACTTAACCCAACTGAACAGCACAAGTAAACATCTAGCTTTAAGGGAGTGGTTTGGAGTTGAGATCCCATCAGAACATCTAAGGTTCATTTCAGTCCATAAACACCAAAAAATAACTCCAGGGATCATCACCCAGACTTTCTTGATGGACTTATCAACTCTCCATGTATTCTAGCTCACATAGGCTTCTTTCACATTATGTGGTATGACCCATTGTAAGCCAAAATGCAGCAGAACATATTCCATAGGACCTTGGCCACTGCACAGTGAAGGAGCACGTGATTGACTGTTTCTGTGCTATTCTGACACATATAGCATTTATTAGCCAGATCGACGCCTCTTTTGTTGAGATTATCTTGTGTTGAACATGCTTACTGGAGAGCAATCCAACAAAAACAGATGATCTTGGTAGGCATTTTGGTCTTCCAAATAAGTTTCCAGGGACAAAGTTCAATGATCTGGCTCTGACAGCATATTTGATGATAACAATCTTTCACAGTGAAGGTGTTGTTTCTTCCCCATACCAATTTTCAGCACAATTCTCATTCTTATTATATTTTTCCACACTAGCAAGTAGTTCAAGCAGATTTCCCATCTCTCAATCCTGCACATTTCTTCTGAGCATTACATTCCAGTTGTTGCCACATCTATTCTGGGCAATGTTTTTTTTCTTTTTTGAGAATGATCTTTGTAGTTCCTGTCCTCCCATTTCATTTTGCTTAGTTTTTTTTCCCCATATTTTGTGCTCGTCGCTGCCAGGACACACATTTCCTATACGAGCACAAGATAAGCATGCATGCAGACATGTATTTAACTCATGCTGCTGAATATGTTCTTCTTTTTATTTGTATATGCCAAGTTTTTCCTTATCAAAAGAATTTGTGTATGTCAAAATTATTTTCTGAAGTTCCCTTTTATGATCTATTAATTGTGTGTAGATGCCAGTTGCAAAGCTCAATACAGGTGGGACTCCAGATGCAAAGAAAATAGCGGATCAGGTGAACATTTCGCTTGATACTTTCATCAGGCAAGCTATGGGAAAGGAATCCCTACCAAGAACTGGGGAAGGTCCTGTTCAGTGGATGCAGTGGCTTCATTCTATGGATCAGCCAGGTAACAAATTTAGAACTTGGTGTTCATAGAATACAACATGTCTTTTTTTAATGGTTTAACCATCCAGTATCCAAAGACCATTGGCCCTAGTAATGCGGATTCCCTTTGCGTATGCAAGTGTTTCATACCAGGAGTTTCTCCATTTCCAGTGCTCAAACCTGAGACCTCTTGAAAAGAGTAGAGGGATCCATCTGCCCACTGTGCGGATCAAGGAACTTTTCGATATTTCAATAGCTTGTGGACCTCAAGTTGGGATAGAATGTGAGTTTAAGTCATTCAAAATGCTTTAAGCCACAGTGCTTGATGCATTAGCTGAGGAGGCCAATAAGTAACCTGAAAAGGTCTATATGAAGATTCTCCAGTTTGTAATAGGCCGCATACAGGATTGTGGCTTAAGCCATGAATATTGATTGGCTTCTGTTACTTCTATTTTGTTTGCAGATATTACTGGATGGTCTTTATCGAATCCTTCAAACCTTAAGATGCAGAAGTGTGAGAAGTGTTCCAGGGAATTTTGTTCACCTATTAATCACCGAAGACATATACGTCTGCACCGTAGATCCTCAAATTCTGATAAGGTATATCTTGGAGGCCTTTTTCTTTTATGTTACTCTGCTTTAATGCCGGAATAGATTTGGAGGTTTACCATTTGTGTACGTGTAGTTATTGTAAAGGCTGCTTAAATCCTAAATTAAGTGTAGCACATGGTGCTTGTTAAGGGTGCTTTAGTGAAGGGCACTATAAGGTGTTAGCATGGCCATGATTCTCTCTTGATGAGAGTGACACTAATCAATAAGTATAGTTAGAAAGAAAGAATGACATATTAAATGCAAAGGAGACATTGTGAACAAATATGATATTAGATATTTAGTAATTATATATGAAGTTTAACCAGTTTTAGCCTGACACTTCAAAAAAAAAACTTTCTATAACTCAGAAATTTAAAATGCCTTGCAAACTCAATTAATATATTTTTTGATTTTAAATATTTTCTTAGTCATATAATTCACTTGCAATTCTTTCAATCCTTCAACTGTATAATTGTATCTGTGTTTATAGCTATTGTTTCTTGCAGTACATATATATTTTACATTCTCTCTCCATTTTCACTTTTCTTCATTAAGGGCACACTTAAATTTCCCTTTTGTGCTTAGAGCCTGATAGACTTTACCGCTGATATAGTAAATAAAGGAACAAAAACTGTTGTTTCACACTAGATACACTGATATTACAACCAGAAGTCTAAAAAAAAAATCACTAGGACACTGCCAACACCATAAATTACATCCTAAGACATCAATGAACTTTAGTTATATAATACATAACCTATGATTAAGCAGATCACAACCTTTCTAGACATTTGAGAGGCTACAACTCTTCCAGAATTCCCTTTTCCTTTTTCTCAACACCCTCGTCTAACTGTCTTGCCCCTTTTTCTACAGAAAACCACCCCATAACTGTCGCATGACAGTTACTAAGTCTTTTAATTGTTTATTTTGGCCTCCTGGAATAAGCTTTTATAACTAGAGGCACATCAGAGTCCTAGCAGAAATTGATGCTTTAACTCTTTTTGTCTTTGAGAACACTGGTATGTCAATTGCCACTTGCAATATGATTTCCATTCTTGTTTTCTGATTAGGTAACTAATTGATGATATCATCTTTACTAGTCAATGTTGGGTGTGCATGGGCTGAATCTTATGTTTTATTTACATTTTGTAGGAGTCTCAGAAATACAGGGATTTTTTGGGAGCCTTTTGGGACAAGGTACTTCTCCCTCACTCCCTAATTATTCTTTTTGTGTACGCATTCCTTGATACTTATTATGTTGTTATATGGTTGCTACATACAGCTCTCGGTAGATGAGGTTAAGGAAGTTGTATCATTGCAAGATATTTCACTAAAGGTAATTGCTTTCCATGTTCCTGCTCTTATGTATGTTTTTTTTTGACTTAGTACATGAATTGGGTCTTTTTGAAATGGAACTTAAAGTGACTTCTTCCAGTTGCAATTGTAACACAGAAATGTGATGATAATGTAGAATTAACTAAAGGTAGAAGAATGCCTCTAGAAGAGTAAAGTCAAACTTCTCTATAACAACCACCCTTTATAACATTATTTCACTATAAGGACCAAATTTTCTTTGGAACTAATTTTTTATATTATGTTTTACCCCCTCTATAACAACATTTTACTTGTAACAGCAACAACCATCACTATAACAATACATTCTTTGTAAAATTATCCCTATATAACAGTCTTACTCAAATATTAATTGATTTTTAATTTTCTATTTCCCACGTTATTTTAATGTTCAATTTTTTTTTTGCTATTTCCCACTTTTAGTGCTAGACATTTAATTTGACTATTGTATCTTCCTTTCCATACTTGATCCTGTGTAAGGCAGCGTAGGCACCATCCCCCCAGACCTTACTTGTGGAATTACACTGGTATGTTGTTATTGTTGACTAATAATAGGTCTAGTATTTTGACCAAATATTTTAATATTTAATACATTACACCACTATTGACAAAGAATATACATACTTCGGTAATTTAAAAAAAAACAATTGTAAGATGAATACATATGTATTCCATTAGACAGAAGTTTTCCATCTTGTAAGTGTCAAAAAAAATTCATGGTGTATTAGCTCTCTTTAATTTTAATTACTAAAATATGAATATCTTCTGAAATTTTAAATTTAAATAATTTGTTTTTTTGTATGGCACCAGCCAATATAAATGTCAAGTACTTTTATAGGTGTATAACAGCCTACCTCTATAAAAGCCACAAAATATCAGAACGGACCGGCTGCTATAGAGAAGTTTGACTATAGTAGAATATCACCTTGGCTATTCACAGTGTGCAGCAAGATATGTCCCTCCTAATCTGTTCAGGTAGATAAGAAGATAGAAAACCTGCATGTGTTCCTCCCTTTCTCTACGAGAAAGTACAGCTTATTTCCACGGGTGTCTACGAGAAAGTACAGCTTATTTCCACGGGTTTGCATAAACTGGACTGTAGTCTCTGTTTCCTTTTTTCAGAGATAATTTGCTTAAGTCATTGAGTATTTCCACATTCAAACTCATTATATGCCTTTGGTAAAGATATTAGGTTTCTTTTGATCTGAACAACCTATACAGAGTTTATACAAATGGTGATTATGCTAGAAATCTTTTTGAAACTGTTTTTGACTAGCACAGAGTTATTTTGAGCTACTGATAAAAAATTGGCTGAAGTGACTGTTGGTCTGTCCAGACGAGAAAAAGCATAACAGTACATTTCTCCCATCCCACACCTTACAGAGTGTTAGAGCGTGATTGAAATGTTTCTTTTAGGAAACTTCGGGATCTGCACTTGTTCAGGCCTTGGCAACAGCTTTGGGAAAACCAGCCATTTGGTCTCTTCCTCGTGTTTATATAAAGGCTGGTTCAAAGTTGTTGGTTAGTTCTCTATTTCCATTTCTACCAAGTATTCTCAAACCAACGACAAAAGCAAAATGAGATGAGAGCTAATGATGCTAAATAGGATCAATTTGCAGGAAGTCATCCAAGCTAAACCCTCCAGGCTTCCAGTGACCTCAGAGGAATTATTTAGCATTCTTGATGATGCTAGTGAGAGAACATTCTTATGCGCTGGCACAGCTGAGTCGGTGGAAAAATATGTTTTTGATGGGGAAGCTGACAAAATTGGTTTCGACTCAAAGAATCTGGTTGCTTGCACTAGCTTCCTTTTTGAACAGAAGCTGGTAGTTCTATCTCCTTTGAATCTTTTTAGGTTCCAAAGAACTTTTGGGCTTCATGTGTTGAAAGTTGAAACTATATATTATCACATCTGTATTTGCATGATACTGTTTGATTCGGATCTGATTTTTATTCTTGGAAGCCTGGTAGATGAAGATACTCTTTTGTAATGCTCTACCTGATACTGTCCATCAAACCAACATCCACAGTAACTGGTGTTCATTTATGCTCAGGTTAAAGCATGCGCTGATGAAAAAAATGCTGAAGCCTTGAGATGCCAAAGGTTGCTTTTTGAGGAGGAAGAAGCTGCTAAAAAAAAGTGAGACTATTCTCCTCTTTTCATGTATTTTGCTGAGGTTATGTTCTATCGTCATTGCTCCTGTGTTCTGAATGACTAGTTAGGACTTGATAAAGTTGTGTTTCTTATTTATTTTTTTAAAAAATCTGTTGATGCTTAAAAATATTTTTGGAATAAAAATATTTATGTGCGCTGAAGATGTGCTTGTGCAGTTTATACCCTTGGGAATCGTTTGGTGTGAGGTATAATGTATAATAATGTCAGGATAAAATGTGAGATTAATTTGTCATGCATTTGGTTGGAGGTATTAGGTAGTCCTTGGATTATTTATCCCATCATTTATACCATGGTAATGGGATAAGCTATTCCATATATATGGTGGGATGATTTATCCCGGAATATTAATCCCAGGATAACTTGTTCCCAACCAAACGACCCCTTAATTCTTTGAAGCAGATTTCTCTACAAGTAGAAAACAATTCTGTATTTTATTTGTTTGCCAATTTTTAAAATTACGAATGAGGAAAATACAATGATGTGGAGCTTGGGGATTTATATAATGGCATCTTAATTGACAGGTCAAATAACTCAATTCATTTCAGCTAGAAGTGACTTATTTTATTATTTGTTAGGTAAGTAGATAAAGACAGGACAGTGATAGTTCTTGGAAGCATTCACCCCTTGGGGGGTGAGGCAAGGTTGACACTAGGAGAAAAGCCAACAGGAAATTGTACATTCATTACAGTTTCCAATCTGCTTCAGATGAAAAGATTAGTTAATCGAAGATGTAAAACTTACCGCCCCAGCCAGTGGCGGAGCCAAAAATTTCATCAAGGGGATTCAAGTTTTATAAAAATAGGTTATATCAAGCTTCCCAGCTTCCCTTTCTAGTCAAGGGGATTCAACCCTTATATTTATCATGCATTTTATTATTTTTGGCTTGTTATATACGTGTATAATAAGTAAAAAATTTAAGCAAGGGGTATCATACAAACCCCCTTGCTTGAATGTGGCTCTTGCCTCAGCCTGCCAGTTTCTTAAAACTCTTGTCACTTCTTATCTCAGTGAATCTTGGTTTTTCCGCTTCTATGTGGTATAGTTATTATAGGAATTCCTTAATTATTTCTCTTGTGATATGCTAGGCACGCTGAGCAACTAGAGAGGAAAAAAGTGAAAAAGCTTCGACAGAAGGAACAGAAAGCAAGGGAGCAATTAAATGAGGAAAAAGGAAATCTGGAGGTACCAGCTGATTGTTTTGAGGTTCCATTGGCAGAAATTCATAGCGTTCCAAGATCGTCTGACTCCAATTCTGATAGTCCTGATGTATCTCTGGATGTCTCCACCTGTCTTAAACTGGTTCAATTCTCAAGCAATGAAGATAGGAGCATTGAATCCCAATGTGATTTCTCTCACCAACACCTGGATTTGGTAGAAGTTCAGAATGTTGAACCCCAACCAGTGTTTGCCAATAGTCAACGGCTTTCTGCCAATGCTGAATGGAAACCTGTGCTATTAGAGAGGAAAAAAGTAAAAAAGCTTCGAAAAAAGGAACAGAAAGCAAGGGAGCAATCAAATGAGGAAAAAGGAAATCTGGAGGTACCAGCTGATTGTTTTGAGGTTCCATTGGGAGAAGTACATAGTGTTCCAGGACCGTCTGACTCCTATTCTGATATTCCTGATGTATCTCTGGACGTCTCCACCTGTCTTAAACTGGTTCAATTCTCCAGCAATGAAGATATGAGCATTGAATCCCAGTGTGATTTCTCTCATCAACACCTGGATTCGATCAAAGTTCAGAATGTTGAACCCCAACCATTGTCTGCCAATGCTGAATGGAAAGCTGAGCTATTAGAGAGGAAAAAAGTGAAAACGCTTCGAAAGAAGGAACCGAAAGCAAGGGAGCAATCAAATGAGGAAAAAGGAAATCTGGAGGTACCAACTGATTGTTTTGAGGTTCCATTGGAAGCAGTACATAGCGTTCCAGGACTGTCTGACTCCAATTATGATATTCCTGATGCATCTCTGAACGTCTCCACCTGTGTTAAACTGGTTCAATTCTCCAGCAATGAAGATATGAGCGTTGAATCCCAATGTGATCTCTCTCACCAACACCTGGATTCGGTCAAAGTTCATGATGGTGAACCCCGACCAGTGTCTGCCAATAGTCGACGGCTTTCTGCCAATGCTGAGTGGCAAGCTCCAAAATCGCAAAGGTTTTGCCGAAATGGTAGCAATCAAAATCATCAAGAAAAAGTTGAACCTTTACAGAAGCACAAGGACAGTGTTTCCCCTGTTAATAGCAGAAAGATATGGACTAGAAAAGTTACTGTGGAAAGTGATGATGCTTCAATACTGGAGGTGCAGAAAGAGGCAATCGATCAGAAGCAGAGGAACTCTGAAGTGATGATTGGTTCTCTATCTATTTCAGTGAAAGATTGGAGCACTGGCCGACAGGGAAACTGCCCTGTCGAAGCAGGAGCTGGAAGCACACAGCCTGCCATGCCTAAAAAGTGCAATATTGTTCAGAAGCCAGCTAAGCATAATGCTTTTCAGATTGGGTCAAACAGAGTAGCTGCCAAGCTTTATATGCCTGTGAGGCATGAAGTTGGAAGACAAGATCCTGAAGAGGGTGTAATATCTTTGAAGTTTGATGATCGGACGTCATTGCATGAAAATCCTTTGCAGTCATGTCCCATGGACAGCTCTGGCACTCATAAGAATTGTCAGGTTCCTAATGGAAATGCACATCAAGGTTGGAGATTTTCAATTAGCGTCGCAAAAGCTTTTCTTGCTCAGAGTATGTTTTATTAGCTCTCTTGTTTCTATGTATTACATGCACACACAAACACAACCATTCAGCTTCAAGTATTGTCTGCTTTTTCATTCTGATTTATCTGATCATCAATTTAGGATGGAAGGAGGCCATCACTGGAGATCATGTCATGTTAGTGCGTTGTCCTGACACTGAGTTCTCAGAGCGCCCAGAAGTGCCAAGCAGCAGTTCAGAAATAGCCCCAACATTAGATTCTGGGGAAGATTCTGTTGTTTCCAGTGTTGACGATCTGCTGCCAAAAGATGGAGTTGTTCAGTCATCTTCAAGTAGAAAAAATAAGGTCAAGCTTAGGCCAGAGACTGAAAAGGGTATTAAGATAAAGTACATTCTCAAGCCAAAAACCCATCATTTAGGAAGTGAAAGGTAAGTTTCTTACTCACACCCAATTGTGCAGTTCCTAGCCATTGCAGCAGAGGTTCCTTTTTACTAGTGGTCTTCTGTCAGAGTGTTAAACAAAGAGAGTTCTAGAGAAGTAGCTAGTTGTCTCAGCCCCTCTAAATTTGAGTCAACACAACACTGTTTCGCTCTGGCTTGTGCTCCTTACAATTTTGTTGTAATGAGGTAGGGTTTTTCTTTTCAGTGTCATTTGTCAATTCTTTCTGCTCACCAGATACCTTGTATGTTTAGCCAATGTATGGATCGATTCAAATCAATTGATGAAAATTATCCCAAAGATTACATAGCAACAATTTTCGCGTTTTTTTATTCTTATTATACCTGTTTGATTGGGACAACCCTCACCCCTTCCCTCTCTGTCCATTGATGTCCCTAAATGCTGGTTTTTGTTTGTAAGGCTTTGACCTGAACTTCTAGTTTGAGCAACATTACCTATTTTGACTCTCTTGGTGTTGGTGTTGCTTTTGGTTTACCAAAACTAACGGAGACACCAAAGAATTTAGAAGCTCAAACGTAGAAATCAAGCAATGGCCAGCTAACAAGAGGGAGTTGCTATAATGAGTTCGAGTCGGGAATCATATATATAGATATATATAAGAGAACATTAGGCCCGCCTACGTGGCGCCACCACAAACCAGAATTCTCTTTTAATTTATTTATTTACAAAATTAGCCTTCTCTTTCATGAAAAGTTGCGACTTTAATGAAGAGTTGCGACTTTTATGAAAAGTTGTGACTTTAATGAAGAGTTGCGACTTTTATGAAAGATTGTGACATTTCCGAAGGGTTGCAACTTTTCCAAATAGTTGTAACCTTTCTGATAAGGCACAAAAAACATTTGTTCACACTACCCTTTGTTTTCTATAAATAGAGGGATTTTCTCTCATTTTAACACAACAAAAATTCTTAACCTCCTCTTCTTCTTCTTCCCAATTAAATATTTGTATATTTTACTCATGTTGAGTGGCTCATTGCCTCTATTGTTTGTGTTACAAATCCTGGTATGTATTTTTACAATCATTAATTTATAATTTATGCTTATGTTATTAAAGCTAAATGATAAGATGTAATAATTTTCAGTTTCCTTTACATTATTAATGTTTGTTACTACGTAATCTTGTATGTAAGATAATATAGTGTTTTAGTTTTAATGCCTGATAGATTTTAAGTATTATTTTATAAATTTCTTGATATTAAATTTCCGCGCGAAACACGGATAATTTTACTAGTAAAAGATAAAATAAGAAATATACAAGAAAAAAAAAAGAAAACTATAACTTTGCAAAGCTAAAATAAACCTCGTCGATGGTAAAATGAATGAGAAACAAAAAAAAAAATGAATCAGAAACCTGATGTGGATATATATATTCTTAGTTATATTTTTTAAAAAAACACTTAAAATATATTCAACATAATGAATTTTAACTGCAATGTTTTAAAATCTGCTTTCACTGTCTTTTTATTGAAAGTTTAAAATAAATCTATTTCTCTAAAATTTTAGATATTTAATAAAAAAAAATTCAATTGGAAAATATTAACAATCATTGAGAACTTATCTAATTGCAAATATTGAATATATTTTCAGCTTTTTATTTTTGTAAAATCTCTTTATGTTTCTAGCTAAGCATTTTAATTATGTTTCTAGATAAACTAAATTTGTATGTAATATTTTGTTAAATCATAGTATCCAGTTATAAAAATTAGCCCACGTTGACTGGGAAACAAAAAATACATCAACCTAACAAAACAACGTGAATAAGTTAATTTTGAACATATAAAACTTGTATTTATCAGGAAAATAAAATTAAAAAAAATAGTTATTACTATGTGCGTGTAAAATAATAAGGTGAGCAAAAATAGGTGACTGTCACCCCTTGTTGGTTAAAAGAAATGTGTAGATCCGAAAGAGGTGACACACTTACTATCATTGATTTGCCCCACACCACTTTCAGATATTTGCAAATGTGAAAGCGCAGTTAGAGATCTGGGATCTATCTGATAATGTTAGAGGATTTTTAATTGACGGGAGATTACATAACTCTTAATATACCGTAAAAGAAGTTTTATTAATTCCAAAACACTATTTCAGTACTACTGTTCTTTTACATCAATGATGTATAATATAAAGATTTTGATTACTATCTCTCAACAACATTTATCCAAATCAACTATCACAGTGAAAGGTGACAAGGCAACCATAAGCCAAAACTTTTCATAGTCATGCATTTTTGTCAAATGTGTTTCCAGAGGTATGTATCGCTGCTTTCGTTTTGACCTGCTTAGTTCAGTCTATTTTAAAATTGAGCTAATATTGGGCTAATATGCAATTCAGATCGACACATAAAACTCTTTATTAAATATTTTTTTATTTAATATGCTTTATATGGTGATAATATAAGAAAGTTGCCCTTTTTAGTTAGGTGCTCAAATAAATTATAAGAAAACAAACCCAAAATTTTAACTTAGTAAAAATTGAGCGAATTAAATTATGACCCAATTTTTGCTCACTTCAATCCAACCCACTTTAGCCCTAGTAACACTTAAAGCAAATCAATGACCCACTTTTTTTTAATCAATCGATGACCCACCTATTTATCAACTCATATAAATTTGACATTTTTAAATTCAACACAAAGTACTCAATTGACACACCTTATGTTAAGATACTTTTTAAATCACATTATTGTACTTCCGATTAAAAAAAGAGAGAAAAAAACTCATTTTGTTGCCGCACTCACATTATGTATGTTACATAATGAGTGTTTCTAATTAAAGTAGAAATTGAAATGACAATATACAATTAACTGATAAAGTATGAGATTTTGAATATCCAGAATTGAAAGTAACCCCTAATTTAGTCTAACCAATGTGTTACATGTGGAAACAAAACAATTGAAGATGCATAGTATTTGTAATTAGGTGTGAGATAGATTATAGTATACCTACTTTCCAACTAATACAGAAATGTCAAATATTCAACTCTGTTAAAATTGACTTGCTAGGATGCTCAAATATCGAACCTTTCTGTAAGTATGTGAAAGGCAAACTTGCAAGTGAATTACAATGCAGAATGTTTTAGTACAAGCTCTAAAATTATGGTCAGATGAGCCAAATATTTTACAGTTGCAGAAGAAAATTCAAAAAGAAGATAAACATCATCTCGGACCGGAAAGAGGTATCTTAGTTCACTAGATATTTAATGCCAAGGCACAAATTTTATAACAGGGTACACACAAATATACTTCTTGAGACATTACATCATGATACATAATTGAAGCATATAACCCTGGGAGCATTTAAGCCATTTTATGGCAATAATGCTCATATTATATCCCCTTGTACGGTCGTACCCAAGAAACATTAAATTGAAAAGACCAATTATGAAGTAAAAATAAATAGTGAAAAGTAACGACAGCTTAATTTGAACTAAATTATTAAAGAATATGAAAACAAATCTAAGATTTTGAAAATTTTGCAAAATTGGAACTTGTATCTGGAAATGGTAGTTACCATGAAACCACATATCACAGAGACTTCCCTTCTATCTAGAAATTCCCCTAAAACTTTAGCCAGTCAGGTCATTTCCCCACGTTCAGAAATCACTTTAGGCAGCTCAGCAGGTGGAAAGAACTCTTCTGATCTGATAGATAAGCGGAAAGAACTTTACAAGCAACGAACACTGAAGCTTTACTGTCTTTTGGAAACAGCAGACACAGACAAGCTGGCATGTTAAGCTCAACTGAATCCAAAAGATTCATAATCCACCATTTGAACCATTATCTCCTGTCCAAACCTGCAAAATGATTCAGACACCCCATGAGACAAACAAAGCTCCAGAACAAGCAAGCTCTTTCAGCAACAAAGAGAACCCACCAACAAAAAATTGGAGGTAGGATTTACTTAATTAGCTGACCAACCACCGCAGACATTTCTTATCCATTCTTTCAGGAAAGGACCTTACTTTTACCAAGACGCATCATGTTTATCTATTTCGTTCTGTTGTTGTTTGCTTTTCTATTACAGACGAATATTACGCTTGAAGTGTGTGACTATATCCTACAAACTTAGGTTGTAGAATGAGCATTCTTTATTTGAGAAAATGATCAAAATAGTCCTTAATGTATGGACTTAGATTGATTTGGTCTCTCATATATGCAGTTTATGGAAAAGGTCATGTATGTATGTTAAAAACTTATCAATTTAGTCTTTCACCCTAAAACCCTAACGACACAAAAAAATTCTGTCAAATTAAACAGAGATGTGCAACTCACGTGACATTGAAAAGACGATTGATCTACTTCAGAAATTGAAAAGACAATTCATTGATCAAAGGAGAAGAATCGCCAAAAACAATCGAAAGACTCCATCACCAAAGCTTAGAAAATGGGAAAGGCCGAGAAATTGATGAATCAGATCATGGAGCTCAAGTTCACATCGAAAAGCCTCCAACGCCAAGCCTGAAAATGCGAGAAGGACGAAAAGTCTGAGAAGCTCAAGGTGAAGAAGGCCATCGAGAAAGGTAACATGGACGGCACTAGAATTTACGCCGAGAACGCCATCGAGAAAGGTAACATGGACGGCACTAGAATTTACGCCGAGAACGCCATCTGCAAGCGCAGCGAACAAATGAACTATCAACACAGGGAATCTACAGAAAATGTCGGAGACGATGGATTCATTCGAGCGTCAGTTTGTGAATATGGAGGTTCAAGCTGAATTCATGGAGAGTTCTATGGCTGGAAGTACTTCCTTATCGACTCCAGAGGATCAGGTCGGCAGCCTGATGCAACAGGTGGCTGATGACTATGGACTCAGGGTGTCCGTGGGGCTTCCAGAAGCAGCCGGCCATGCTATATCTTCTAAGGATGAGGAGAAGGTCAGTGAGGATGATCTATCCAGGCGTCTTGCTGAACTCAAGGCCCGTGGATAATTGAGAAAACAGAGGTTTTGTTTAAGATTTTAGTATGTCACGTGAGTTGCACATCTCTGTTTAATTTGACAGAATTTGTTTTTGTCGTTAGGGTTTTAGGGTGAAAGACTAAATTGATAAGTTTTTAATATAAATAAAGGACCTTTTCCATAAGTTGCATATATGAGGGACCAAATCAATCTAAGTCTATACATTAAGGACTATTTTGATCATTTTCTCCTCTTTATTTACTTTTACTCTCAACATGCCCCCTCATGTGTGAGCGTGATTTTTTTTCATGGGTCAATCACGTGGAAATTCTTTTTGATTAGGGTGACAGTGAAACTCGACCCTAGGACCTCTGCTTGCTCTAAAACCATGATGAAGTGTGTGACCATCCCATCTAAATGCTTAAGTTAATCGAGAAATCACACTTTCATTTACTCAATTATATTCTCAACAATTACCATTAGTTTTAGTTGTCAGAACAAGAACATAGCCAACAAGACTATACACCCTTGGCGAATTTCCTCTGCTCTTGAAGCAACTTAACGAGTAATAGAACTAAGCTCCCAGGTGTGACATGACAAGGCAACACATAGAAACACTTCCCTCTATGCCAAGGGAGAAAATCTTTAAGGAATCATAAAGAATCAATAACTAGATGAAGTCAGCTGCAAGAAGTCTATGTTTTAGCATCTGAACTAGAACACGCTGATCTACTCTATTATGATTTGTTGACTACATATCACTTCAGTTCAGCAAGATTATTCCGTGTCATATTCATCCAACTTTGCACTTCTCTTAGTTCAGAATTACAACATAAGACAGTAACCACATCCATTCAAGATATATAAAAGAAAAGCCTACCTGTATATCTCCTCAGGGAACCATTCCCGTTCACAGATAGTGGTACAGGCCTCCTCTCTTGACCCAGGGACAATATCTCCTGCATTCTTTCTGGCCAATCAGAGTTTAGTCTCCTAGCAAAATCCTCAACCTCCCTGTAATATAGAAACTCAAATCACGTTATCTGTAGAACATGACATAATTAATCGCATGACAAGTTACGAGATGCTTGCCCCAAAAAAACCACAGCAGCCCATGCTGGCGTGAAGGGTTTGCTAGCCACCCAGGGAGGGGGGAATGACCAGACGGTCCCTGTGTGAATGCATCAATATATAAAACTATGTTCAAAATTTTCTCCACTTGCATGATAACGTGAAAAAGATTCTCTTCATATATTCTGTATGTAGATTTATTTCTTTGTTATCCCTTATTTCTATCAATGAAAATTAGCATGAAATGATTTCAGTTGCAATTTATTTAAAACAAAGCAGTCCAATTTAAAGTTTTATCTGTTACTCAAAAATAAATAAATTATATCTTTAAAAAATAAAAATAGTTTATCATTTAATAGAAGAAGAGATCTCTCATACAAGCAGAAGGCAAAAGGTAGTGGATACTAACAGGTAAGATGAGCGACACCCAGAAGTAGAAGCACACAATTCATATGGAATTTCTACTTCTTAAGCACAAATTAGAATAGCAAGCCCTGTTACATATTTGGAGCTTCTATCAACACAACATCCAGTGAGGATTAAGTGACAGTTTTATATTGATGCAGATTGCTATCTGTTCATTATAGATGTAGGGCTATTGTGTTTAAAGTTGAGCTAAATAAAGCATAAAAATGTTATATCATACTTTGCATTAAGTTTAGGAAAGAAGAAATGGGATATGAAAGTTAGGAAAGAAATGGATGTCAGATTGGGAAAAAGACAGACAAGAAAAGGTAAAAAGTTTACTCTGTCTATTTCATTCAATTTTGTCCCAATGCTGAGGGGAGATAGTAGACTAAAAGTTAAGATCCAGAGTTTGACAAGGGAAGCTATATCACAGGCAAAACCCTCCAATATGCATGGACTTGCACTAATTAACAATTCATGAGTTATTAAAGTATGATTTGCAACACTTGCATGTAGCCTCAGCAGAAGCCACTGCAACGAGGTCCACTTGAAACAGTACAATCCAGGAGAGGGGGGGGGGACTGCTTTTCAGGAGTAAAATGATTTATATAAGCACACAGGGTAACTAAATACCCAAAAGAAAATCACACAACCTCACAAAGAACACAATTCATCCAATAACTTGTAGCTACAATGATATACTCTTTACACATCCATCTCCAGAGACAATATAACTAGATAAACAAACCTGTCAATTTCTTCCTTCATTGCAGGATCTAACTCATCATCAATATCACCATCATCAAAGTCAAGTTTGGGTGAAAACTTAACAGATGCAGAGATTTGCAGATCAGAAGGCTTAAATGGAGAAGGCACATCACCAGTGTCACCATTCATGCAGCTAGATGGAGGACAGTTAGATTCCTGAGTACCAATAGAACCAGTCAAGCCAAAGAACAAATGTCAGATAAACAGCAAAGATGCTTAGAAGCAACTTGTCCGCCCCCCCCCCCCCCCCCCCCCCCNCCCCCCCCCCGCGCCACACACGCCAACCAAAAAAAGAGAAAAAGGAGAAAATTCCAAAGCTCAACAGATGCCAACCTGATTATGGTTTCCAGTTTCGTTATTGGTAGAGGAATTTCTAGCTTGTTCTTTTCTCCTTCTATTCTTCTTTTTACTCTTTGTTGCTCTTGCACTCTTAGAATCTGCAAAATAGGCCACCATGCTCAGAATTATAAGAATGATAAGAGGCTGAAAAAAAGGTAAATGTTGTTTTTCAGATGTTATGTAGGGGCTTAGACAAACAAAAGGGATATAGTTCCCCAGAGATCATAAACCTCACAACAATATGCACATATGTTGATAAAAGTAAATGATCCATAAGAGTTACTAGTCATTGGAAGGCTCAGTCACCATACAAACTACGGATCTGATTATAGGGCAGAAAATAATACATCAACAGTAAAACTTCTAAGACTGATCGATAGTCATGGTCTAAGTCAATAGCAACAACAGCTACATACTAGGACACACAACTCCATCAATGAAGTTGTAGACTACACATTATTTTCATAAGAAATATCATGATGAGATCACAACCAAAATATAAAACCAAAGACACAATGATATCTATATATAAAACATGTGGAAAAAGCCAGGCAGCCAAAATGCAACACCTCATCAAACATAAGTCTTGGCAATATTATACAGATTATAGGCAAGCATGTAAAACAGTTCAATTATTATAATAATGCAACATGACGAAAAATGGAGTGACTCTGCACGAAAAATATAGGATGTAAGTCTCAACTTACCTTCATCTGCCCCATTTATGAAAGATAGAAGATCATCAACTGATCGTTCATCCACATGCTGCTCTTCTTCTACCTCAACATTCTGGAATTACGTAATGAGGTATTTTTTCCATTAAGGGAATAACGCAAATCAGAGTGCATACACAACTATGCATCAATTAGCATCAAGTAACCAATGGTATAAGATACAAGCGCAAGAGCCAGATCACAAAGCACCTTTAATTTCTCTCGTTCTTTTAATTCCTTCCTTTTCCTTGCATAGAGTCGATTGAGAAGACGGATACGTGGATCATCCGTCATATTTCTCAAAGGTTCCAACTTCTCTTCCTAATGAGAAACCATTTCCAAGTGAGAAACACCAACAATATGGAAGGGTGGGGGGGACTACAAATAATTTCTGTCAGAATTTGGACCTCTGTTAAATCATCCGGCAAATGGAAAGTTTCACGTATCTCCTCGGGAGTTTTTCCTTCAATCATCCGAGCAAGCGCACGACTTGTAAGGTCAACCAGAGGCCTCAGTTGAAGGCTGTCAGCAGCAGATGTCAACTCACATAACTTCTTAGTATCTAACCGGATGAACTTCTCATCAAAAATCTTGCGCTCCTGTGTGCATAAAAGATATCCATTACACTAAAAAAACGAAAAAAGAAATACTGTTGCAATAAACCATGCACATGACACAGGCAAACTAAAATCCTTCCTTTCTAGGAGAGCACTGCATTGTTATAACAAGAAAACCAAGAACTGACCTTATTAGAACGACCAGGAACTTGATGAAATTGACAATAGTCCAGTATTAAGCCCAGAATAGCAGGATTGACTCGTTGAGGAAGTGATATGGCATAATTTTTCGAGGATCCCATGCCAGTTTGAAGTACTTCTCTGCATATCATTGGGCAAAACATGGCAACCTCTTCCTCTACTTGTTGGATTGAACCATCAGCAGTTTGGAGCCAAATGTAGGACTTCATCTTAACCAATGAACCACAAGCAATTAAGAAAAAGCAGATAACACGAAATGGCAACAGCTTTGAATAGAGTACTATGGAAAGCAACAAAAAAGTATTAAAGATCTCTTAATCTTCTTTTTTTTTTTGATAGGTAGAAATGCACTAAAGACCTAATACCCACACCTTGGACTGTAACGCATACAACACTTATTAATATTCCCATTCAAAAAGAATTTTGCCCATTCTGAAGTCATTCAACACACACTTGATATCCGAAGAATTAAGAAACAATGTCATTCAATGAGCAAATGGCTGATGCACCTACGCATTTCATACAAGCAAACAAGAACGTTCAGACCACAACCAAAAGAAAGAAACCTAAAGGTAATCATAATCATCCTACCAATAGTGACAGCATTTCAATCTAAATATTATTGGCTTTCAAGTCAAGAAGAACATTCAAGGGCATTATTCTATGTTGGTTTTTGAAGCTCACAAAACAATAGATAATCATAAAACAATATGACATCACTAACTAAGAAAAACAATTCCTTTTCAAGAAATATTAGTTTTTGAATCTCATGAAAATAATAAATAATCTTAATACAAAGCAACACTATTCCCTGAATCAAGGTAACTCATGAGTCATGACTCAAGTAAATGCAACCCTGATAATCCAGAAAGAGAGCACCAGATAAAAAAAAAGCCAGAAGGGGTAAGAGACAACAAATTTCGTGTCTATCTTCTATATAAATATAGTAACAGAGTAATGTAGCCTTTGAATATAAAACTTCTGGTTTCCTTCATTACATACCTCTGGTTTGACGACCGCCATAGGGCCTTTTAACACTAGGAGATCAAACTGGCAAGATTGCTTATGGGCCTTTGCAAACTAAAGAGAAATAAACTTCAACGTTAAAAGTGCTAATGGAATCGAAATAGGCTAAGCTTTCTTCTCTTCAAAAGACACTTGTCAGACAAAGACCGCAAACCCTTCACAAAGTAACCCTCTCCAAATTCCAGCAAGACAAAAGGCATCTTCGACAGGATGGTCTCATCAATTTGGAAGCTCTAGGCAAAGAAGAACATGGCAGACCAAGATTACATACTTTAGCAATCAATGTAAATTTTTCTAACAGGAGCACACAGCCGACATATTAATAAGAACTCAAAAGGCAAGCAATAGGTCACCAAGAATGCTTTAAAGTATGATATTAAAAAGATAATAAATCACTCAGTTCACTCTTTTGTGCATCTTCAAAACAATAGAACATTGAAGAGAACTAGGAAAACAGAAGTTAGAACAGAGATGAATTTTTGTCATATGGAAGCTTACTCATCTTTGTTAAAAGCTATTTCCACCATGAATTTCTTCAAACATTCCACATGCCATATGGTATATTATCCCATTCCCTCTCCTCGGAATTAAAAATGCAGTCCAATATCAATTGCTTCTCATTCTATCTTCCTAATACAACCACAAGGAAATTTCATATATTCTGCCTATCCTCCCATTGCCCGATCTACCTACGTGCCGTTAGAGGCATAGATAACTGAAAAGGAATTTTGGGAGACTTGAATAGGCAAAATCTCGCACACATTCTCCACCCTGTACAATCTCTAACAATCTTTATGCCATGATTATACAACTACTACACACCTCAATTCCACACATGGGAAAGAAACATTTGTTTTTGGTGTAATGCAAGTTCTTTAAGGTGACTGGGGCTCAGCAGGAAACATGCAAATACTTTTCATATTCTTACTTTGATTGATAATAGTGGTGTCATCTTGCACACACCTAGAATTCCCACTTCCCACTGGGACGCATGCAAATATAAATATGTGCACACACATACTTATTAATAATATATATATGTGTGTGTGTTCAGATCATAGTTGGCAATAAGTTCTCTTAGGCAACAAGTTACAATGAGTGGAACTGTAGACAAATATAAATTTCCTAGATATTAAAGAAAGGGGAGAGGAAGAGACTTTAAAAGAGACCTGTAACTTCCACTTATTCTTTTTCTTTCCCTCTTTTTTTTTTTTTTTTTNTGGTGTTTGGAAGTTGGAAGAGACCTGGAGTACTCATTTATAGGACTATAGAAAGACAAAGGCAAAGTGAAAATCATTCATAAAAAAACATCCTGTTATTTTCATCTAGCTAGCTGTCTTCATATCTGCATCACTTAGAAATCAATTAACATAGTGCAATTGACTTTTTCATTTCCCTCTCGTGCAATTTATCTATGATTACTTTGGTTGTTTCAAATCCTCCCAAGGAACATTGGAGAAGCCATTCAAAGCATAGTCAACAACCAAGCTTCCCGAGATTTTGATAGAAATGAAAGGAATTCAAGCGTTCCTTCTTTGAAATCCTAAAGTCAAGATCCATATGATTTGTATTTACTAAACCAAAAGATTCACATAGCTTATTCATACCAATTCAAAGAGTAATCAAAATCGAAGAAACAAAATTTAAGTTTGAAGGAAGTAAACAACTAAATTCTAGGTTCTTTGTAAGATGAAGTAGGATCTAGTTTAGTTTTGTTTGAGTATACTCAATTGTATGTAGCTCCATGATGTAAATTTGGGATCCCAGCCTTTAGTGCTGAAGATTAATACACAAAACTGTTACCTTTGTCAAAAAAGGTAACAACTAAACCGGCTAGGAATTTTTTTTTTTTTTTGCTTAACATAAAACAAATAGAGAAAACTAAACCAGCAAGGATAATAGGATAAGTAATTGATATTGAGCATATTAAGTGGATGAACTTTCCCGTCATCATATCCTTCTACAGCTCACATATGAAATGGATTCACAGTCGAGATCCTACTATCTCAGAATTGCACAGAAGCTACAGAAAGTCCTGTGAAGGCTCATCCATTGAATTGGAGCTCTTCTGGCAACATCATCCACCCACTCTTAGCCGTCATTTCTAAATACTAAAGAGTATAACAAACCTCGAATAAATTCCCAACCCAATTACCATCCCTGCCATATGAATCCTCAATATACATTTAGCTCAAAAAATATTAACTTTATCAAAAATAAAATAAAAAATATCCATTTAGAGTTGTTTTATTCCAAAAAGCATGAAATGGAAATGAGCAATAACTTCACATTGACAAAAATGGATAGTCATTAAATTGAAAAACTATAAAAACATAATAAAAAAATATTGCTTGCAATTGAAAAAAAAAAAAACAATAAGAATCTAATCTTTTTAGCTTATAACAAGTGTTTATCAGCTAATTACTTAGGAAATTAAGGGCATAAAAATAAAACTGGAAATGAACAGATTGACATACCTGACGTAACAATAATTGGGCCACAGATAGGAGGTCGTAAACAGATAAGAAGCAAAAAATGGAGGGAGAATTAGGGTTTTGTTTTTTTTTTTTTCTTTTGCAGGTGAGAAGAAAGGGGGAAGATGGAAAATTTGATTGCGTTTATGAGGCTTTCTATATTTCCGATATGGTAAATTCTATATTTCTGGTAAATTGTGTTCTTCGCACGTGAATCCCAATTCCCACGTGCTACTGGTTCCGCTATTGTGGCCGGGAAAATATCAATTCCTTTTTTTTCTTCGCGTATTGTAGTGTTTGGACCAGCTTGTGACTCGATTATTTTATGTTATTTGAAAAAATATAGATATGAAGTAATGTTATTTATTAAATCTTAGGTAAATAAAAAGAATTATTTATCTTGATGATAATTAAATCTTGATCACCAAAATAAGCACTCATGTTGATACATGTAATTTATATGCTACTAACTCCATCCACTTTTAATTGTTATACTTTTTTTTTCTTAGAATCAAACGATAATAACTTGACTAACATTTTATGATGTACTTTTTCATCACCTTGATATGCAAAAAATTGGAATTTATAGTACTTTTCGTATAGTTTTTAAATATCTAAATTTTTTGTTTAAAATCTCGAATTAATATAATCTAATTTAACTTCAAAAATTAATCAAATTGACTTGTGAAAAGCAGAACATGACAATTAAAAGTGAACTGGGGGAGTACATATATCTTTTATAAAAGATTTGTTTAGGTGTAACGTTTCTGATGTTGCAGTTTGTTTCATGAGTTTCAACTATTTAGAAAAAGAATATTTGAGTAATTTCCTTTACAGATCTAAAATGCTCACAAGGTATATGGTAATTGATAAGAATTTAACAAATTTCCGTAAATGATTTTATAGCTCTTAAAATTATTGATTTTAATCTTAATATATAAAACAGTTTAAACTATGGAAAAGAACTTTATAATAACGATTCAAATACACTCATCGATATGTATATTTCTCAATTATGATTTGATATATATTGGATTAGGACAATTTTTTGAATAAGCTAGTTTGCTTGAATAATTTGACTATTTTGTATATATATATTCATATAGAACAAAATATTCGTACTGTCACCATTTGCACAGTATAGTTTGAAGAAATGGTCATTTATGGCTCAAGTGTTATCCTAAATTTTTGTTGTTCTTTTCACTGCCAAGTGTCATCTTAGATTGTCTTTTCTTTTTCATGACTGTGGTCCACTAATACTGCAATATTCACAGACCCTAATAAGAAAAGGAACTTTTTTTCTTAGTTTAAATCGGAGTGCTTACATAAATCTCATTAGTTTGGAAGCTAAATATTTAAATATATTTTAATTTATAATATTATATATTTTATCAAATTTTAATGCGTCTAGATATATATTGTGAAGCATCTTCATTATGCATAATAATCTCCCACACAATCAAAATAGCGACCTTTCAAATATTAAAATGAGGGGGGCAATGTTAGTGTCTATGTGCATTTTAATATTAAAATTAAAATATTAAGTGAATGGCCGTTAGTATGGATAATAGAGAAATATCTTAATGTAACTCATATAATCACTGTAACACATTTTCCACATTATGACCTTCTAATTAATTAACCACTACATCTCAAATTACTATTCAATTTCTTGACATTTATCTATCAAGGAATTCATATTTATAAATAGTTATGTTTCTCTTTTTGTGTTGTACGTAGTATAAAAATTATGAAAAAATATTGTAGTATATAGTGAGAATCTTAAAATATTGGATAAATTACCTGTATACACATTTTTTTTCCCCATAATTTTCATTATTTCCTACCAGTTCTAAAATTTTCCAAAATCCCTTATTTTACTCCCAAACGCTAGATACATAAATCCTAACTCCCAAAACCAACATTTATCTCTTGCTTATTTCACTTCACAAATCCCTCCTTATTTTTAGTCACAAAATCTTGATATTCATGAGTCTTTTACCTATTTTTTAAAATACTCCAAAATTCATAATAAAATAAACTTTGTGAACTTCAAATTTTTTACACTAAAACGTAAATTAGGAAGAAAAAAAAAGAAGTAGTAGTAGTTGTTATTATTTGTTAATAATTAATATAATATTTGTAGAAGTTCTTGCCTTTTCTGTCGTCTTTTTTTTTTATTTTGTCTTTTTCCTTCTTTTTCATTTTTTTTTTTGGTTTAGTAGTTGTTTTTGTTTTTCTATTATTTCCAAATCGCTTTGGGTTTGGTATTTGTATTTGGTTTCTCTATTTTTGGTTAATAAAACTCACCCATAATATAATATTTATAATTTTTCATAATTTGAGTTGGTTATGGACTCTAACAACTAATCATTCATTAAAACTGATTAGGATTCTTGTGTTATTATTTAATCTTCTAATTTTCTCATAATAATATTAGTTTCAATTTCACCAAAATTTCATACAACTAATATTTTCATCTTTTTTCTGGTGTTTTTCATAATCAAATTTCTTTAATGGATTGTGTTTGTTCATGTATCTAATTGATAACTTAATTCTTATTTATTGTGATACATTTATGGATACACTTTATTTCAACTTATATACATCCTTCTTTCACAACATTATTGTATCAGATACATTATTATCAACTATAAAATGATATATTATGTAAGTTATAAATATCTTTCCGGGCAAACAATACAATACTTATCAATTTAAACGATATACATAAATAGTAATGTATCATGCACTAATTTTTTAGCTATGATACGTAAATTTGAATTTATATTAAATGTATCAATTACATAGCAACTGCCACACGGTAATGTATCGATCTCAAATCTAACATCTTATGGACAACAATTACTTATTTAATGTATCTAGTATAAATACAATACTTATCAATTTAAACGAGATACATAAATAGTAATGTATCATGCACTAATTTTTTAGATATGATCGTAAATTCGAATTTATACTAAATGTATCAATTACATAGCAACTACCACACAGTAATGTATCGATCTCAAATCTAACATCTTATGTACAACGATTATTTATTTAATGTATCTAGTATAAATACAATACTTATCAATTTAAACAAGATGCATAAATAGTAAAATGCTAAGTAGCAAAGATATTCATGATGTATCTTCTCAATTTTTTCGACAATTTTGAATCAAAATTGAAAGGATCTTCAATAAATTAGGAGAAGAATTTTGAATCTCAAAATTTTCAACAATTTTGAATCAAAATTAAAAGATTCTTCGGTGAACTTGGAGAAAAAAGAATCTTGAATCTCAAATTTTTTGATAATCTTGAATCAAAATTGAAAGGATCTTCGATGAACTTGAAGATTCAAAAGGATATCGTTTGTCCAACAACAATTTCATCACTTTTGTATCCTTCATAACTCACCTCGTTTACCCAAAATTTTGACAAAAGTTTTTGAATCAAATTTGAAAGGTTTCTTCGTTGAACCAGGGGGGATTTGAAATTTTGAATTTCTTCGTTCTATTAGGATTTGCCTCTGTATGATTGAGAGTAAGAAGAAACATAAGCGTAATTTATGAGATTTAATTAATTTTCAGATTTTATTCATTTTTTAGCGCAATAAATTATTATTTTTTGTATTAGAATTAATGTATCCGGATGGTGAATTAATGTATCTGGATGATGACTTATGTATCCGGAAGTTCAAATTTTAAGGGATTATTGTAATTAGAAAAAAAGTAGGGATAAGATGTAATTTACTCTTTACACTATGAGATTTATGTAAGTTATACTAAAATATTAGTTGTTTTCTATTATAATATTAATTGAAGATTTACCATTAAGATATGAAATTTAATGAGGATTGTGACATAAATCCTAAAATCACAAAGTTTAGGTTTTGAGCATGCAAATGGACTTAAAATGTGAATCTAAGTACATATTGAAATCTTTAGCTAATAAGTAATTCAATTCTGAGTTTTATTTTGGATTTGACCGGTTTAGCGAGGGTTTATTTTTCCTTACTTTATTAGGGGTTAACTTTGACTTTTTCTTAAATTATGAAAATAAATCATCTGGTCTCCACATTATTTGATATTTTTCACAGATTGAGATCATTAGAGGATATTTGAACTTTGTCAGGTTGGAGAAGTCTTATCATATTCGGTGTAAGAGAGGCTTTAAGCTCTTGAATACTTGCTATGTCGTGATTTTTAAAACTCACATAATAACTTTCAAAGCAGTTTTGTAGTATTTGAGTAAGTTAAAATGTACTTATAATGAAGCACTTAATTTTAAGCTAAAATGACAAAATTAAGAAGTGAAAACTAAAAAGTTAATCCAAACATGCTCTTAATTGTAATCAAATACTATGATATTGAGTTGTTTCTTTTATAAAAATCTAGTAAAATTATCCGCGCTTCGTGCGGAAATTTAATATCACTGAATTAATAAAATAATACTTAAAGTCTATCAATCATTAAAACTAAAACACTATATTATTTTACATACAAGATTACGTAGTAACGAACATTGATAATGTAAAGGAAAAGGAAAATTATAACATCTTATCATTTATCCTTAATAACATAAGCATAAATTTATGACTGTAAAAAAATAATGTCAAGATCTATAACATAAGCAATGGTGTCAGTGAGCAACTCAACATGAACAAAGTACATGAATATTTAATTGTGCAGAAGAAGAAGAGGTTCAGAATTTTCGTTGTTTTAAAATGAGAGGAAATCCCTCTATTTATAGACAACAAAGGGTAGTGTGAACAAATGTTTGTTGTGCCTTATCGGAAAGGTCACAACTATTTGGAAAAGTTGCAACTCTTCGGAAAGATCACAACCTTTCATAAAAGTCACATCTCTGCATAAAAGTTGCAACTTTTCATTGAAGTCACAACTTTTCATGAAATGGAAAGGTTAGTTTTGAAAATAAATAAATTTAAAAGAAAATTTTGGCGTGTAGTGGCGTCACGTAGGCGGGTCTAGGGTTCTCTTTTATGTAAATACTAGATAATTTAAGGCCCGTGATACGGGCCCAATATAATTTCACATATTTTCTTTAGAAAAATTACGTGAATTCACAACTTAAGATATCATAATCTCTAAAATTCTACCATTTAAAAAAAATTACAAAAATCCTCTTTCGAATACATCCCTATTCCCTCTCGGATACATCCAACCCCTCTCTGATACATACCTATCCCCTATTGGATACATCATTCGCATGAAGTAATGTATCATTTGCAATGTATCAGACAACTAAGTAATGTATTCGAGAGCAATGAAAAATTCGATCCTTTTGTAATTGAGAAAACTTCTGGGAAAGGATGTAATTAGCCTCAAATGTATGAAATTTCTGTACTTTATACTATTTTTTTGGGAAAATGCATAAGTACCCCCCCAGCCTATACCCGAAATCCCAGAGACACACCTAACCTTTACTAAGGTCCTATTACCCCCCCGANACTTTATACTATTTTTTTCAACAAACAACTTAAATACATTACTTAATAATTTGTTTCAAATGTTCATACAACATAAATGTGTCGTTTACAATCCAAATTGAGAAAATTGAATTTCAAGAAATTCTATGTAGCAAGAAAATAGAGAATTGTGTTAGATTATGAGTTAAAACATTTCGTGTTCGAGGATATATAATATGTTAATATTTTTGAAAAAGTGCATCGATCTTCATATATTTTCGCAAGTGGTATCTATTTTTTCACAATGTTGTTATCTTCTTTTTGTAATATTTGCACCATAAGCCTTGTATCTGATACAATATTAATCATTGATCAACCAATTCGTAAAGATCGATTCAAAACCCTTCAAATCTCTATTGATTCAATTTAAGTATAATTTGTTTGTAATTTGCTTTGTCAATGAATTTTGTGATACATTTTATTATTGTTTTTGATAAATAGAAATACTTCTATTTATTTTGATTTTAATATTGAAAGTATTTATTAAAAAATTAATTTCTAACTCCACAACAATAGAAACAATCATGATAGCAACTTTATTTCTATATACAATAACAATTATCTTAATGTTAAATTCTAAATTACATTAATAATTTTTTTTGATACTACACTCTAAATATCATGCCGTAAAAGAAAACTCTCTTACCCCCACAAAATAACCAATATACTTGTTTTTCCTTTTCAGGTTGTTTTTCCATTTATTTATTTTTTGAATTTTTTTCTTCCTCTAGGGTTCTCTTTTATATAGAAATATGATGTATTACTTCTAAAGCTTTAACATGATAATTCTACGGTATCACAACATGATTTATATTTGTTTTTATAAATCAAGCATGACTTAATAGTTACACGGGTTAGGAAGCATGTTATGACATAATACATTTTCTATATGTGTTGACATGCATAATATTATACTGTTATGATTGCACTATTTTACCTTATGTGCACCACTATGACATTCAATTTCTTTANAAAAGTGAATTTATTTACTCCCTGAGACGTGTAACACCACTCTCACAGCATGTAGGGGTCGTTTGGTTTGAAAATGAGTTATGATGGGATAAGTTATGTTGGGATAAGTTATGTTGGGATAAGTTATGTTGGGATTAGTTATGATGGGATAAGTTGTGTTGGGATTATTTTTTATTGAGTGTTTGGTTTGTTGTATTCAAAATAATAAATTTTAAGAACAATTTATTTGTTTACAAAAATGCCCTTCATNTTCTAAAGGGTAATGGAAGGGGAAAAGAAGATTTTGATTTTTTAAATTCTTTTTTCAACTTTAATTTTTTCTGACGCGCCAGTTTTTTATTTATTTTTTATTTTTTTGACACGTCAGTTTTAGGGAGTAAATAAATTCACTTTTAAGTAGTAAAGGTGTGTAATAGGTCGTCATAATAGTTGAAGCGTCTAACTGACTTTTCGGTATAAGTTGAAGGGGGGATTTATGCCTTTTCCCATACATTTTCTATATGTGTTGACATGCATAATATGATACTGTTATGATTGCACTATTTTACCTTATGTGCACCACTATGACATTCAATTTCTTTATGCCACTTATAAATTCTCCATTCGTTAATTTTGTCAAACTTGAATCTTAATAGTTCAGTTGGTTGGCTAGGTGATTGTATAGTTCCCACTGATGTGCCATTTTGGTCCAAATTCAGTCAATCGATTAGCCCTAGCTTGATCTTTCCAAGTACAAGGATGGTAATGGGCGGACAATTCAATGCTAAGTTGTACATTAATATAGCAGTAAAAGATGTTTTCTTCCAAAATAGCTCAACCTGAAAACCTACCAAACTTTAAAATTGTCAACTACTTGTTGATCAAAATAGTTATAAGTCATTTGGGCACCTACAAAGAACTATGTGGAGATCGCCTCCACTATTTTTCCATCTTGTAACGTTCGATACATTGCTGGATATAAGCCACAAATTTAATAGGATATAAAAAGCAATAATAAAAACAAAAGTGAAACCAGATCCTTAAATATGCAGCATAACTGGCTTGAATCCAGCAATGTGTAGAACACTAGTGGAGGTGAACTTTCACATATACTTGGAGTAGGGGATTGAAAGTAGATAGGAGACAAAGGCTTGTGCATCCAAAACAAAATCTATATAACTAAGAGACATACATCAGCTACAGCTTTAAAGCAGCAGAAATACAGAAACCCAAATCTTCCACTGATTGTTCAATCAACAGTACCTGGAATATATTCCAGTTCATTTGTTTACTATACAGGAACCCCGTTTCGAAAGGGGAAAGGAAAGAAAAGAAAAAGGGATTCTTCCTGCTTTAGTTCCAGGTTTACTGTTTTCTATCTTCTATGGGACAGCATAAATATACAAGTTTGGTGCCATTAATGTCTTCATGAAGGATCAGCTATACACTGAATAACTGAAAGCCAACCTCCAAAAGCAAATGAATCATTAGTTCTTGGCTCATGTTAGTTATCAAGTCCAATCAGGCAGATGTATTTGGACAAGCCGCTATAATTTCAACAGATGCTATTAGTGACGGAGGGTCAATATATTCTCACTGGGAAGTGCTCTTCATCTTTGGAACACTAGACCCAAATAACAGGGGGAAGAAATCAGGTAGGTCAAACTGACAATAGATAATGAAGTTCTGCCAAGATGCCACTACATTTCCTAGTCTCTTCTCTTAGGAGATTCTTGTTGCACAAAACAACTTCCTTCAAACATGCTAAAAGCTGAAAGCAGATTTACACATGAAACTTTCGAAGCTCTCCATCAATAATATGTCCGATATACATTTCATGTTCCACCAGTGCGACCTCCCAAGGGAGGACAAGGGTTGAGATCTACCGAAGAAATCAATTTCACATGATCCCTTAAAAGTTGCTGTGATACCCGATTGGCCAAGGCCGATTGCCCATTGCAAAGTTCTCCTGTGGCAAGCCTCCCAAACTGCTTTCCCAGGGCATCATATTCAACAGATGCCAATTCTCGGAAAGCATGAGATCCTGATGGTGACCCTCGTAAAACATCAGGATCCCAGTAAGAAGAGCCATTCATATAGGGACTATTTGGAACTGTTCTGGCCTCTTGCAAGTAAACTGACTGATTAATGTGACGAAATGGGATAGCACCATTCCCTCCAGAGATTGGTGTTGATGAGCCAGATGTGTTGAGAGGGCTGGATATAGGCGAGGGAGACATCCTCCCATTTAGGTTATGAGGCGACCTTGGAAGAGGACTACCTATTGGGGAGACAGGGCAAGATATGTTCTTTGGAATGTGGATATCACTGTACAATGAAAAATAAGTCAACAATCAGAAGTACGAATACTATTGTCATGCAGTTTTCTTTTACTCCTACGTATATTGAGATAAATTTAATGGGAACTCCTTTCCTCTTTAAAATTTTCTCAACAACGAATCATAGGACATTTGAAAGTTTTAAGTAATCAAGAGAAGAAGACCTGCAGTGAAATTTAGATTTTGATGCTCTGGATGAGTGGATAGCGAGCCTTTCCAAATCTGGTGTAGGATTATTTCTTGCAGATCCAACGACCTAAATCAAATTTGTAATTAATACAGCAGTTAACATCAACCCAGTGCACAGAATTTCAAAATAAAGAAACCATGCCAGGTCAACCTATTATTTTCTTGTCATAATGATTGATTCTGTAAATTGAAAAGTTCACTTGGAATTACAATTACACACATTCACACATCGAGGGTTTTGTTGTACGTCTTTAACAGGGTTTCAGTCTTCTATTTCTAAAGCTATTCTAATGTGGGACCAATAATTATTACATGTTTTAAGGAAGACATGGGCACTTTTGAGATCAAATCTAATGATGATTAGCAACTTGACATGAAGATGCATCTTCATTTTGCACATTCAGCACCAGGATGCTTAGACTCGATTGCTTGATGTCTATAATAGCTGCTCAAACATAATTTGCTTCTTTTTTAAAAAAAAAAAACTGAAAGAAGATGTTAAATATCACCATCTTAGGCAATTTCTCCTATGATCACTTCTTTTCTGAGGTTGGGGGTGGGGTTCTCGTTTTGCTGATATACCAACACTACTTATTCTCTCTTTAGTGAAGAAGCTAAAGACACCTCATCTCACTGATCTTACTAAATTGTGCAAAAGCATTAGCAGCAAGCAATTAAACTCAGAGAACCCAAATGGTCAACAAGTTGGAACTTCCCCTCCTGATTCGCTGTCCTGCCTAAAAGATAATTAAACTATTTATTAATCCCCAAGAATTGAAGACATTGTTAGTGTCCCTAAAAACCTTGCCTCTTTATTAACCTAACTTCGAAAAATAAGCCATAATGACCCCTAGAACCTACTAATTTGCCACAGAGCAAGATAAGCATGCAAGAGTACAATCCTAAACCTTTTTCATTGGTTATACAGAAATTATATTCACAAAACATGGAGCACTAAGATGGTAATGTGAACTGTACAAGAAAATAATCCTAAACCTTGACAATACCAACATCCAAGTTACATCATCTATCAGTCCAGAGTAAGCAAACGATCTTTTAAGAATTATTCTAACTAAAATATGCTAAGGTACCTTCTTGGTATGTCATTATTAATAAAATTACCTTAGCATTATAAATAGAATAAAAAAAAAAGATTACCGTATGACTATATTAAAGACTACTAGATCAATGCCAAACATCGACACATACGAATCTGAATCAAGAACGGACTTATGAGAATATGTTGGCAGAACTCAATGATGAAAGCCTGACACTACCGAAAATGCATAATCAATCAGTTTCTTTTGCTCAACTGCTGATATTAATGATTCTTTATGGTTTTAGAACAAAAGAAGAAACCAATAAAGCCATTTACACCAAGCATCATGAGGAACAAGTATTTCCATGTTTCATAACAGAAGTTCCCCAATGTCTTATAAAAGCAAAAAGACCACGATGAACAGATAACGTACCAGAGGTTTTATCCCATTCGCAGCAGCACATGGAAGATCGAAAGATGTAGGAAACATATTTGGCTTTTCCGGAGGGGCAGCATCTTTTACAAAAGGATGCTCCAATAGCTCAGCAGCAGTAGGACGATTTCGCGGCTCACGCTGCAAACACTTCCTCACAAAATCTTTTCCCTCATCTGAAAGCTCTTCCGGTATTGCTGGGAGTTCCTTACTATTCCCAATCTTAAACATGGCAGCAACCTTTGGGCCATATGCCATAAAACACCACATAATACAGGTCAAGGGAATGAACTAGTATTGTAAGACTTGACAGTCCAAATATTATCAAGGAAAAATATCCCATCTTCCAACAATGTTCAGCACAAAAAAAGAAGTGATGCTCTAATTAAGCTGCTCTAGGCCAAAATTACTTACTCCTTCATACTGACTCCAAGGAGGCTTTGATGTAGCCATTTCTAAGACAGTGCATCCAAGGCTCCATACATCAACAGCAAGGTTGCAGCCACTAGTATGCTTTATTACCTGAGTAAATGGTAAAGAGATGATTTTACATGTTACTATATAAGTTTTAACAGAGAGGTGCACACAAAACATTTAAATTCCTAAAGCATATTCTAACCTCAGGGGCCATCCAGTAAGGGCTTCCTTTGAAGGATAATGGACAAGATTGCCCTGTGATCTGCAAATTTGTAATTGAGCAATTAAAGACCCAGCTCCATGAAAGTACAGCTCAACATTGATGGCAAGGCTTATACAGTTCCAGGTGGAGATAATCACACCAAAGCAATCTTAATGGTAAATGGATCAACTCGTACTTTATCTTTCCAAAAGTAAGGAATTAAGTTTAATGGCACAAAGATAAAAACTACAAAAGTTTTTTAATTCATTCCGACAACGCTAGTCTCGAGTTAGAATATTAGATGTGACCTGCCATTTACAATCTTCATAGCAATTGGCATCATCTTACTAAACAGGCATTTGGACATGGCCTATGAACTTGAAATCATGATTTGAAATCATTGATTTGGGTAGAGGTGGATTTGAAGTTGAAATTTTGTCTGGACATGCTAATTTGGATTTTAAAAGTTGTAATTTTCACATAAACATGAAAACCCCAAAATTTGTGAAACGATCCTTCAAGGTCCAATTATGAAATCCTTGAAAAAATAGGATGATTCAAAATATCGCTGCTACACCAAAACTAGGTGCAAAGAACCAACCAGACTGACCTAGTGGATAAATCAAAAATACAGAAACAAAAACAGCAATTGAATTTCCCCAAATATGGGTTGAGTAGGTGTGGCTGTTCGGAGAAGGAGCTGTTTTTGGGTTTGGAAAGGAAATCAGTGGTTTATGGAATAATAATTGAATTTTTAATAAATATGGGTTAGTAAAGTAAGGAGTAAAGTAGGATTGGGGAGTTAACTTTTGAGGTGAATTTGAGATTTGAAATTAGAATGTCAAGTTAAAATAGGACTTTCATTCAAAAAGGGATAAACAAAAGCACATTTGAAATGAAAAGTTGGAATCATGATTTGAGAACACATGTCCAAACGGCACCTAAATAATGCAGTTATACAGCCTATGCTAAATCTTACATGCTTGGCCATTCCAAAGTCTGCCAACTTTATGCGCCCATTTGGATCAACAAGAATATTTGCCCCTTTAATATCTCTGCAAAAGTGCAGCTGCTGTCAGGTATTCAATGTATACTGGCCAAGATTGCTGAAAGGGTTATATCACAAAAATAATACAACCAAAGAAAGGTTTACCTATGCACAGTGTTTTTAGCATGTAAATATGCAAGCCCTGATAAAATTTGTTGAGTGTAGCTACGGATTGCTGTTTCTCCAAACGGACCATATTCTTGTAAAAGCTTATAAATGGACCCACCAGATACATATTCCAAGTAGATATATAGTTTATCAGGAACCTGATTTAGGAAAACAAATCAGAAGAGCAAGCTAAATAGTTTATATGGGAATTTATGGACGGAAACATCTATAACTCGCATGAGAAGCCTCTAACTATACTTTGGAGTTAGCTGTTCAGAAACAGAATAAGAAATCAATACTCTAGAACAATTTGAAGTCTGTTAACATAACTATCAGTGTTGGCATTATGGCATGTCCCTCACCAAATATATATATATATATATATAGCAGGAAAATTCAATTTTTTATTGTAAGAAAAATATAAATAGATTTTAAGAACAAAATATTCAAAGAACTTGCATATTTATTTTCATAATTGCAATTTAGGATAAAATATAATATTATTTGGATTATACATAAAATATTAAGAGGTAAAAGTGAAGTAAATATAGATAGTCGGAAAAAGAATGTATAAAGAGGAGAATAGATTAATAAATATAATCTAAGTTGGTCAGACTTGGGGGCAGATCTAGAGGTTAGATTGGATCCTTCATGATCTAAATTTTTTAGATTCGGGATACGGATACAGGTGCAGGGACTTCACTAAAAATAATTCAAATATCTAAAAAAGAAATAGAGTTATATGTCTAAATTACGAGGAAAACTTACAAGGTATTCTTAGAGAAAAATTATTGATCAAGAGGAGAATATCATAAGGTGATTTAAGGAAAAGGACAGACATAAAAAAAAATAGAGTTGTATGTTACATTGATAATAAACAGGAGAAATCTAAAATTCTAATTGCATGTAATACAAAAATAACGATCATTGAAAAATATCACTAGTTATACTGATAGATTAATGAAAACTTTTCTTTATTTTATAGTTTGCACGAATTCAAAATTATAATTTAATCTAAGGTATGACACATAGTATCAAGGATAAATATAATAACAAAAAGGGAAAAGTAATTAAACATAAAAAAATTAATTGAACTTTTGAATTCAAAGTGGTTACAACTTTCAAATTTATCCTTATTAATTTCAGAAGTTGGAACCCTATTTTATCATTGCATTTTACTTTTATCATTAAAAAAAGAGAAAATAACAACAAAAAAAAAAGCATAAATTAAACAAAACTAACCTAAGTACACATCCCTTACCCCCATTAGTCCATTAAGCATTACCCACTAACTCACACATGCACAAATTGTATTCAAAAGCATTGAGATAAAGCCATTTAAATTCAAAATCTAATCATAGCAAACCACTAATCAACGGATATATATCTTCTTCTTTTCGCTTTTACAAACAATTTTTCATTGGTTTCCTCAGTTACTTATTTTTGGGTTTAGTATTTAATTTGATGGAAAAATTCTGAAAAAAAGATTATTTATTTGCTATTTAGATTTGGATTTGTTACTTATGTTGGTCTCATGTCCTTGAGACGATTTCAAAAAGTGTTTTATTTTGCACGAATGATATCAATATGCAAAGTGATGAGAATGATGAAAGACTTGAATATGAAAAGAGTAGGCTTTTGGTATAAAATCAAATGGTAAAAGATAATTAAAATATAGATGGTTGGGAAAAGAATGTATAAAGAGGTGAATAGATTTATAAATATAATTAAGTTTCTGATATAAATAGTTTTGATAATTAAAATTAAAACACAATTTTATATATTATATTGATAATAGAAGAGAAAATAATTTTAAATTCTTGTTGCATGTAATGTAAATAATAATCATTGAAAAATATCAATAGTTATTCTGATTTACAAAATTATAGTTTGAATGAATTCTTTTTTTGAAACCGGTAACTTGGTAGTTTGAACAATTCAAAACTATAATTTAATTTATGGTATGACATTATTTCAATGATACAATAACAAACATGGAAAACTAATTAAAATATCATAGTCAGGAAAAAGTAAAACGAGGGGGACAAATAGGACCTGGGGATATTTATACTTTTGCTTAATTTAAAAATAAAATAAGAAAATAATATAAAAATATTACTGATAAATTTTGACAATTGAGAAAATGTAAACAATAAAATAAAAAATCTTATATAATATTAAAAGGAGTATAGTGGACTGGAATATCAACACAAACGATGAGCTAATATTGTCTGGGCATTGCGTGGGTACAAATACTAGTTTAAATATAAAGTTAGAGTGTTGGCACTATGGCATATCCCTCACCAGAAATTAAAATAAAAACTTTCAATTGAAACATTTAGAATTCAATTGACTGTTGAAAACTAACCATCTCTGAGCCATAATACTGGACAATATTTGGATGTCTTAATCGGCTCAACAATGAAATCTCCTGCAAAATAAATGAATAGAAGAGCATACTCGAGTATGAGCTCATCGGGAATATAAATCTCCAGGCAGTCCAAGAAAATATGACGTAACAGACTGCACTTATGTAGTAAACATACCTGTGTCAACTGCTTTGCACTTTCTTTTGACTTTGCATCATCTGAAAATAGAGTCACTTCCTTCATTGCACACATTTCTCCACTATCACTGTAAGCACACACATGGCTAAGCATTAATTTTTTTCCCTTTTTGGGGATAAGATGGCCAAGCATTAAACCATGATACAGCAATCAATCTTTGACATGTCAATGATGAGGCAATACATAAAGATTGAGTTTCTTGTTCATTTGTAAAGGCCAAACACAATGAAATAGGAAACAAAAGAAAATCAAGTGTCGATCGTATTAATGTACCTATTAAAACCAACATAAACGTGCCCGAATGTGCCTCTACCAAGCAACTTTCCTTTTTTCCAGCGAGAGCCCGGGCTAGAAAGATTCTCTGCTCTACCAGGACTTCGTGGCACTGAGGGAGATGTTGCAACTGAATTGGAATGAGAAAAGGGTGAAGAGTTGGAAATTGCTAAGGGGGGACGGGGCAAAGGATGACTTTCTGGTTTTGCATCATCTGGCCAATTAGTCTGCAGTTCAGATGCTCCGCCTCCAGCCCTGGGATGAATAGGTGTGACAGCACCACTGTGAATTCTTGAGCTAGGTCCAGGACTTGTCATCCTAGGACTAGGAATTGGAGAGTACTCGGGGCTCCCTCGACTAGGCTGCCAAAACAATTGTCCTACCATATCTCCTCCCATGGAATTATGTCCAGAATTCTGACCAGACCCTGGGCTTGAACAATGGCCAGATCCAAGTAAAGGAAGATCTGGATAAGTCTTTCCTGCCCAAAAAGTAGAACTACTAACTTGCTCACAGCCAGCAGCTCTCATTGGACTTCTGGAAGGACTTGATATAGAACTATCAGGAGCACTGCAAAGGGCACCATGGGAAGGAATTTGTATACTGGACAAGTGGCTATTTAGTGGTCGTCTCTTCGGAGATCGAGAGGAGACATGTCCACTGGGAGAAAGATTAACTGGTTCTGTTGCCTCTTTTATGCTTATTTGTCCAACAGCAGATTGATCCTTAACAGCCAACCTTCTAAACCAAAAAAGGAAAAGAAATTATATCATCCAGGGTGGTTTAGATACCAAAAGAAAGAAGCAAGCAAATAAGTTAGACAAATGAATTGTTTACAAATTAGGAAAACAATTAGATACTTAAGCAGTTACAGAATCCCTTTGTGAATACATTCCATTTAGGTGACCTTCAGCATTTGCGTACCTTGGAGGGCTACCCAAGGGAGTCCGGTTACCAGTTTCATAATCAAATGCTAGTGGACTACGTTGGCGTGAATCAGTAGGATCATCACTCTCAACAGAGCACTCACTTGAAATTGATGCAAAGACAAGTTCTCCATCGGCATCTGCAGGGTCTAGTCTGTGCCTGATGCATGCAGGCTTTGGGAGAGGCAGAAACAGGGATGACTTTGAGCTCTTCTCTACTCTGGGTTTTGCAGATTGACTGATCCCAGAGTCTGCCCGCACTACACTTGCTGATGGCAAACCTGGAAGCGGAAGTGGTTGGGCTAGAGCGCTTTCAGCGAAACTTTGACATCTGGAGACATTCTTGGAAGGTGATGACGACCTTGACTGTGCTTGGGACTGAGAACCCTTCTCAGAAGCAATGTCATTGTTGTGTCTTCGAGATCCACCTGATTTACTTGGAGACTTAGCTTCAGCTGGACTCTTAAACTTACGATGCAATGAATCAATAAAACTCTCTTTGGTCGCTTTCTTCTTTGCTTTTGACTTTCCCCACCATGAAGGCATCTTTTCCGGTGCTAAAAGATATATGAAACAAATAAACAACCCACTAAAGTCTAAAACAATTCTTCAAACAATCAAGACTTACTAAATGACAACACATACGCGAAGCAGAAAAGAGAGTAATATGACCTCAGTGAGAGCTGGAGTGATAGTAGAAGTGATCTATCGCTACATGTATGTCATCATCACACATTTTTTTCAATAAAAGATGCGGAAGATATTATTTAGTCAAAGACATTCCAAAATAGAGACTCTTAACAAGTTAGTAAGAAACTGAAAGAGCAGTTATGAATGATAGAATCAGTCAATAAGAGCAGTCACCTTCCTAATACAACCATGAAAAGCCAATTAAATTACTTCATTGACAACGGATACCACGGAGAATCAAAAAGTGCCCACATTGTTAAGACTCTAAATTGGCATAGCTAAAACGAGGCAGGCACGGCTTGTCTCACCTCCCTGTTGATTGGGCTAGATGATTGTTTTATCACAATTTAATATTCTGAAAAAAGATGTATTGAGTGTATTTTTGGGTTTCTGTGGTGTGTGTGTGTGTGTGTGTGTGGGNNTTCTGTGGTGTGTGTGTGTGTGTGGGAGGAGGGGGGGGGGGGGGGAAAACTTTTGANGATTGGTGGGAAAAAAGATTCGCAAAATGAGACCTCTCTACCTGCTTCTACTCCATTTTTACACTTTCTCTACCTTCCGTCGCAATTGATCCTTGTTCTTTAGGTAAATAACTTCAACATTCAACCACGTGCACCATTCAGCCTTTCTAGAGCATGGGTGCAGCACATACTACTTAATAAATTCTAAGAAATATGAACATAAAATAATTAGTTACTTCATTAACCACTAAGTCATACCCTTAGCGCTTACGGTGGTCGATTTAAGAACTTCCAACTCACCCACAACAAAAAGTTAATGAGATAAACTTGACTTAGCCTTCCCTGCCCAATGATGATGGTAGCAGACCCTCTCCCTCTTGCAACTTAAACACGCTTTGATGCAATTATTAGGCATAAGATTTTACCCCTAAAAAAATCCATTCAAGTATTTCCAAGATAAAATTTTCCATATCTGTATTTCAACACTGAGAAATGCCAAAACTTTGAGCAGGGAAGACCAAGTCTTCTTGACATAACTGGTAAAGTACTCTTTCATTTTATTTATTTTTTTCGTTTCTTTTTCTTTCGTCTTCAGAAATGAAACCAAAGGTAGTAACTTCTTTTAATAACAACACCGTCCTACCTGTTTGAGCACACCTCCACTAGTCCTTTCAAGTATCTATTACCTGCCACCAGCATATATACGCTGGGTACCTCTGCCAACACTAGCTTAGACTGATTGGAGAATTCACCTAGTGCAATCCATACTGGAACAGGAACCTTTATTCTCAAGGACATCACTCTAACTCCAAAATATTAGTAAATATTTTCACTTCCTTACATGCAAAAAAAAAAAAAGAAAAAAAGTGAAGTGATCCTACTGATCTCTAATTTAGACTTCAATTTTCGATATGAATCCTAAAAACACAGCCATTTCCGCGCAGATCTAGAACACTACAAATACACCAGGTAATCACACCACATAATAAAATACTAAAAAAACAGAAAATGAACTAAAACTAAAGCAAAATTACCAAAACACACCTTTCAACTGATTACTAGTTGCATCGCAAGCATAAACGAGCTCGTTTCTTCGGATTTGGACTATGAATCAACTCATAATTAGCTCCAATCAAACCCTAGAAACATTAGCCTTTCTCCTCTCGCTGTCCCACACTGAGATTTCAACTGAGAGACAACAGAGGGAGATAGTAAGTTGCTGAAGAAGATGATTTCGATAAAGCTTAGAAGAGATCGCGTAAGAATGGTGAAGGATAAAAATGGGAGTGAGGAAGCTAAGTATCAAGATTGGGGAGTTGTTTTGAAGGTAAAATGAATTTACTACTACAGTCTACAGTCAAAACAAGAACAGTGAATTTGTAACGTAACGTGTTCATTTTTCAAGAAATATTTAATAAACAGGAATAGTTTAATAAATGATTGGTTAAATTTATAATAAGTCCTAAAAAAATTAAAATGACATTTATTATGAGACGAAGAAAACATGAGGGATATTTAGTTTTGGTCAACTTTTACAAATTTTATTTTTGGGTTTATGTTATTTTTATTATAAGACATTTTTGTTTTTACACATAGAAAATTGAAAATATCATCTTTTTTGTTCAATTTGTGAGTGGTAGGACTATGTATGGATTGATTTGATTGGATTTTGAAGTTTATCGTTTATATTTATTGGTTTGTAGACATACAAAACGTTATAGAATCATTAAGATTTCGCCATATGGGTTATTAAGCATTATCAATTTGACTATCAGTTTAACAATTAAGATTTCACATAAAAAAAAATTACTTAGAAACAAAGCTAAGTATCAAGATAGGAGAGTTGTTTTGAAGGTAAAATGAATTTATTACTACAGTCAAAATATGAACAGTGAATTCGTAACGTAACGTGTTCATTTTTCAAGAAACATCTAATAAACAAGAATAGTTTAATAAATGATTGGTCAATTTTATTTTTATTTTTTAATAAGTCGTGGAAAAAACTAAAATGATATTTATTATGGGACGAAGAAAACAGGAGGGATATTTAGTTTTCGTCAACTTTTACAAATTTCGTTTTTGGGTTTAAGTTATTTTTATAAGACATTTTATTTTTTACGCATAGAAAATTGGAAAGATCATCTTCTTTTGTTCAATTTATAAGTGGCAGGATTATGTGTTGATCGATTTGATTGGATTTTAAAGTTTATCGTTTATATTTATTGATTTGTAGACATGCCAAACATTATAAAATCATTAACATTTAACATTTCGTTGAATCGGTTATTGAGCATTATCGATTTGATTATCAATTTAACAATTAAGATTTCATATATAAAAAATTACTTAAAAACAAAACTAAGGATCAAGATAGGGTAGTTGTTTTGAAGGTAAAATGAATTTACTACCACAATCAAAATATGAATAGTGGATTCGTAACGTGTTCATTTTTCAAGAAACATCTAATAAACAGGAGTAGTTTAAAATGATTGGTTAATTTTTTTTTTAATAAGTCGTGGAAAAAATTAAAATGATATTTATTATGGGACGAATAAAATAGGAGGGATATTTAGTTTTCATCAACTTTTACAAATTTTGTTTTTGGGTTTATGTTATTTTTATAAGACATTTTTGTTTTTACGCATAGAAAATTGAAAAGATCATCTTCTTTTGTTCGATTTGTGAGCGGTAGGACTGCGTATTGAGCGGTTTGAAGTTTATTGGTTTGTAGACATGCAAAATGTTATAGAATCATTAAGATTTTGCTATATCGGTTATTTAGCATCATCAATTTGAGGATTTCACACAAAAAAAAAATTACTTAGAAACAAAGCTAAGTATCGAGATAGTGTTTTGAAGGTAAAATGAATTTACTACTACAGTCAAAACAATGATCAGTGGATGCATAACATGTTCATTTTTCAAGAAACATTCAATAAATAGGAGAATGATAGGTTAATTTTTTAATTTTTTTAATAAGGCGTGGAAAAAATTAAAATGACATTTATTATGAGAAGAAGAAAATAGGAGGGATATTTAGTTTCATCAACCTTTACAAATTTTGTTTTTGGGTAAATGTTATTTTTATAAGACATTTTTGTTTTTACATTTGGAAGATTCAAAAGATCATCTTCTTTTGTTCAATTTATGAGTGATAGGACTGCGTATTGATTAGTTTGGTTGGATTTTGAAGTTTATAGTTTATATTTATTGATTTGTAGACATGTTAAAATTTATAAAATCATTAAGATATTGTTATATCGATTGTTGAGCATTATCGGTTTGATTATCAATTTAACTGTTAAGATTTCACACAAAAAAAATACTTAAGAAACAAAGTGACAAATCAAATGCACTATGCACACGAGTTGACAAATTGCATCTTGTTCTAAAGTAATTACTAACATTTTTATAGAATAATTGAGAGTTTGAGACAGTTAGAAATGTAAGTATGAAACTGTTAGGATTCTTAGATAAAGAACGAGTCATAGGAAGATGAATGGAAAATGTAAATCAATTGACTTTGACTTTTCCTTGTCTTTTTTCAAATTTTTAGATTGACCTATTTTGTATTTAACTTTCAACTTATTGAAGGGAGGTTAAAACTTTAGAGTTCAAGGAAAGAGCAAACTTCAGTCTCTTATTTTTTGTTAAAATGCGACTTAAAAATTTATTCCTCAAGCTCCTTTAAATAACAATTCTATTATAACAATAGAAAGTCTAATCCTTATGAAAGTAAGAAATCTAAATCATATTTCAAACTAATAGCTATAGCTAAACCTAATCTATGAAACATAAATTTAATTTTAGAATGATAAATAAAGCTACTAAAACTATATATTTAATCACTAAATTATTTGACTTTAATGCATCCACAACATTATGTCACTCCCCGAGCCTACAACCTGGGCGGGACTGACACTCGAGAACCACTGTTGGCCCCAAGCGAATCATTGGTCTGACTTGCTTACTCAGCGGAAGACTTAAACACAAGAAATAGTCTCAAATAAGGAACTGATGAAATAACATAGAATATCTTAAAAGAAACATTCAAACTAGCCAAGATGGCAACACAAGTCTGAACGTATACAATTGAAAACGAAAAGACTAAAGAACTATACTACTAGTCTATGAAGCCTCTAAAACAAGAAGGGATGTTGGGACAAGACCCCCGATCATCCTAACAACTAAAGTACTAAAGCAATGTAAAAGGAGCCCTCCGGAAAGCCTCACCAAACTGACTCTGAGTGCTCAACTGGATCAACGAGGCGTTGGATGTTGATCCTGGTTACCTGTGTCTGCATCATAAAATGATGCAGGCCGAATGACATCAGTACATTGAATGTATGAGTATGCGAGAGGAAAACTAAACATACATAAGCTTGAAAGGAATCTGAAAGAAACACTTACCTTGTCTTTACTCAACTCATGAATAACTCAACTCAAAAGCAAAGTAAAATAACAATAATGGTGTAGTTATACAAAGCATTTAAAACAGGAGGTAGCAACTCAATTTGTTAAAGAAATGCAATAACAATTAAGTAATATAATACTGTGGGAGTTTCTTTAACCGACAACCACCACTATGAGCCTAAGTGATGATACATCGTCTTTCCCACGCTACTAGAAATGTCCTATACTTTGCCGTCATATAGAACGCCTTAACTAAGTGGATCCGCTAGTCTATGCTAAAAAGTACTAAGGAATCATCTAAAGAGTATGATCCTTTCAACCCATGATGACTATATGGTTTATGGAGACTTGAGTTATTATGAACTCGCGTCCCTATATCGGTGCTCAATACTACTCCCAAAATATACTCAGCTCATATGTTTTAAAAACAAAACTATTTCTTTGGTTTGAGATAATTACTCAAAAACTAGCCCAAAGGCTTTCTTGGAAATCCGTGTTTCCTTTCTTTCTCAAATGTGAACAGATTTTAACTCTTGGGAATACTTAGTTCCCGGATAATTTTTGAAGAAATGAACTTTACTCTTACTCTTTACTCAACTCAAAGTTAAAACGTTTGTAAAAGACTTTTGGAAAACTCTATGAACTTCTCTTGACTTAAATCTTAACCTCTTGACTTGACTCTTAACTTTCCTTGAATTGAAGTATAGATTCAAGGCTCATGATCTCATGTTAATTATGATTTCATTATGTTTAGACATACCTTAGAGTATAGAAATCGACTAGAAAACATAGGTACGTTGCTAAGGAACTAGTACGGAAAGAAGGGGGAAAAGGTGAAAGAATTAGCGTCCCTGGCGCTCTGAGAGGCACGGGGCGCCAGCCCTTGAATTTCAGGGACTGAGTTGGGGCGCTCTAGCTAGCGCGGCGCCCCAGACCCCAAACTTCAGAGCCCCTGTTGGGGCACTCTGGCTGGGGCGGCGCCCCAAGCCCCTGCCCAGGTGAACTCCGACTTTTCTCCTTCGTTTTTCAACTCTAAACCCTCTAATTTCACTTGGTTGTTTCCCCAAACAATTAGAATCGACTATATCCTCAAAATACATAAGATTCTACTCGAAATCACACCTAAAATCATGAATCTAACTCAAGGAACTTTAACAACAAGAACCCACAAGATTACAAACGAATTATCATCAAGAACTCATAATATTTGCTTTCAAAACTACACAATTTCCCTGAATTGAATCATGATTGGTGCATGGGTGAACTAACCCAACGCTATGTGATATCACATACCTCGTAGGGATCAGCCCTTGACGAAATCCACGATCTTAGCTTCGAGAATTTGACGATTCTTGTTTCTTCTCCTCTTTTCTCCTCTTCTTTTCTCTTCTCTCAAAACCCTAACTCTTTTTCAATAGCGTAAACTAAATCCTATCAGTTTAGACCCCATTTTAATTACCAAAAACGAAATTAAAATAATAGGGTATGGAAAAGACCAAATTACCCTTCCAAAATCCGGATTAGACTTTACTTATTTAAACAACCCAACTTCCAATGGGCATATCTCACTCATACGAACTTGGAATCGCGCAAACTTGGCAGCGTTGAAAAGATAATTCCAAGATCTTTCCTACGGTATCTGTAAGTACACGTAACTCATCCTGATCTAGGAGTTATGATCGTTTGAAGTTGACCCAAAACTCAAACTTAGCTTAACAAATTTTCAGATTTTTCATTCTTTCCTAAAATACCTCTTTCCAATTTTAACTCTTTCTAGTTCTTTCAAATAGCGAGATATTACACATTACCTCCCCCCGTTGAAAGAGCTTGTAATCAAGGCAGCTTGGTAAATGGTAGCTTATATATTTTTTTCTTTTCTTAATGAGGCATGGTTTTTACACATGGAAGATTGAAAAGATCATCTTTTCCTATTCAATTTGTGAGTGGTAGGACTGTGTATCGATCAATTCAATTGAATTTTGAAGTTTATCGATTATACTTATTGATTTGTAGACATGCTAAAATGTTATAAAATTATTAAAATAATAATGTATCATTTATTGATCATTATCGGTTCGATTATCAATTTAATAGTTAAGATTTCCTAAAAAGAAAAGAACAATCACTTAGAAATAAGATGATAAACCAAATGAACCATGCACATGAGTTGACAAATTGTATCTTGCTAACAATCAAACACTAACACTTTGTAGAATAACTAAGAATTTAAGACAAGCTATAGCATCTCGCTAATTGAAAGAACTAGAAAGAGTTAGAATTGGAAAGAGGTATTTTATGAAAGAGTGAAAAATCTGGAAATTTGTTAAGTTAAGCTAAATTTGAGTTTTGGGTCAACTTCAAACTACCATAAATCTTAGCTCAGGATGATTTAGGTGTGATTCCAGACACCGTAGGAAATATCTTGGAATTATATTTCCAACGCCACTGAGTTTGCACAATTCTGAGTTGGTATGAGTAAGATATGTCCATTGGAAGTTGGGTTGTTTGGAATCCGGATTTTAGAAGGGTAGTTTGGTCTTTTCCTTAACCAATTATTTTATTTCGATTTTAGGAGTTTAATTGGGGTCTAAACTGAACTTGTTCAGTTTACGCTTTTGAAAACTAAGTTAGGGTTTTGAGAGAAGAGAAAAGAAGAGGAGAAGAAGCAAGGAAATCGCCAAATCTTGAAGCTAAGGTCGTGGATTCCGTCAAGGGGTGACCCCTACGAGGTATGTGATATCACATAGCGTTGTGTTAGTTCACCCACGTACCAAACATGATTCAATTCAGTGAAGTTGTATTGTTTTGAAAGCAAATTTTATGAGTTCTTGATAAAATTCGTTTGAAATCTTGTGGGTTCTTGTTGTTAAAGTTTCTTGAGTTGGATTCATGATTTTTAGGTGTGTTTTCGAGTAGAATCTTACATATATTGATGGTATAGTTGATTCTAAGTATTATGGGAAAGAACCAAGTTGAAATTGGGGGTTTAAAGTTTAAAATCGAAGAAGAAAAGTCGGAGTGCACCTGGGCAGGGCTGGGGCGCCGCTCCAGCCAAAGCGCCCCAAAAGGGAATTTGAAGTTTGACCTCTTGGGCGCCACGTCATCCAGAGCTCCCCAAGTCACTCCCTGAAATTCAAGGGCTGAAGCCTCGCGCCTCTCACAACGCCAGGGACACCAGTTCTTCCACCTTTTTCCCCTTCTTTCTGTACTAGTTCCTTAGCATCGTACCTATGTTTTCTAGTCGATCTTTATACTCTAAGGTACGTCTAAACATCATGAAATCATCATTAACATGAGATCATGAGCCTTGAATCCATACTTTAATTCAACAGAAGTTAGGAGTTAAGCCAAGAGGTTAAGAGTTAAGTCAAGAAAAGTTCATAGACTGTTCCAAAAGTCTTTCAGTAACGTTTTAACTTTGTTTTAAGACTTAAACTTTGAGTTGAGTAAAGAGTAAGAGTAAAGTTCTTTTTCTTCAAAGATTATACGGGAACTAAGTATTCCCGAGAGTTAAAATGTTTTCACATTTGAGCAAGAAAGGAAACACCGATTTCCAAAAGAGCCTTTGGGTTAGTTTTTGAGTAATTATCTCAAACCAAAGAAAGAGTTTTGTTTTAAAAACATATGAGTTGAGCATATTTTGGGAGTAGTATTGAGCACCGATATAGGGACGAGAGTTCATAATAACTCAAGTCTCCATAAACTATGTAGCCATCAAGGGCAAAAAAGGATCATACTTTTTAGATGATTCCTTAGTGCTTTTTTAGCATAGACTAGTGGATCCACTTAGTTAAGACGTTCTATATGACGGCAAAGTATAAGACAATTCTGGTAGCGTGGACAAGATGTTGTATCATTACTTAGGCTTATAGTGGTAGTTGTCGGTTAGAGTTTTCCCACAGTATTATATTACTTTATATGTAAATTGAATTGTTATTGCATTTCTTTAACAAATTGAGTTGCTACCTCCTGTTTCAAATGCTTTGTATAACTGCACCAATATTGTTGTTTTACCTTGCTTTTGAGTTGAGTTATTCATGAGTTGAGTAAAGCCAAGGCAAGTGTTCCTTTCAGATTCCTTTCAAGCTTATGTATGTTTAGATTTCCCCTCGCATACTCGTACATTCAATGTACTGATGCCATTTGGCCTGCATCGTTTTATGATGCAGACACATGTAACCATGATTAGTATCCAGCGCCTCGTTGATCCAGTTGAGCACTCAGAGTCAGTTGGTGAGCCTCCTTGCTTTCTGGAGGGCTCCTTTTACATTGCTTTAGTACTTTAGTTGTTAGGATGATCGGGGTTCTTGTCCCGACATCCCTCTTTGTTTTAGAGGCTTCATAGACGAGTAGTTATAGTTTTTTAGTCTTCCCATTTTCAGTTGTGTACGTTAAGACTTGATTTGCCATTTTGGCTAAGTTATTGTCTCTTAAGTTATTGCATGCGTTATATTTTGAGACTATTTCTTATGTTTAAGTCTTTCGCTGAGTAAGAAAGCCAGGCCAAGGGTTCGCTTGGGACCAGCAATGGTTCTCGAGTGCCAGTCCCACCCAGGGTGTAGGCTCGAGGCGTGACACAATCATAAATGAATGTACAAAAATGTTAGAATTCTTAGAGAAGAATCAAGTCACAAGACGGTGAACATGCAAATCTTAATTAATTGACTTCAACTTTTCCTTACCTTTGTTTGAATTTCTAAATCGATCTATTTTGTATATAACTTCAGCTCATTGAAGGGAGGTTGAAACAATGAAAGAAAGAACGCCGATCATTTATTTTATATTTAAAATACGACTTAATGGTTTACTCCTCAGAAACTCTTTTAAATATGAGTTTTATTATAACAATAGAAAGTCTAATTCTTAGACTAAAAACTATAGCTAAACTTAATCTTTTTAAAGCTATGAAACATATATTTTAATCTAGAATAATAAAGAAATCTACTAAAATCATAATTTTTTACTTAATTTAATTAACTTCAACACATTAACAAGTTTACCTCTCGTACGTTGAAAGAGTTTGTCCTTAGACTCGAAACATCTAATAACTAAGGGCTACTAAATGAATAGTAGCTTATATTTATTATATTTCTTAATGAGACGTGAAAAAAACTAAGTGACACCTATTTTGAGACGAAGAAAGTTGAAGGGATATTAGTTTCGTCACCCTATACTAATTTTGTGTTGCGGTTTATATNTCTATTTCGTGGACTACTAATTTTGTAGAGCCAATTTTAAGTCAAAAATTGCCCTTAAGTGACTTGGACAACTTTTTCGCCTTGACGTTGTTCCATTTTCGTAAGTTTAGAGTCGATTAATGCTTTTTGTAAACACACGTTCTTTTTGGAACCTAGGATTGATTCTCATTATGATTGTGTCAAGCTCTAGCACTAATGTGTTAGGATTCTTAGAGGAGGATCAAATCACAAGATGTTGAATAGAAAAATCTAAATCAGCTGATTTTGATTTTTCCTATCTTTTGTTCGAATTCCTAGATCGACCTATTTTGCATATAACTTCAGTTCCTTGAAGGGAGGCTGGAACCCTAGAGTTAAATGAATGAGACGTGAAAAAGTTAAAGTGACACCTATTTTGAGACGAAGGAAGTAGAAGGGATATTAGTGTAGTCACCCTATACTAATTTTGTGTTGCGGTTTATATTATATTTATAAGAGTTTTTTTTTTTTTCAACATGAAAGATTGAAAGATCATTTTTTGTTGTTCAATTTGTGAGTGATAGGACTGTGTATCGGTCAGTTATGTTGAATTTTAAAGTTTATCGATTATACGTATCGATTTGTAAATGTATTGAAATAATATAGAATTGTTAAGATATTCATTTATCAATTATTGATCATTATCAGTTCAATTATTAATTTAATAGTTAAGATTTCATACACAAAAAATAAAAATCACTCAAAAACAAGGTGACAAACAAATGAACCATGTATATGAATTGACAAGTTGTGTATTGCTTAAAAGAAAACATTAACATTTTGTAGAATAACAGAGAGTTTGAGATAAAAAAAAGTATGAAACATTTAAGATTCTTAGAGAAGGATCGAGTCACAAGACGATGAACAAGAAAATCTAAATCAATTGACTTCGACTTTTCATTGCCCTTATTTGAATTCCAAGATCGACTTATTTTGTATATATCTCCAGCTCGCTGAAGGGAGATTGAAACTTTAAAATTCAATGTAAGAGAGGACTATGATCTCTTAATTTTTTTTAAAAAAATAAAACATAATGATTTATTCTTCAGAAACTCCTTTAAATAAGAGTTTATTATAACAATAGGAAGTCTAATCCATATGAAAATTGAAAACCTAAAATTCTATTTCAGACTGATATCTATATATAAACATAATCTTTATGAATTTAAGAAACATAAATTCTTTTCTAGAATAATAAAAAAAACTACTAAAAATATAATTATTTGCTTAATTTGATTGACTTCAACGCATTCATAACATTACCTCCTCACGCTGAAAGATATTGTCTTCACTCGAATTTCACGATATCATCCGAAACTACTTGAATAGCATCATCAACTAAATCATTCAATTTTAGTCAGAAAAATCATATACACTGGTGAGTGGCTCAATATTGTTTGTCACAATTATAGTACGATCCCTTAGCTCTTCTATAGTTAATTACTTAATAAAAGAAATTTGGTTCCTGATATAGACATTAGTATAGGTAAATGAGCTGACTAAATTAGTAGCAGATTTTGCCGAGTTTGTTGTACTGCCAAGACTTGTATGAGACTACTGTCATGTCCTCTCATGAATATTACTTTTTATCGTTGTTGCTTTTGTTTTATGGCATTGGACACACTCGTGATCATCAATAAGTTATGTGGATTGAGCAATTGCACATCCATTCTGATTAATTCATCCAATCTCACCATAAATATTTTCACGTGTAAGTGTTCTAGAATAGGCTCATCATCCCTAGCAAGCTTTTCTTAAAGCTGAGTTGATAAAGTTTAAATATATCAATTTGTCGAAGTGTGATCAACTCTGTTATTACTTTTAGGAGGTTCAAATCATTGAAAACAATGTTTCTAAAATTCTTCCCAACTCATTGAGTCATTTGCTCATTTAAGTTGATAATATCCATAATTATGCTTCTTCCAACATGTAAAATCCAACCACTTCAACTTTTTTTTTTTTGCTTTCGTTGTATGTTGATTTTCAAAAAATATTTCATAGCGATGCATCCAAATTAATAGGTAATTAGTGTCTTCATAAGTAGAAAAAATCATTCTTGCATATATTGGTACTGTCGAATAGAAATCATCACTTGTTGCATAATTTGATTGAGTTGTTGAATAGACAGTGTATTGCTTCTAGTAGCAGGATTTTGTTGATCTGTCTATCGTCGGAGCACTATTCGACTCTATTTCGTGGACTACTAATTTTGTAGAGCCAATTTTAAGTCAAAAATTGCTCTTAAGTGACTTGGACAACTTTTTCGCCTTGACGTTGTTCCATTTTCGTAAGTTTAGAGTCTATAAATGGTTTTTGTAAACACGCGTTCTTTTTGGAACCTAGGATTGATTCTCATTATGATTGTGTCAAGCTCTAGCACTAATGTGCTAGGATTCTTAGAGGAGGATCAAATCACAAGATGTTGAATAGAAAACTCTAAATCAGCTGATTTTGATTTTTCCTATCTTTTGTTCGAATTCCTAGATTGACCTATTTTGCATATAACTTCAGTTCCTTGAAGGGAGGCTGAAATCTCAGAGTTAAATGAATGAGAAAACATTGACATCTTTTTTCTTTTTTTGGTTAAAATACAATTTAATGATTTATTGATCAAAGCCCTTTTATATAAGAGTTTTATCACACCAATTAAAAATCTAATTCTTACGAAAGTAGAAAATCTAAATTCTATTATAGACTAATAACTATAGCTAAACATAATCCCTATGAAGTTATGAAACATAAATTCTATTTTAGAAAAATAAAGAAACTACTAAAAATATAATTTATATACCTTATTTAATTGGCCACAATGCACCACAACATAAACCAAACCCCAAGCGAAGGACTCTATATCCTTAATGGTATAAACATGATTTATTAACTTACTCTCCATATCAGTTAATCCATTAAGAAAAACATATTAAATCATTTATTAAAATTATTACCGAAATCGCTAAACCAATAATCTATTATCAATAAATTGATAAAAAAATTTATTCAAGTTATCGATCTCAATCGATTATGAATAACCGTACTAAATGATCCTAAGAGTTAATTATTCATAATTCGAAGTAATAGTATTCTCATAGGTTTGATTTTATAGTCTTTTACACACTTATTTTTTATTTGATGTCATTTTTTGTTTTTGCACATAAAATTCTTTCATTTTTAAACCTAAAATATCCGAATATTAAAGTCATTTTTTATGGTTTGATGTTGTTTTTGTTTTTACACACAAAATTCTTTCATTTTTAGACTAAGAGATCCAAAAATTAAAGTTTTTTTTTTATTCTCTTCGTTATTAGTAATCATAAGAGAATGTTTCCCCTCTCCTCTTTTGATTTGATTTTATATGACCAAATTTTACTAAATGTTGTACGAAATACTCAACACCTAACATAGATATTTGTTCCTTTTAAATTAAATAATTTAATTTTTAAAAGTATAATTAAAACAAATATTTTTTATAAAAATTAAGTCTAGAAAAATTTTTAGTAAAAAAAGAAGAAGAGAATATCTCTAGCTAATAGTTTGCTCTATTATATAATTACTAGATATATGAATCCCTATCAGCGCGAGCAGGGGCATAGCTATACTTGAAAAATTACGTTGTATATATATATATGTCAAATTTTACATCTAAATGATATATATTTAAAGTTGGATACCCTTGAAAAAAGCTATGCTTTTGGGCTTTGGCGTAGATGTAATAATCATTCCATTTGAACGGAGTTCTAAGTTCAAAACCACCCCAAATAGCATAATATTTTTTTGGCTTTATTTTGACAGGCACACACCATTATTCTTGGGCACCCTTGATAAAATTTTGGGAAAAGGGTCAAAAATACCCCTCAACTTTGTTTTATTGGTCAATAAAACAAAGTTGAGGGGTATTTTTGACCCTTTTCCCTAAATTTTTTGATGGAATTTGGAGAGTCATCCAAATTTTTATATGGTTTTAAGTGTTTAAAGTTGTTAATTATTGTGATTTATATTATTTTTTTACATAATTTTCAAATAATATAATATTGCTCAATTTGTCCCAATTTATGTAACACATATAGAATTTTGAAAATTAACCAATTTTTTAAATTTCTTTTATATACTTCAAGTTGTTAATTATTGTAATTATACTATTTTTAATGTAATTTTCAAATAATATATGTTCCTTTCTTTGCCCGAATTTATGTAGCACTAATAGAATTTCGAGAGTTAGCCAAATCTTTTATGTCTTTCACATATTTTAAGTTGTTAATTATTGTTATTTATAGTACTTTTTACATCATTTTCAAATAATATATGTTACTTTCTCTTTTCCATTTTATGTGGCACCATAGTGAACCAAATATTTTTTTTATGTCAATTAAATATTTTAAGTTGTTATTTTTTGTGATTTTTAGTATTTTTCACGTCATTTTGAAATAATATATGTTATTTCTTCTGTCCCATTTTATGTGACTCGATAGAATTTTGAGAATGGACCAAATTTTTATATGTTTTAAAAATATTTTAAGTTGTTAATTATTGTGATTTTATAGTATTATTTAGATAATTTTCAAATATATAACAATTTAAAAAAGAAACATAAAACAAACAATTTAAAAAATATATATATATACTAAACTTCTAGTCGCTTCTACAAAATCACCAAATTACCCTTGTCTAGGAAGCAAGCATATTGACGATGACCTACTCGGACTTCTTTATACAGTATTAAAAGTAATAATATGAACTTAAGTTCATGTGCTCATACCAGTTACAAGTTACAAGGATAAAATATTTATATACTTGATGCTTTTTTATATTAAATTTTGTTCTTATTATATATCGCTCAAACATACGAGCGAAGTCAACTTAGGCAAAGAATGATTTGATGCATATTCTTGGTTAGAAAATTATATGATTTATAGATATTAAATGTTAGTTATTTCTTATGAATATATATTTGATCTTATACAACATTAATACAATTGAAAAAAAATTTACACATTCTTTGCCAAATTTCTTTCTTCATCCTGCTCACACTCAAAAGAAAAGAATTGTAAAAGAGGCAACAAAGAGTCGAAGATTTATGTTTTTTCTTCTTTATATTTAGTTATGGCTGAATTTTGATTTGGGGCGAAACCAAGTGAATAGAAAAGGATTGCAAATCTCCTCGACAAAAAAATATTTATATTAAGTCTTCGTAGAAAAATAAATGAATTTCCTAATTATTTTCTAGTGTTAGGTAAGTAAGCAAAAAAAAAAAATTAAAAATATATCAACCCAAAAAACATTTACATATGTAATGTAACAAAACATTATATGAAGGCGATAAAATAGGGAGTGGTGATTCAAGAGTGGTGGGGGTGGGACGATCAAGGGGTAAGAATTTGGGGATGTAAGGTGGATGAAAAAAATGTCACTTATGAAACTTGTTTTTCCTACTTTCATTATTTTCATCATTTTTAAAGAGCTTGTTTTCTTGAAGAAAATGTTTTCCAAAATATTTTGACCAATCTAACATAAAATATTTAAAAACATTTTTCGAAAAATATTTCATACTAAACACACTCGAATTGAATGGCGTTTGCGAGTCTATAGCAAATACATGCAATGAGATTCCTTAAATAATCTCACTGCCACATTTTGGTTGGAACTAATGTTTGTTTGGAAATTGAGATCTATTCTTTTGGTAACAAATAAAAGATTATTAGTTTCTTATTATATCATTTCATGATATATATATATATATATATATATATATATATAAACAAATAAAGGAAGTAATCTGACATTAAGAACAACCTGTCAGCTTGAATACTGTGAACCCTTAACATGTTGGATTATAGTAAAATAATACATATATAGAGAGATGTTGGATTTATGAGATCTGCATGATTGAAGAGAATTGGTAAAGTTGTTGTCATGTGACCAAGAGGTCAAAAGTTCAACCTGTGTAAACAACAAATGCATGATAAGACTATGTACAAAATACCCTTGTGGTCTAGCCCTTCTCTAGACCTCATGCATAGCGGGAGCTTAATGCACCAGACTGTTGCACAAGAATGACAGTTGTCTATTTGAAGCTTCAAAAACACAGTAACGGGACTGAAAAATGTGTTATTCTCGAATGAGCATCAAACCAATGGCTGTAACAATAAGCGTAGACGGAACTCCAAATTTGAGATGACTCCAGAAGGAGAGATTGTAGCCAAAGTGTTGAGCCCGACGAGCCTGTTCACACACTATTAAGTTTGCTGCTGATCCTAAGAGTGAAAGGTTCCCTGCCACGGTGCTGACCCATGCTAAGATGAGCCATGCTTTCTGCTCACTCTCAGGAGATATTGCAGCTGCTGATGCAGCAACTCGTCCTCCGAGCAGCAATACTAAGGCCAAATAAACGTTGTAACTATAATTAAGATTTAACTTATATAAGACATGATTGCACGATCATCGTGTTTGGAACTAAGATGCAGTTTTCTCTGTTTCTTCATCTCCTTACACTTCTCTTAGTCTTGGTAGTTTTTAATTCCAATTGAACTTCTTTGAACAATTAAATGTCATTCTCCCTAACCCCTTTAGCTACTTGTTTTATATTTTATTTGTACACATACATTAGCCAACAATTGTATCTCGTAAAACATATAATGAGCGAAGAAACGAAATCCAAGCATATGAAGTAAAAATAAACAGTGTTGATTTAGGTTTAAGGGCTCAAAAAGTGCAGGAGACGCATACCAGTAGGCACATTTGAAGCCACATTTGACAGGACCAGTATGACCAGTGCAAGAAGTGCTATGCCTGCAGCATGATCTATCTTGGAATATGGCTCCATAAAATCCCAAAGAGCACTTGGAATCCCAGTTTTGTTAAAGCCGTCAACCGTGATAAACATACCACAGAAGAATATCAAAAGTGAATACGAAACCTGTACAATCGAAAGAACAGAATGAATAAGATACATCAAATGGTAACAGATTACTGTTAAAACAATTCTGCTACCTTTTCTAAGCTAGGCCTGGCATCTTTGAAATCAAGAACCACGAGTGCAAGCGCTGCAGTGATAGCAGTCCAAGACATGTTCAAACCCATTAGCAAAGCTATTAACATACCAATGGTAACAAGATAAACGCATATTTTCCACAACTTATTTCTCCATACTTTTGGAAAGTACCACATTTCGTCATAAGCTGTGAAGTTTTCATCTTCATATTCATCAACAGATGAAACTCTTTTTGAAGACACATTCTCCTCTCTTTTCAGTATTGATCCATCATTTGTTCCTTCTTTTGAGGCATTTGAATTCCTAGACGAATCAAATGCCTTTTGGATTTCACTTTCTCCAACAATGACACGATTTCTAAGCGTCTCAGCATGATTTGTGTGACCATTAACTCTAGGAGAAGTGCCAATAGCTATTGAATCTAAGGTATGATTTAATTCTTGAGAATTCAAGGAACTAAGATGTGACAATGTCGCTGGAGAAAACCGATGAGAAACTACTTCCTCTTCAGGAACTAGTTCCGCAGCAGCATCCTCTACATCCTTCTGTACAGACAACAACTTCCAATACATACAAAGCAGAAGCAGAGCATTAACAACTACGCCAACAAGCATTGCAGGAAAAATACCAAATAAAAACTTCCCAAAAGATATCTTGCTTTGTACTGCTATAACTAAGTTCTGTGGATTCCCAATCGGAGTTACTGAAGATCCAATATTCGCACTCGAAGCAAGAGCTAACAGGAAAGGATGTGGTGGTAGATTCTGTTGCCTAGCTATTTTCAATACAAACTCAGTTAATACAACGCAAGACGTATCATTGGTAAAAAAGGCGCTCGAAACAGCTGAGATCAAGCAGATTCGACAGAGCAAATCCTTAGCTCCCTGACTCTTCCAAGCCAGCAATTTACCTAAGTATTTAAACATATCTGCTCTTTCAAGATAAACACTAACAACCATAGTTCCAAAGAGAAGACCTAAGATTGGAAGATCAATAGCAGCATATGCTTGATCCGGAGTTATGACTCGAAAAATGACCATAAGTATAGCTCCAAGGAGAGAACCTGCAGTTCTTCCAATAGGCATGAAAGGTACAGCAGGGAAAACAGCCAATACCCAAAATACAGCAAAGGCAATTGAACCAAGAACTACTTTAACAGTCGGTGCCATAGCCATCTTTTTTTGTCTTTTTTATGTTCAAAGTATTCTGATTATCAGACCCTTGATAGTCAAGATGAATTTTGTAAAAATTGAAAAACAACAATTAAGCATATTCCAGCAGAAAGCAACAAGAATTTTCACAAGATCAACAATTCTTTGAAATGCAAAATTTTGAGTTAGATATCTGAAAAGGGTAAGTTGAGTTTGTTTCAGAGATCAATAGATAGAATAAGAGAAATAAGAAGCAGAGTAAAAGCAATTGTACTTTACACTGAAATCAGCCAAAAAAAGGTTTGTCTACTTTGGCTTTTTTGGCATTACTCGTTGGATGTGAATAAGATTTTTCAGGAAACGCTTTTGATTCAAGGTAAACTGCATTGGATCACTCCTCCTCACCGCTAACTTGTCAGCAAGACCCCACCTCATCCTTACTCCTCATACTTATTCGTATCTGTATGTGATAATTATAAATTCTTATAAAAATATGATATTCTTAATTAAAAAATGAAAAAAAGTGTTGAGAATATCCCTAAACATAACGAGAATTTAAGAGGGTATATTATTGATTTGAAAGATCAAATATGTATATAAATTTAATTAATCAAGTAATTTTTTTAAAAAAAACTATCAAAAGTTTCATGATGAAACCAATAATATTTTCGATACTTCATAAACTTGCCGATAACTTCGTTCCCATTTGTTTGTCCATGATAATTCCAAACACAAGTTTTTTTTAAAAAAGTAAAAAAACAAACAAACATATATAACGTCATTTCAATAAATGGCGAGAAACACCTTAATACACTATCGCAATAGGATATATTTCACTACATAATAGAAAAGAACATTAAGAACAGTTTTAAATCAGACAAAATATTTTTTAATCTTATAAATTTTAAATATCTCAAATTAAAGAATATATTTTTTTACACAAAATAAATAATAAATAATTTTCCTATTTTTCTGCTTAGGCAGTTGATACTAAAGTTGCATCTCCAAGGTAGTGGAGGTGCCAACCGGCAATTATTTTTTTATGTTTTTTATTTTTTTATAGCCATTTGACTTCATCAAACTAAGTTGTACCGCTACACTATGGTGAACGAATTATTGTAATCCCAAGGTCTACAGATTTCATCTGAATTTCTTTGATATTAAATTTTATTATTTAATTATGATTAAATTAAAATTATTATCTTACAATATATATTATTACATATTAAATTTCCTTTAGTTTTTCATATATTTATTCTTCATATTTTAAGCGGAAAAGATCCAAATATGTCTATAAATTTTGAGAAAAACTCATTTATGTTATTCGTTAAAAATTTGGCTCATATATGTCATTTTTATTTGAGAAAAAGCCTATTCATGTCATTATTTGTTGACTTAAATAACATAGATAGATGAATCAAATTTTTAACGGATGACATAAATGAGCATTTTCGCAAAGTTTAATATGATAACATATTTGAGCATTTTTTTAAAAATAATTAAATTAATGATGTGGACAAATCATAATTGATTACGTGTAAAAAATAATTTTGCAAATTTGAAACTTTTTTCCGTTAACAATTAAATAAGCATGTATGAACCTTTTTTCAAATAAAAAATGATATAAATGAATTAAACTTTTAACGAATATTGACCCAAATAAGTCTTTTATCAAAATTCGATAACATATTATAATTTTCCCCCAAATTAAAATTTTTTAAGAAAAATGCTGACTGCACCTCTTATTCTATAAATTTGAGAAGTTAGAAGAATGTAATTACAGAATGGACTATGATTAATTAAACAATAAATCAAATAGTGATCTGGTGACGTAATTATAACCATGTTAGCTTTCTGAAAAATATTAAGATAATGAATTGTTGAGAACTGAAAAAAAATAATCATTAATTAGTACTATTCTTACCTACTCCCTCCGTCCCTATTTACTTGTCCATATTTCCTTTTTTGGTTGTCCCTATTTAGTTGTCCATTTTGACAAATCAAGAAAGGACAACAAATTTTTTCCTATTATACCCTTATTTACACTTCTTGAAAATTGTAAAAGTGTATGTTGTTTCCCTCCAATTTATTTCACTTTAATTCAAATAAGTGGTTGTAATTTTGAAGTGAAAAGTTGTCATAAGGGTAAAATTGTAACTTCACTGTGCTAATCATTGTTGCCTTAATCTGTGTGCCATTT
>NC_064289.1:21822486-21991260 GCF_019186545.1 Solanum stenotomum | reverse complement strand
TAAATACCTATTGTCAGTTGAGACTTGATTGTCAAGTCAGATGTATGTGGACCTTAAATTAGAGTAGATGAACACTATGACCTGGATAATTGTCCACCTCCCAGTTTATGCAACAATTTGGATATGCGATTTGTTGTGATTATAATTTTAAATTCTTAAAAAAAACAGAATTATCATTTGATTTATGATTTTATTTCTTTTTTAAATATAAAATTTTGATTAGTAAGTATTCGAGAGTCATTTGATGTGAGATATAAAATATAATAATTTTACGGATAAGATGTAGGATTCTTTTATCCTACTTTTGAATTGAGTATTAGGCAGTTCTGAAATTATTTATTCGACTATTTATATTCTAGTAATGAGATAAGTTATCTCAAATACATCATGAAGTAACTTATCTAGGAATTAATAATTCCGAGATAATTTGTTTCTAACCAAACGACCCCTAGGCGTATAGCTACACTAATAATACTTTTATTTTTTTATTTTTAAAAAAAAGACTCATCATTTTTAAATTTTAAAAATAAATACTTATGCTCAACGTAAAGAAATTAATTTATGTGAGGAATTATATTAAAGAGTAGGTCGTTACTATTATTGTTGATTAGTGAATCTTTAAAAATAACTGTGTATTTGAAAGTTTTATAATAGCAAATACTTATTTATAAAAGTAACATCAAAATCTGTAATTTATCAGTGCGACGTCTTAGGATATTTTAATTTCTTTTTAAACTATAATTTGCTCATTTGATAGATGTATAAGAATTGAAGAAATTTAATAGTTCTTATGACTTGTGGAATTTTTATGTTATACGAAAAATGTACAATTTAAGAAATTCAAATTACACGTCTAAACAAATTAACTTTTTACTTTAAATCATTCTAATTTTAAATCATATCTAAACGCAACCTTTAGTGTTCGCCAAAAGAATTGAGTGGGTACAAACGAAGTTGAATTTGTAAAATCAAAATCAAACACAAATAAATTAGGTCAAATCAACCTCCTCTTTTTTCGACCAAGCCAAAGAAATACAAATAAATGAACTAGATATTAAATTAGACAAAAGTAAGAAATTTGAATGTTAAAATGCAAGAATCTCTCTCTCTCTCTCTCTATATATATATATATTATATTATTTTACCAATATTTAGAAATGAGAGTTAGAGAGGACGAACACTGTAATATGTGTTTGTACGGAAAGCAATTTAAATTGTACTTAAAGTTGTCTAGCATTTGTGAATTGATTTAGGGGTAAATTGGTACTTGCTCCTCTACATTAGAAAGACATGTACAGTAGGTTGATAAACACGTGTACTCCTTTCTTTCTCTATGAACCAGGTGTACCGTGGTCAAATGGCCATACATTATTACTTTGTTTATGTCCTCCTGCAGTTCTCTTTGCCTCTCTTTGATTATCCCACATTCAAGTTGGAATTTTGAAGTTCTTGCTTAGTTTAAATCGGTAAATCTCTTATTCTCTATAATTATACCTATAAATATCTATTGTTTTATTGGTTGATTGGAAACTTTTTGGGTGTATTTCACGTGGAGGAGGAAAATGTTAACAAACATGTCGGAGGTTTCTAGCGAGGGAGTGTAACAGGGATACCAATTTTGTTTCCAATGAAAACGACGGAATGTGTATGTATCGTCGCTATTAACAGTGTCAGAGTCTTTGAAGGAAGGAAAAAGAACTCACAACGAGATGACACTAATGAGTTCTTTAACCTTCTTCATGGGTGCTCTCTTCTTAGCGACGAAATTATTTTCGGTGCTTCATAATATGCCCAACTTAATTGAACACTTCTTTTTATCTTTTGACAAATGCTCTACAAGTTTAAGTTGATTATTTCACACTTATTTTATTTTTTGTTCCTCAAATTATTTCTATTTCCTTGGTTCAAAATTAGGGTTCAGAAGAAAAGGCTGTTGATTTGAATAGATCTAGATGATAGTAATGAGTTGTTTGTGATTTCTTTTGTGTACACTTATTTTTATTTCTTTTGTGTGCTACTGATTGATCAACTCTGTTAGTTTTTGATCAGTTGTGAGATGGGCTCAATTTGGTAAAATGATTCAGATTTGTGAATTGGTAATCTTTCAAATATGACTCGGTTCAAATATGACTTATACAGTAAAAATTATGTTAAACAAGAATTCAAGAATGGTTAAGATAGTCATGTTTGAGGCACTATTGACTATTTAATTTGACATGCACCTTTAGTTGAGAAACAAATCAAATAGTACGAAACCCTCTTTCATGAACATAGACTCCTGTTTATAGTGCATCCTTCTTCATGCTTATCTAATTGTACATTAGTTGATTTTTAGGGGTAATTAATGGATTCACACACTCTTCTCTTTTTTTTGATTGATTTGGTTGATTGACGTTTGTAGATTAGGTGAAGACGTCTGTTTTAAATGTGATATTACATCGAGTGGTGCTAGCTGAGGAACTCAGAAGAATGTGAAAGTTACATTTATGCTTATGCAAGGTAATCCTTCGTTCTTCATGTTTACTGTGCGTCTCTTAGTTCATTTCAATTTAAAACAATTTTGGTCATTGATAGGGCTCATCATAATTTTCTATGAAGATTGAAGCTTAAAGGACAATCTATTTCTTTTCCAATGAATTCCAGTCAACTCCCTCGATGAGCTCAACTAGAATTATGCTATTGTTACTGAGAACTCCTGAAGAAAGTTCAGAGACTAACTAAAATAGTGAGATAAAGCTGAAAGGAGTGAAGAAGAAAGAGAAAATCGAGTAAGTAATATACTTTCCTTACAATTATTCAAAACAATCTGGCCATTTGACTCAATCTCATAATGAGTGTCTTAAAATTTCAATTAAGATCAACAGTCTTCACACCCTGCACCCATTGAGAAGAGCATCCAAAATCAATAACAATAATTCTCAGAAAAGATAAAAAGTTTGACACTAATAGATTCATTTTAATAAAAAACAATTGCAGGGAGAAGATATTGTTGACCAAGAAATCTTCAGGAAAAAAAATACAGGACCACAACTAGATCACATGGTTAATATTTTGACTTGTAACAAGCTGAGCATTATTTCCACCGAATGAGCAGATTCATCATATCATCAATCAACTGATGACTATAGTAAACATGTATCTATTCTTGAAAGATAAAAACATTGTAATTTAGTTAAGTTTGATTGGAACAAGTTTTGTTCCCTCATGTTTTATGATTTTATACATTATTGACCTTTTCAATCTGTCCTAATTGACGACCAATCCTTTTACTCACACGTTATAAAGGCATGACCATATATTAATTAATCATCCTTCCATTCTCCTTTGTCTGTTGGTAAATAAGTGAGCAACATTACACTATATGTTAGATTAGTTCTTTATATGTTACTCCATTAAACACACTGAAAAAGTCACTCTTAAGATTTTCATTTCCTACCATTTGAGCAAAAAATATGAATTTATTATTACCACCATAGTTTTCATAGCTTTACTAGGTGGTAATGCATCAGAAAACTGTTAGTTTTTTGTGTCGATGAGGTGTTACCGTTGAATTTCGTTGATCATATAGATTGTAAATATCCATCCACTCTATCGTAACCTTACTTTTCCACTTTATATTTTCCTCTCAAATTCTCTATCATATGTATTAGGCAGAAAATTTGTGCATGAAATTTGTAAATATCAGCACAATAATGTTCTTATTGATATATTATGAATGGGCAATCTCTTTTGGGTGCCTTAGATCCACATAAGATTAAATGTTATGTCTGAAATTCAATTATGAAGTCCCTTCTTTATGTATATTAAAATGTTATATCATGTGTTTTGTTAGTTCATGCGATCAAAAGGAAAATAAGAAGGTAGAGTGAGCTATTTTTTTTCAGTGGTTATTTTTCCTATATGATTTGGTTGATTGGAGAATTGTAGTTGAGAACATTATTGTAAAGTAGAGCAATCCATGATGTCTGCTATGTTATAGAAATATTAATTATAGGATTTTATTCTCTCTAAGTTATTTTTTTCATTAGACTTGATTATTCAGTAATGTGTACACTTGTGTAATAGTAGACTCTCTATGATTCTGCTTTATGTTGTTGAATTAAATTGTTGATAGAATGAAGACTCCATACGATGTGATACTTTGACACACAATACTTATGTGCGATTTCAAGATACATGGAACAACGTTTGGTAATGTAATTGGTTGCAATCGTATCCCTTCTTTTTATTTGATTGCAATATGCACTCTAATTAAACAAATTTGACTTAAGCTCATTGATGTTATTTTTTGATGGAGATCATCTATCTTTGAAAGCCCAAAGGCCAAATGTGTCCTCTGTCACTCCCCTGAACAAATGACCTCATCGTCTTTATTTTACTATGTATGCTTCATGAAATGGTTCATGCATGTTTGTTGCCAGGAGCAACAAGATCAAGTCGGTAAGGATTAACACTTTATTTCTATTTCTATGGTTGATGATCATAGTAGTCCCTTTACCATTCTGTATAAATGGGCTATTCAGTTTGTACAGATAGGGTGGAGGGGCGCATTTAATTCTTTTTATCTATTAGTTTTCAGTTATTATCTTTGGCATGGGTTAGAGCAGTCTGGTAGCTCGCAGGCTCATATCTTTGAAGTCACGAAAAGTGCAGTTAATTTTCTTTCCTCATTTAGTAATCATATTCCTTTGTACATAACATGTTTGATGAAAGTTATATTGAAATTGTTTAAAGAATGACCCATTGATTCTTAGTAAATATGTACTCAACTTCTCTGACATCCTAAATCAATGGATTAAGACAAGTGCCGGTGAAAGAAACAAAAGGAAAATGACCTCTTCAACTACGATTGACAACAGCAATGTCAAAACCATAGAACTTCAGGCAAGATGCTGAAACTAGGATCACCGACGCTACTTCGTTAACCAAATTTCAGTTTACAAAGCTTTCTTTTCATGTGAGTTCTTCTGACAATATCCAGAATAACCTCTGATGCAGTCATATTCTTGCTATTCTTTGTTCAATACAATTTTCGGTTATCATTTTTATTTTTTTTAGCTATTACTATGACAACTTGAAATCTATTATCCTCTGTGAAATTGGATTGCTCGAATAGGAAATAGCTTCAAAGCTACCCTTGTTTTGAGGTGTAGGATAATAAAATTTGAAGAAGTTTAAAGAAAAGGAAAAGAATACCTCAAAGTTGTTTTTTATTTTTCTAGAACACTTGATAAGATGAAGGAACTCCCCTAATGAGAATGAATCGATTGACTCATTGAATAAAAGAACAAAGCTTTTCTAATTTTCTAAATAAACAATAGAGTTTTATCACAATTTGCACATGCTTATTGTTTGGTCTATTTTCATTTGATGTAGATTTGCAACTGATGGAGAAAGTGATGGCTACATGAAAGGGAGAAAAAAGAGCAAGAAGAATTGAAAAAAAGGAGAACTAAAGGAGAAATAAGAGGTATTTTTGGATCTCTATTACTTCGAAAGAAACTTTGGCCAATTAGCCATTACTGAATTTATCTTTTCATCTGTTTAGTTCATCTCCTCTGAATTTTAAATGGATAGAGTTTAACAATAGTTTTCTAATTATCTCTTTTTTTTTCTTTTACTTTATGCTTGCCAACTGTAGGAAGCAACCCACCTTGCTTGGAATTTTTCATTATTGGAAAGAAATCCCTCTTTAGTACATTCATTATTAACTGGTATTTATTTGTTTTTGGGGATTCTCTATTTTTCCCTTGATTTTCTCTCCTTGAAGATATGGCATGTCTTCTTTAGGACTTCTTATTGACTGATTAGCATAGCAGAATGTTGAGGGATTTATGCATAGCAACCCTGCAATGAAAAAGAGACGTATCATTCAAGGTTAATTTTTGTTTATTATTGGTCATTGCACATGCTGATTTTTAAAGTATTTTTCCAGTTTCATATGAAGTGTTGCATGCAGCTTTTGCTTGCATGGCTTGCAATTGCTGCAACATTGTCACGAGAAGGGCATTTTGCACCAACATTTTATGGGATCTGCTTTGTTGATTGACAAATATGGGATGCTGAATATCGCTGCTTCTAGATTCGCAAATTATTTCAATTCTGAAAAAAAGCATCCTATTTCAAGTCAAGTTGTCACATTTTGATAAAGAGCTTCAGAACTTCTACTAAGTGCTACAGATTATGAAATATGTATTGATTTTTGGAGTGCAGACCGCCTCATGGCTAAAATGTTTGTAGGCAAGTCTATTGTGTCTGGTCGTTCTAAAGCTTTCACATTTTATTTCCACTTATTTAACTTAATTCTGTCTATAGTGATATATGCTCTGATCATTGACATTTAAAGTCACTAATAATGTAAAACACTCATCCATGAATTCGGCATACATTGTTAGGAAAGTTAGATGGACTATGATTGGAGTTTAGGTGTGGTAAAGGAAAAGACGATGAAAATATTCACTAGTGAGAGGTACGTAATATGTATTCTTATATTCATTTTTGTATAAGGTTATATCGTATGTTTCTAGTATTTAGTTTGCTTATAATTTAACACTTTGTATACATCTGCTGAATGTAAATAATAACTTTCTCTACTTTTTGTGTATTTGATGTATACTCATTCGAAAGAGAGTGTTTATATATTTTTAAAGAAGAGACTCAACTAGACCATGTGCCGTCATATTTTTCATTGCTTAGGAGAAAACAAAATATTCTTATTATATTTCTAGGAAAAGCACATGTCTTAATTTTCTGGTCATATCCTTCAATGTAAATTTGGTTTTGATTTATTGAAAATTCCATGTCAGGTGTAGTAATCTAGATTAAAGGAGAGAGAAGGAGATGATTAAGTTTTGTCTTCTAGATATATTGTTTTCGTGTGTATATGTGACTTGTGTTTTTAGTTGTGTAGAACTCAATGCGCGACAACTACAAAATAGAAATTTTGAAGGTGAAAAACAACGCACTAATTACAGCTCTACAACTTTCGAACCGGAGGAGACACAAAAAAAAACTTGTGGTTGAGTTGGCAGGTATAACAGACGGTCAAAACAGTTCAATTTACGGATAACCTGAGTTGAAGATAGAGTATTAGATAAACACTTTTATTAGGCATTAATGACGTTATTTTGTTTTGGATCTGTAAACTGCCTATATGAAGGAGTTTCTTTAGTGTAAACGTAACTATTTGTTAATTAAACATACTTTTATATCAATATAGGTACAACGTTTATAACTGTGTATCTTTATGCGTGTGTAAAATGTCGGTCCCGTGCTTGAGCACAACCCATGCCCCTCTAGCTTTTATATAAGCCACAGTAAGAGAGGACGAACACAACTTCATAAGGTTGTACAGAACGGAACAAACATTGTACGGTGAATTTGTTTCTTCAGGATCATTCTACTTTAATGTGGTTGGATCAATCTCTTTTGTTCGGTAAGATTGCTCATCGTTTTCAGTTCTTCATTACATTTTTAAAAAGCTTCTGATTCATATGAACACTGAGTTGATAGTACCTAAGAGATTGTCCTGGTCTATTTACATTTTGAAGAAAAATCTCACAAAAAGCTTCAAGTTTTGTTACAATGATGTGAATCTTGAAGTTCTGTTACAACCAAATCATGTCATCTCTGCTTATTATTAGTTCCAAGAGTTGATTGTTTTGGGAGATGATTCAAAGCGCTAATGAAGTTGAACGGTGGACTTAGGTATGTAGGCATTTTTTTCCCGTGATATCTTTTTTTTCATATAGTATTTTCCCCAAACAATTGACTAATCTTTATATGTTAAGGCTTCTGCTTTGAGGTGATTTAATTTTCCTGTGGGCTATGATATTACAACTTTCAGGTAATTGTTCAGAAATAATTTGAGTTGCCAAATTCTTTGGTGCTTTCATGAAATTAGCAGTGATATCGACGGCAGAAAATTCAGGGTAAGCTTTCAATATTGATTGTTTTGTTGTTAAATTTGCTATAATTAATGTGTTGAAGAAAATCTTAGGCCTCATTTGAGACGGTTGGAATTGGCTGAAACTGATGAAAGTCATCCATGAAAACCTAAGACTAGCATTGGAAGCAGTTGTCCAACAAAGGTTAGAACCGACAACTCAGAGAATTCCATGTCCACGTCACATAGTTCTGCTTTCTGGTGTTCTGATTTTTGCACATCCACGGATACTTGCACAAAGAGAAAGTTAATGGTCCAATGGTAATGCAACGTTTTATGAACTTGCTGAGAGGTCACTAGATAAGCCAGTTAATGATGGAATGAAAGAGCATGTATCAAAGGTATTATTCAAACTTTTGTTGCATCTTATGATTTTAGTATGCAATTATCTCCTATAATTCATTCTAAAAGGTTACTACGAGTTGAAGAGAGTTGCATTACCTAGATTATGAACTGTCAATCATAGTGTTAATAACCTTTTGATGTGACCCTGTGGTTCCTGGAGTAGATTTCTGTGGATATCATTTATTTTTTGCAAGAAATGTATCCACTAGATTTCCAATGTACCACATTCCGTGCATCAATAAAATATATGATTTGTTTCTCCCTATTTGGGATATATATAGTATTCTTTTGGATCGTGCTTCAACAGAATCAATACAATAAACTAATGGGACTATGATGAATCAGAACATTCCTGCTCCAGTAAAGGATTATGAGATTGATCGAGTTTAGCTTTTTGTAGTTTTATCATATAAAGTACTTAAATGAGATTATAAAGCAAGGGTCAATGGTAGTGTCTCTGCTAATAGCCTAATAAGTACTCCACCTATTGAACTCAGAAGAATTTTTTTTCCCTTCTTCATTCTTTTTATTTCCCATAGCATATTGGATTTGATCCCTTCTGTTAAGTCTTGGGGAAATGTAGGTTCAAGTAAACAGTTTTTGTAGATAAGGTAAGGAATTGCAACCAACTGCTTCCTGAGATGCAACTAGAAGAGCGATGTACAGCGAGTAAAGAAAATAGAAAGAAAAAGGTCAAGGGCGACAGTTTATTGTTATTAGCATTGGTAGCCAAATACATGTGAATATGAATAGAAAATCAAATGATCTTTAGAGGCAATTAATTAACCGCAATAGTTTAATCACCACTAAATATGTATTTTTAGCGGCACTTAGCACTTTTTGTAAATGTTCCTAAAGCCTATAGCAACATTAGATCCAATGATAATTAATTAATGTCGGTAAAAGCTTTAGCACTCCATGAATATGTATATTTATCTGTTTTTGTTGTAGTGAATGTCTAATATGTGAGGATTATAATGAGATAAAAGCACATTTTTTTATTTTCACAGGTTGTCTAAAAGCAAAAAGCATTTGCTGCTTTACAACTTTCAAGACGAAGGAGGAACAAAAAATAGTCTATGGTGAATGAAGTTAGTTAGCAAACACAAACCCCGTTCCTATTCTTCCCATTGATAAATGTCTATTATAATGTACAACATCATAACAAAGCAGAATAAGAGAAATGTAATATGTTGTTCATTTTATGCTATTCTTACATCTACAGATTGAAAAATAATTGTGCTGCTTCTATCTCATTCCACTTTTCATTCCAAGGTACACTAATAATATGAGTTAGAAGGAGATGATCTACATGGATATAATAGACAACCGGTTGAGTTCAATTCTCAAGTTAGCTATGTCTAAGATTTGAGGATACAGTTTTATTAGTCATTATTGTTATCTTATTTTTAATATATGAAAGGTCTGTATAACTTATAAAATCATTCTCCAGTACTTGTTCGACAAAAATGTTCATAGTCCTGCTGCTCTATTTTCAAACAAATATTTCTCTCCTTAATTAAGGGTTGGAGTAGTACTTTGGCTAAGTTTTTTGTCATAGTTGTGCTGCTCTATTTTCAAACAAATATTTCTCTCCTTAATTAGGGGTGGGAATGGTACTTTGGCTAAATTGTTACAACTTAAATTTGATTTGTCATTATTAGCCATGTTAGCTAAATACACTTCTATAAAGTACGATATCTGATGCGGTGATCTTTCATCGACTAGTACTTTATTTACTCTATTATGGCGGAAGAAGCAAAAGAGAGGACCAAGAGGAAGCAGATTTTGTTGCGTCGGCCATATTTTTGGAGATATAAAAGGCTGAATGGCCATGTTTTAGTAATAAAAGGTTTATTTTTTTAAGTGAGGTATTTTTAGTATAAGTAATTTAATTCAATAGTATTTTTGTTTAATTTACCCAATATAAAATGTTGGCACGGGCCACGCCCATCTAGTATAATATAAAGGAGAAAACATAGATAAAGTGACGTGACACTTTATATGGCTTTCATTCATATATTTTTTTTTCTCATTTTTTGAGATTTTTATCTTAATTCTTTTCATTAAATATTTTCTTATTAAATAATTTTTTTTTGTCATATTTACAATTCTAATTATATCTAATGAGTTACAAAAAATCTTCATCTATTCATATTTTCTACTTAAGTAATATGCCTCTTTAACTCCTTCCTAACCATTCTTATGAATTATCAAATCTATAAATAACAATCATTCATGGAAATGTTGAATATTCGTTTTTCATTTTCTTATTCTTTCTTTCTATTAGTATAGATTTTTCTCATCTTTAAAAATAATAATTTATTCTTCATTTTTTTCATAAGAAATCAATGAAAAGATAGTGAGATGATATGCCATTTACTTTGACGAAGATCAAAGATATATTCTTCTAAGATTCATTACAAAGAGATGTTCACATTAGTTTATGTCACGATCCAATCCACCGGGCCGTGCGGGCACCTACTCTAACACCTAAGTAGGAGGACCCTTGATCATCAAACGGTTAAAACATGCGGGAGATTAAGAAATCCGGAGGTAAAAGGAATTTCATGAGATTTTTAGATAAATGAGTGTTTAAACAATCCAAAGTTAAATTTGTAAATAAATAACTCCTCCAGGGATCTAGTTTAAACATGTACAAGATGTCACGATCCAGACCGTCGTGATTGACACCCACACTAACCCTCCGGTGGGAGAGCCATTAATACTAATTAGCTAACTAAAGAACTACACAACTTAATCAAAACTAAGACATTTAAAGATATATAAGCAGGTTTAAATGCAAGAGTCAAGTAGAGTTCCCAAAAACTTCAAAAGATCTAACAACGACTAACAAAATATTACAGAAATATTCCTTAGAACCTGAAAGTCAATGTACCAAAACTCTAACAAGGAACCATAAGTCTAAGGGAAATGGGTACAATCCAATTATTTCTATTAAATAGAAATGTGAAGACGACCATGACAACCAATGACAATTCTGAAAATCTAATATGATTGAAGGGCAGAATAATAATTATTCCTTATCTATTAGAATGGATTTCTAGAAGGACGTGGACTTTTCTTTTCCATTCCTAATCAACAAGAGTCTCTTTCTTTCTTTGACCAAAAAATAAATTAAAAAGATCTTTTCAATTTTCATTTTTTCCATAAGTAATACAAGGTATGACTTTTCTTTCATCAATTTTCATTTTCAAATGTAATACAAGATATGTTTTTTCTTTCAAATTTCTCAAATGCTTTCTTCTTCATTCATATTAAGGTTGTTGTTCAAGACCATATGAACATGTCCCTCAATTCGAATATCACACTGTAGTTATAATCAATATCCATAAAAATGTCTACATCAACTCACCCAATTTTCTTAGAATCTTGTGTTCTCTCTTTGAATTACTTAGTAGTTTTGTTCCCAAATATAATGAAGGGTGTGAATTTGATGAAAATATTTTGTAGGAAATAATAAATGAACAAACATTTTCATAATTTTGGAGGAAAAAATATAGTTGGAGATCGAGGGATAGGAATATAAGAGAGAGTAGGAATTGTTTGGATTTGCAGGGAAAGTGAGTGGGCTTATGTCATAAAAAAATCTCATCTGCACTGATCCACATATTTTTTCTTACCTTGTTAACCATTTGTTTCAAAAATCTAACCTTACATTGATATTTCATCAAGAAAGTAAAATTAGATGCAAAGAAGAAATAATAACAATAAGAGGGTGCATGTTTGGAAAAAGAAAGATGAAGAAGCAGAATAGATGAATATCTAATGGGACTAGATCTAGAAAGATCTTTAAGGGTATATTTGTTATTTACACAATATTTTTTAATTTTATTTTTGTTATAATTGTACTTGTCCCCAAATTCTTTCCACGTGGCAAAAATATCAAATATAAATGCCAAACTATGTTTCTCTAAAAATTTCCATTCATGCTTTAAATAATTTTTTAACGCTTCATATCCTTACCAAAAATTTTATTTTTTTTCTATTATATAGAAATGTGATGAGGAGGACGATCAAGGGCACTTTTGTCATTTTACCAAAACTATCAGCTTAGAACCGTTGTACTTTATGCTGCAAAATTATTGAATTTCCCAAATACCCAACCAAATTGCTATTACAATGATGGCCACGTGTACTTCATGAAAAGCATAAAAAATATCAAAACTAGCCGTACTAGCTAAAAATGGTGGGACCCATTTTTTAAATCAATTTATATTACATTAACACCTTTACCTATCGCGCTAAAATAAATATAAGATTAATGATAAGAATATTTTGATAATAGAATATTTTAAATTTTAAGATTAATCAGAATAATATTTAATTAATTATAGAAGATTGTTTACTTTATTTACTTAATATTGCTATTCTTTTGTTTGAAATAAGAAGTTAAGAATCGGAACACATGAAAAATCAATACATTAATTAGAGAAGTAAAATAAATTTAAGTAGATTATTATTTAGAAAGAGATGACAAAAATAGCAAATGCGTAATAGTAATTTTAAAAATTACGTATAAATTTTGGAATAAGATAAAATATCTGGACAACGAAATCAATATGATATGTAATGATCTATGTATCAAAATATCATGTTAATTTAACATTTAATTCTAAATATTTTTTTTTAAAACAGAGAAAATGCATTTATGTTTTGAGATTGTTTGAAATTTTTTCACTAAACTAATAAAAATAACAAAAATACATATTCCTATAAGTTATTGTGCATGAAAAAAGAGAACCAAAAACACATTTGTATCATGCTAAAAAAATTATGTTCATTAAGATAAATTATGCATATATATAACTTCATGTGATAGTGAAACATGCTTCTTAGTTCTAATTTTTATGTATGAGTGATAAATAAAAATCTTAATCTCTCTGTTTCAATGTGTTTGTTTTATATTGACTTGGCATGAAATTAAGGAAGATTTTTGAACCTTCTGATTTTGAATTTAAAATATGTTAAATATAGTAAATGCCTTTTGATCTTGTGATCTTAAATATGTTATGTGGAGTAGAAACTAAGAAAAGAAAAGGGACATTATTTTTTAACAGATTAAAAAAAAATGTCAGATTAATTGAAATGAATAGGATAGATTTCAAGATGATAATACATAATGATTCATGATTTTTATATAAGATATAATTCAATCTAATTGACAAATTAACTCTGAATCTTAATAAATTTGTGTCTTATAGTAATAAATAAATTAATTAAATATTAGACTTGAGAGTTTTACAACTAAAAAATGAATCTACCATAGTTAATATCAATTATACTTTAAAATATTGGGTTAATTTAATTTAATATTTTTTATTTAGTATTCGATATTCATATTGGAGTTTGATTAATTCTAATGTGCTCTTAAATAGGACCCATTTGGATATAGTGCTCCCTATTAAAAAAAAAAATCATATCAAAAACTCAAAATTAAGATATTTAATAGGAAAGGAAAAACACCATTCAATGCAGTGATGCGCTATATTCTTTGATGGCTATTTTTTTTATTCTTTTTATACTAATTTTTTTACCAGGATCAATAATAATTAATGTTAATCAGAATGCTATAGAAATATCTTTTAATATTTGTCAAATAACGATTAATAATCGATTATATTGGGCCCGTATCACGGGCCTTAAGAATCTAGTAAACATAAGAAAATCTAAAGTACTAGTTTGATTCCGAACAAAAATGGACTAAACATAACGAGAACTCATGGCACCCTGGAAGAATTGGTTCACCCTTGAATTCGATTGATCGCTGATCTTCTAGACGAGGTTTGTTAGTACCCGCCTGAAGATGTCATGTACTCAACAAAGAAAGAACAAGTGCAGTATTAGTACACAATCACAGTGTACTGGTAGGATCACGCGGCTATCCCAATAAGTGAAACATATGCAAATAATCACAACATAATAAAACATGCATATACGGAACATATACTATATCAGTCATCTTATCAGGATCAACGAATAATTCCACATTCTCAAAGACATCAATACTACAAGTCAATGGTCCTCTCATGGAACCCACACCTAAACTGTTAGTGTACCGATAAGTGATACTCGATCCAAGTTAGTGTGCTGTATGTGACACCTGATCCTATATGTGCGCCGAAATATGGCACTCGATCCAAGTTAGTGTGTTAGAACATAACACCCGATCAATTCAACAAGCCACAATCACAATCACAATGTATTTTCTCATAATCATACAATCAAGTGTTGATTCATGGCATACAATTATTCAATCATACTAATTTACGATTATTGTGATCAATAATGCAACATTCACATATATATGCATTAAGATGAAGTAATTACTAACATACATCACACCAACATGAAATCACATCCATCACCTACCTCGAACAAAACTTGAATCCTCCTAAGAAACTTGAATCTTCCCTTTCCGGATTCTTTCCGATTGCTTTAGGTCTACAAACAAACAAACAATTCAATACGGGGATCCACAATTAAAGTCGAATTTACCTGGATTATGATAAACCCAATAACCCAAGACCCAAATTATGATCCTAAGGTGCAGCTAGGGTTTTTCCCTACGTCTAAAACCGTTCAAAACCCTCCCCCAACGATATACAATCAAAATTTTACGTTCTACAGATCGAAAAATAGAATTGGGGAGCGAAAACCTTACCTTTAGCACCAAAATTCGTGGAAAACTTTCAAGAACTTCCCTGGGGTCGCTCCTAGCTCTCAAAAAATGAAAAATGCAGAATAATGACGTTTTTAGGGTTTATTTCCGACTTAAGTCGCGACTGTCTCGCTATGAGGACCCCCATCCCGCCATAGCGGCCCCGCCCTGGCTGGAATAATCCCTCTTTAACGGCTTGCACGGAAAGAGTGAGCTAATTTAAGAGTTTCAAACCCTCATTTCACAACACACCTTCATCCCATGACATTCATGAACTACCCTTTCACGCTAAGATCAGTTTCGGGAGTTCTACTCGCCCGGATTCAATTTCATAAAGTCGTACGGGTTCCTTAACGTCTTATCTATCTACTCATGTGATCAAATTCTTAATTAAATCTCTCATCTGTTACCAGATTTCCCTAGACCTCAATGACTCCAATTTCATCCAAATCTGGACTATGTTGGGAAATTTCAAGTTACTACGACAAAGTTTTCTGACCTAAAATTTTTCTCCATTGGCTTTTTTATAATGACGGGAACAGGTCGTTACAATATATACCAATTTACCCATCACTCGTTCCTGAGTGACAAACTAGGAAAAACGGGCTAAAGTTAGAGTAGAGTAGTACCTGAATCGACGAACAATTGGGGATACTTATCTCGCATGTCCTTCTCGATTCCCCAGGTAGCTTTCTCAACTGGACGATGCTTCCATTGAACTTTCACGGACTTAATCTCTTTGGTCCTCAGCTTCTGGACATCACGATCAAGAATTGCAATCGATTCCTCCTCATACTGAAGGTCTTTGTCTAACACAACTGAGTCCAATTTTATGATGTAGTCCCCGTCACCATGATATCTCTTCAACATGGACACATGAAATACCGATAGGTTGGGAGGTAAAGTCAATCTATAAGCCACTAGCCCTATACAATTAAGAACCTCAAAGGAACCAATATATCACAGACTTAGCTTGCCCTTCTTGCCAAATCTCATCACCCCTTTCATGGGTGATACTTTAAGAAGAACCTTCTCACCAATCTGAAATGTCATGTCTCTTACCTTATGGTCCGCATACTTTCTCTGTCTACCATGGGCTACCAAAGGCTTAGATTGAATACTCTTCACATTATTTTGAGCATCATTCACTAAATCGACCCCCAAAGGTTTCACATCTTCAGCCCCAAACCATTATATGGGTGATCTACATCCCCTCCCATAAAGTTCCTCAAATGGTGTCATATTAATTCATAACTATTATTATAGGAGAACTCACACAGCGGTAGGAACTTATCCCAATGCCCTCCAAAGTTAATCACACATGCCCTCAACATGTCCCCTAACACTTGGATAATCCTTTCCGATTGTCCGTCTGTCTGCAGATGGAAAGTTGTACTAAAAGTGAGTTGTGTGCCCAATTCATCATGTAATTTCCTCCAAAACTTGTAGGTGAACTACGTACCATGGTCTGAGATGATAGAAAGGGCACCCCGTGCAACCTCACGATCTCTTTCACATAAATCTTAGCCAACTGCTGAGCATTATACTCTATTCTAACCAAAATAAAATGGGCAAACTTAGTCAATCTGTCAACCACTACACAAATAGAATCAAACTTCAACAAAGTCTTGGAAAGTCCAACCACAAAATCCATAACTATTATTTCCCACTTCCATTCCGGAATTGGCATTCTCTGAAGCAAACATGCAGTCCTTTGATGGTCATATTTTACTTGCTGGAATTTTTTACACTTATCCACAAACTCTGTTATATCCTTTTTCATGCCAGACCACCAATAAAGACGTTTCAAATCTCGGTACATCTTGGTCACACCTGGATGAATGGAATACCTCGAACCATGGGATTCTGCTAATAAATTTTGAATCAAGTTATCCATTCTAGGAACACAATTCCTTCATTTAAAACCGAGCACACCTCCCGCCTCAAAAGTGGTCTCTTGTGCCTTGCCAGACACTGTTTTATTTCTAAGCTCCTTCAAATGTTCATCCTCAAACTGTTTGGCCTTGATCTCCTTAATGAACGTGGCCCTTACTTCAATGCTAGCTAACATCTCACCTTTCTCTGAGATGCCCAACTGCATGAACTTGGACTCCAAAGTCTGAATTTCCTTAGCCAAAGGTCGTTTGGATACACTCAAACAAGTTAGACTACACATACTTACTGTGTTTCGGCTTAGCACATCTGCCACCATATTAGCCTTGCTCGGATGATACTGGATGGTCACATCATAATCCTTGAGTAACTCCATCTACCTTCATTATCTCAAATTCAGATCCTTCTGAGTAAACACATGTTGCAAGCTACGATGATCAGTAAACACCTTACACTTAACACCATAAAGATAATGTCGCTAGATCTTAAGAGCAAACACTACTGTTGCCAACTTTAAACCATGTGTTGATAATTCCTCTCATTCACCTTCAACTACCGCGATGCATAAGCTATGACATTCTTATCCTGCATCAACACAGCACCCACACCCGAATGTGAAGCGTCACAATAAACTATAAAGTCCTTACCTTCAACCGGTAGTGCTAGAATAGGTCGGGTGGTCAAAAGAGTCTTGAGATTTTGAAATCTCTCCTCGCATTTTTCAGTCCATTGAAAAGGTACCTCATTTTTTGTCAATCTTGTTAGATGCATGGCAATAGAAGCGAAGTTCTTCACAAATCGACAATAGTAGCTAGCGTGCCTCACAAAACTCCTAACTTCAGTCACAGAGCTAGGCCGAACCCAATTCTTAACTCCTTCAATCTTTTGGGGATCTACCATTACTACTTCCTTTGAAACTACATGCCCCAAAAAGATAACCGAAGTCAACCAAAATTTACACTTAGAAAATTTCGCATACAACTTTTGTTTCCCATGAACACCCAGAATAATACGAAGATGGTCAGCATGCTCTACCTTACTTCTCGAATAAACCAAAATATCATCGATAAACACTATCACTAACGAATCAAGAAAGGGTTTGAACACTCCATTCATCAAACTCATGAAAGTTGCAGGCGCATTTGTTAACCCAACGACATAACTAGAAACTCGTAGTGCCCATAGCGGGTCCTAAACGCCGTCTTGGGTATATCCTTAGGCTTAATCTTTAACTGATGATAACCAGACCTTAAATCAATCTTAGAAAAAACTTATGCACCCTGCAATTGGTCAAAAAGATCATCTATCTGAGGCAATGGATACTTATTTCGAATGGCGACCCTATTCAATTGACGATAGTCTATACACATTCTCATATTACCATTTTTCCTTAATTAACAGGACAAGAGCACCCCACGGTGAAGCACTAGGACGAAGTAATCCTTTATTAAGAAGCCCTTGGATTTGAGCTTTGCGTTACCATTTACCCGACCTCCACGACCTCACTGATTTCCTCCTCGCCCAACTTGTAGACGTCCTCAACCATTATTACCATTGCTCGCGGGTACCACTGCTCTAGTCTACTGTTGCACGGAATCCAACATGCGTGGGTGGGGACAATATCTCCTCATATGCCCAGGTTCTTAACAGTTATAAATATTTCAATCGAAAGATGGCCTGCTGCCTGCCGAAAGGGCGGCTCCCTGGCTATCCTGAATCAAATTCTGAGTTGGATTTCCCGAGTAATTACCTATAGAAGTGGGCATAACAGACTGAATTGGTCGGGCTGCAATTGCGGCCTCCCTGAACTTCTGGAATAAGAACCCGAAAAATTATTTGTATTCTTAGCCTTCTTAGCCAATGCCTTAGCCTGACCATCTCGCCTCACCTTCTCCACTTTAGTCACAAAGTTTGTTACCTCGTTGAAGCTTTTTCCTGCAGAGGTCATATGAACAGATAATACCTGCAACTCAGAATTTAGTCCCTTAATAAATAAGTAGATCCTCTTTTCCTCAGTAGTCACCAATTGCGTAGCATATCTCGACAAGGCATGAAACTTAGCCTCATAAGTAGCCACAAACATACCACTTTGCTCCAAAGCCATGAACTCATTCTTCTTACGATCTATCAAAGTCCGGGGCACATACTTCTTAAAGAACAGAGCATGAATCCAGTCCAAGTGAGTAAGGGTAACGCTGAAGATCTGCACCCCACATAAACTCTCCACCACTGCTTAGCCTCACCTTGAAGTTGAAAGGTCACAAACTCTACTCCATGCTGATAGACAATTCCCAACTTATGAAACCTTTCATAACAATCTAGGATGAACTCATAGGCGTCCTCACTCTCGGAACCATAAAACACAGGCAGTTTTAATTTCAAGAACTTAGTAAACATATTGTGTTCAATACCAGTCATAACAGGACCCAACAAAGAACGAAAGAAAGCATCAGTACCTACAGTTCCACCCATCTTGGGGATAGTGATAGCAATAAGATGATTGGTGGGAGCTTGAGTTGCTTGGACAGAGGGAAGCACTCCAGGACCAACCATTCCTTTCAGAAATGACATAATTTGTTGAGCTAACACTGGTCTAAGGGGGAATACATGCAATCTCAGTGTGCACCTCTTCCTCTTGTCCAACTTCTTCCTCATTCTAAACCTCAACGTTCTCCTCTATCTCTTCATGATGCACAAAAGGATTCTAATTTCTTAGAGAATTCCTAATCGGAGCTCCATCCCTAGTAGGTGATACCGTTCCTCAGCCTTTACCACTTGCTCTTCACCCATGCCTCGATCGAGACCTCTTGATGCGGACTCCTCAGCGGGCTCATTGATGGGAGCTACGGGCCTGACACTGTTGAAGCGAGTTTTAACCATCTGCGAACAGAAGAGTGGAGGAGGTTAAATACCAATTTGGATCACTAGATACCAATTGGAACAAAGTTATAACATGAAGGGAGACAGGAGAAAATAGAGAGATTTCCTAAAGTCATATAGTCTCTCGAAGAAAAGTACAGATGTCTTTGTACTGTTCCGTAAGACTCTACAAGACTAGTTTTGGTACATCGAGATCAACGAACCTAGGGCTCTGATACCAACTTTGTCACGACCCAGACCATCATGATTGACACCCACACTAATCCTCCTGTGGGAGAACAATTAATACTAATTAGCTAACCAAAGGACTACACAACTTAATCAAAACTAAGACATTTAAAAATACAGAATCAAGTTTAATACAAAAGTCAAGTAGAGTTCCCATAAACTCCAAAAGATCTAACAACGACTAATAAAACATTGCGGAAATATTCCCTAGAACCTGAAAGTCAATGTATCAAAACTCTAACAAAGAACTATAAGTCTAAGGGAAATGGGTACAACCCAATTAAACATAAGAAAATCTAAAGTACTACTCTAAGTCAGAACAAAAATAGACTAAACATAACGAGAACTCATGCTTGCCTAGAAGAACTGGCTCACCCTTGAATTCGATTGATTAGTGATCTTCTAGACGAGGTCTGTCAGTAGCCGCCTGAAGATGTCCTATACTCAACAAAGAAAGAGCTAGTGCAGTATCAGTATACAACCACAGTGAACTGGTAGGATCACGCGGCTATCCCAATAAGTAAAACATATGTAAATAATCACAACATAATAAAACATGCATATACTGAACATGTACTATATTAGTCATCTTATCAGGATCAACGAACAATTCCACATTCTCAAATATATCAATACAACAAGTCAATGGTCCTTTCATGGAACTGACACCCAAAATGTTAGTGTACGGGTACGTGGTACCCGATCCAAGTTAGCGTGCCAGATGTGATACCCGATCCCATATATGCGCCGGAACGTGGCACCCGATCCAAGTTAGTGTGTTGGAACATAACACATGATCCATTCAACAAACCACAATCACAATCACAATAAACATTCTCATAATCATACAATCAACCGTTGATTCAAGGCATACAATTATCCAATCATATTTATTTACGATTAGTGTGATCAATAATGCAACATTCGCATACATACATGCATTAAGATGAAGTAATTACTAACATACATCATACTAACATGAAATCACAATCATCGCCTACCTCGAACAAAGCTTGAATCCTTCTAAGAAACTTGATTCTTCCCTTTACGGATTCTTTCCGCTTGCTCTAGGTCTACAAATAAACAATTAAATACGGGGATCAACAATTAAGGTTTAATTTACCCAGATTATGATAAACCCAATAACCCAAGACCCAAAATATGATCCTAAGGTGCAACTAGTTTTCCCTCCATCCAAAATCGTTCAAAACCCTCCCGCAATGATATACAATCAATATTTTACGTTCTACAGATCGAAATACGGAATTGAGAAGCGAAAACCTTACCTTTAGCACCAAAATTCATGAAAAACTGTCAAGAACTCGCCTGGGATCGTCTTCTAGCTCTCAAAAATGAAAATTGCAGAATAATGACATTTTTGGGGTTTATTTCAAACTTAAGTCGCGACTATCTCGCTATGACAACCCCATCCCGGCACACGACAACTTCCTGGCGGGAATAATCTCCCATTGGTGGCTTGCACGGAAACAGTGAGCTAATTTAATAGTTTCGAACCCTCATTTCATAACACACCTTCGTCCCATGACACTCGGGAACTACCCTTTCACGTTAAGATCAGTTTCAGGAGTTCTACTCGCTCGAATTCAATTCCATAAAGTCATACGGGTTCCTTAACGTCTTAGTTATCTACTCATGTGATCAAATTCATAATTAGATCTCCCATATGTTACCAGATTTCCCTAGACCTCACTGACTCCGATTTCGTCCAAATCTTGACTAGGTTAGCAAACTTCAAGTTACTACGAAAAAGTTTTTCAGCCCAAAATTTTTCCTCATTGGCTTTTCTATAACGTCGGGAAGAAGTCGTTACACAGGAGCTTCTAAGATTACAAGGTATAAAATATAATAACTAATGACACAACTCCCACCATATAGAAGGAAATTACAAGTTGTTGGAGATTGTCTTCGTCTTCACCTATGAAACATCAGTGACCCTGCAACCAGACTATGACAAATGGCATAGCACGAGTAGTATCAGAACAAAAAACACGTACTGGTAGGCATCATCGCTCAACTCGATACCCACCGTATAATATAAAGAAATCAACCAGCAGATAACACGCAATAAAAAAGTACACCACTCAATCTTTATCCTCTTGCCTTTACCATTCTCGTATACCTTAAACGTACTAGTACACTCGACTCTAACTATTATATTACCTTGATCGCTCTGTTCTTAATCATGGCTTAACCATTCTATCTCATAAATGAGGTCCCAAATACAACCACTACCAACCAGGCCAACCACTCACGACATGCCCTCACTTCTGTTGTATCACAATTCAACCCTCGACCACATGGTATACTCTCGCTAACCGTTCCAAATACGAATCCCATCCCAAGGCAGTACCTGTGTACTTGTGCATCATGAACACTACCTCACTTCTCATTGTCTAAGAACACAAACAACCTCTCTAAAAATAGTCGATAATAACACCTGGACCCGCGGTTTCCACTTACCAGACCTCATACAGATTGGGCCTAATCATTCACAGTTAATTCCAGTAATTGAGTTATAAACAATTAATTACAACACAGTCAACACATATACGTGATGCATAGATCCAATATCATTTTAGGAACAATATACAATTCCCCAATAATAATGTCAGGTAGATATGAATATAGTAGTCACAAATGGTTCTCTAATGGAACCCACGCCGAAACTGTTAGTGTGTCGGAACGTGACAGTCGATTCAATAAATATATATGTGTCGGAATGTGACACCTGGTTCAATATATGCATCGGAACGCAATATTCGATCTAATATATATGTCGGAACATGACACCCGATCCAGTCAGCACAACCACAACCATAATCACACCCATAATGAACAGTTCACATAGTCACACACAAGTAACAGGTTCATGGCATGTAATTGTCCCTACTTAGTTATTTCGTTAGGTCATGTTTCCCTATTCACCTACATGCTCACATACAATGGAGCCATTAACAAGCATATATAACACAAACGGGAAGTCGAACAATCATCTACCCCTAGTTCACCGGACGAGGCTTTACCCCACGGTACACATTTTATTTAACAACTAGGAGTACATGTACAACTGTCCATTTTTCTGTGCCCGAAGGCCCCTGAACATGAATTCTACGTCAATTAGCAATATATTACACAGTGAGCATAAATTTACGACTACTCAAGTAAGTAAACCTAGCCTACCTGGGCGCCAAGCAACTGCAGAGAGATTGTAGAACCAATCCTGGCTTTCGGACAACGAGACAGTGAATTTTGGCCAGGAATCAGCGAGTTGTCGTCAACCTTGCGCTAGAAATCTATTTCTCTTTCCTTCCCAAACCTAGAGCAGCCTTTTGAGGGTTTCTGGGATGATCCTCGCCTCTTTTTGGCACTTAGGGAAAAAGGTGAAAATAAGACTTTGTGTCATTAAGTTCTGCCCTCTGTCCAACCCACTCTGGCGCTCCCATCCCGTTGGGGCGCCGCCGTCGTAGCAACATCACCCCGTTCTAAAGGGACTGTGGGGCCAACTACTCTTGACATTTTACCCTTCTTAAGTAACGAGGGTTCGGGTCGTAAAAGTTTAGTACAAGTTCATCAAAATGAAGAAAGAAGCTTAATTATGTTACTCCCTCCGTCCAACAATAATTGTCCACTGTACTAAAAATAGTAGTCCAACAATACATGTCCAATTTAAAAAAAATCAAGAGATAATTTACCTTTTGTACCTATTTTACCCTTACTATTAAATATTATTTATCATCTAACACATTTTTCAAAGTATTAAATTTAATAAAATCAATACTGGACTGGACAATTATTGTTAAATAGAGGGAGTAAAAGATTCATCAAGAAAGATGATCATAGAAGTATAAAGTTTGAATGTTTCCAATATTTTAAAGATTCATTAATGTATTGTTTTGATCTCAGTATTCTAAAATTTTACCGTGGTTGACACTTATATTATCTATGTTATTCCTCATAGCTATTGCCTATCAGATATTGTTGTGCTTAAAAATCTCTCTCTCTCTCTCCCTCTCTCTTTATATATATATATATATATATAAGCTAGATGTTAGAAAAGTGAAGTTGCACCTCTCTTTGACCAATTATTCTATTTATCTTTTTTCTCAATTTCTTGACAATTTTTCATATTTTTCTACTTACTTATTATTATACAAAAAATAACTATATCAATTACTACTCATCTATTTGTTGTTATATTTGAACATCTCAAAAATTATTTACACTCATTATTATTATTTATTACAATAAAAAGTCTCAATATTTACTACTTCAATCTTTTAAGATATTTATCTTTTTTTTTTTGTTGTATTTTTTTTCTTCTTCCAATTTTGCTAAACATATGAAGTAATACAAAAAAGAAGTAGTTGATTTGCTTGCTTTCCTAATTAAACTTAAACACCCAACACACGTTGAATAGTTTCATGAGTTTTTTTTTTTGTCTTCATTATTTTTTAATTTTTTTTATATATTTTTAATTTTTTACTTCCATAATTTATACCCATTGAACTTCTACTTTAATTAATATTATTAACTTATTTCTTTAAATTTTCATATTCATAACCCTCAATTATTTAATTTTAAAATTTAAGATACCTTGTGATATTCCTTCAATATTGTCTATATAAGTTCATATTTTTTGTTTCATAAGATTCCTACTCAAGATTTTTTTTTTCCCCATATTTGAAATAGTGATATTCTATATTATTATTGTAGTATCATATCTATACTTTAGTTTGACTCCATGAAAAGGTTCTTGGATGTACTTCCATAACTTATATCTATTGAAATTCTACTTTAATTAATATTATTAACTTATTTTCTTTAAATTTTAATATTCATAACCCCTAATTATTTAATTTCAAAATTTAAGATACCTTATGATATTTCTTCAATATTGTCTATATAAATTCATAATTTTTGTTTCATAAGATTCCTACTCAAGATTATTATTTTTATTTCATATTTGAAATAGTATTATTATATATTATTGTTGTAGTATCGGATTTATACTTTAGTTTGACTCCACGAAAAGACTCTTGGATGTGGACACAAGGAGAGCCGGAAAAAAGCTAAAAAATATGTGCATTGATTATGTAATTTTTTTCATCTTTGTTTTTTGTGATTAAGGACTTAACAAAAATGTGTTGTTATTTTTCTCTTTTTGCTTACTCTTTCATATGTTCTCTCTATAAAAAAAAAAATTAAAAATTTTAGGTTCTTATAAATTTTTTAATCATAGTAAATTATATTTTCATTTAGACTCAAATTAGTTACTTGTAACTTTGTCAAAATACAACTAACTACGAACAGATGTTCAAATTTTACTACTCATGGTGTCAAAGAAATACATATTAAATATTGAAATACACAATTTTTAGGTGATTCTTATGGTGAAGAACCATTTACATTTTCTTTAAATTTGTTCATTTCTTCTACTTCTAAAGAATTACCAAAAGAATAATCTAAGATATACACGAAAATTAGCAATAGAGGTTTATTTAGATGATAAAAAATAAGAGAAAAATATTTATTTAAACGATGATGAAAAATAAGAGAAAAATAAGGACGATGAAATAATTCAATATCAAAGAAGAAATGAAATAGAAATACTTGTCTCTTTTTCCTTTCAATTTTTAGTTTCATCACTTCTTCTTTTTTCGAATAAAAGGAAGATTCATCAGACACTAAACTTATCATTTAATAAAAACAAGAAGAAAAAAAATCAAGTCCTTAAATATGTTTATTCGAACTATATGTATTAACATCAGAATATGTGAAATTTTGTTCTTAATAAATTAGCCTTTTAATTTAAAAAATTATTTGATAATAAAAATGTAATTCACTTAAGCTCTAATTCTACAAAAATATTTGTGTAGAATTCATCAGAACACGCAGATCACTTATCATTTCAAGAGCAACATACAGTTCCCAATATCAATGACAATTAGACATGAATGTATAATCACAGTGGTCCTCTCATGGAACCCACACACAAACTGTTAGTGTGTCGAAATGTGACACCCGATCCAATATACATGTGTCGGAACGTGACACCCGATCCAATATATGTGTCGGAAAGTGACACCCGATCTAGTCAACACAACTAAAATCACAATCACACCCGTAATGAACAATACCCATAGTCATACAATCAAGTAATGGGTTCATGGTATGTAATCATTCATATACATATACTTATTTGCATTAGATTCGGTTTACATTCCTTATTCTCATATATGCATGCATACAACGAAGCAATTACTGGCATATATCACACAAACAAGAAATCAAACCATCACCTACCTCGAAACCATGCTTGAATCCTCCTAAGACACTTGAGCCTTCCATTTCCGAATTCTTTCCGTTTGTTCTTGGTCTATAAACAAGTAATTTAATGCAAGGATCAATAAACAAGGCCTAATTTACTTGGATAATACACAATCTATAAAGTCAGGGCCATCCCAAGATCCTATTATTCAATTAGTGCTTTTTCCACCCCCAATGATAATTACCCAAGAATCAAAGTTCTACGGATCGAAAAACAGATTAGGGGAGTAATAATCTTACGTTTTGCACTAGAAGTCGTGGGAATCTATCAAGAAATAGCCTTGGGTCATCTCCTAGCTCTCAAGGACGAAGTTTTACATTAAATAACGTTTTTGGGGTTTTTCCTCGATTTAAGTCGCGATTGTCCTGCTACAGCGGCCCCGCTCTGGTAGCTTGCACGGAGACAAAAAGTGGGAATTTGAGTTCCAAGCTCACACTTCGCAACACACCTTCAACTCTTGATGTTCAGAAAATACCATTTCACGCCAAGATCAATTTCGAAAGTTTTACTCTCCCGAATTCGATTTCGTAAAGCCGTACAGACTCTTTAGCGTCTTAGCTATTCACTCATGAGATCAAATTCATAATTAGATCCCTAATTCATTACCAGATTTCCCTAGACCATACCTGACTTAGATTTCGCCCAAATCTGGACTAGACTACAATTTTTCAAGTCACTACTCAAAAGTTTTCTAGCTAAAATTCTTTCCCTATTGGCTTTTCTATAACGACGGGAACATGTCGTTACAGTCACGCTTCAAACCTGAGGAGGAGTGATTGATATTCGATATTATCTCACTTGATCGAGTGAATCGACTGAAACTCAACCCAAATCTCACAACTTAATTGGAATAAGTTGGGCCCGACGAGTCCTGAAGAACACCACCAATCATTCATAATATAATAGCAAAAAAAAAAAAAAAAAAAAACAGATCCGATCGACAAGATCACTTTAAATCACAATCTATACGAAAGTCAGTTCAAGACTCAAATATATATAGTCGTCCAGACCACTTTCTAAAAATCATAAGTAACAACATGACCAACGAGGTCATAACTGAGTACAACACGCATAATAGATGTCTATAGGTCTCTAAGATGAAAATCACTAACATCTAATTAGAAGAGGGCCTGGCATACCCATTAACTATACAAAGAAAAGAAAAACTCTAGATTCAACTGAAAAATATGGAGCGTATCAACTATCAGCTGAATTCAACCACAGGCAACAAAGCCCTGTTTACCTGACAACCTGCATACATGAATGTAGCACCCCTTGGCAATGAAGTGTTAGTACGAAATATTGTATCAAGCATGCAAGACAATGGAGTAACAGAAACAACATAATTCAAAAATGAAATCACAATATGACAAATGTAATCTACACATAATCATCAGTTCACAAAAATCACACTACTTGTGTAGGTCATATCCATTTTTCAGGTTCTGATTGGAATCACATAAATAACAATTAGCTCAATCGTCAAACGAACAACCTATTCAAGTGCCAAACATAATCAAATGATAATAAATGTAACTCAATTAGAATAGGACAAAAAATCGCACTCTCGAACAATCTAACATGCTCTTATCTCAGACCGCTTAATCATAGAAACTACAACACAAATAACCTGATGATGAAAACTCACATCCAAATCTATCTGTAATGATCAACTCATCTTATATTATAACATATCATCGATAGCACACTAGATCTATATTTATGAACTTTATAAAATCAAGTCAAAAAAAGAAATAACCTTCCCATACTTTATGTTTACTTTATATGCCATTGCAACTTCGATTATGCATCCGTTGTGACTACCACAAGAAAATCACGTTCTAACATCACTTTAAAAGAAACACCACAATTAACCGAAAAGAATTATCTTAATATAAACTAGAAATTCATAATCTTAACTTACACAAAAACTACAGTAAAAAAAATTCTTACATCAGAGCAACTCAACTCATACATAACAAATTTATTTTAACACATAAAATCCAAACTCCCAACGTTCGTTCGTCGTCCCATATTATACTGACTTGACTTTTCCGTCAATTTCCTATTTAAAATAAAATATACATATATAAATATGCCCAATAGCCAATATGACAGTCAACTAAGAGCATGTTTGGCATTGCTTTTAAAAATTGCTTATTTTTAGAAGCGTTTTTTTTAAAATAGATTTTTAGAAAAGTGATCTGAGTTTGGCTAATTCATTTGAAAAGTGCTTTTGATAAGCAATTTGTGTTTGACTAATTTTCTTTAAAAAGTGTTTTTCATAGTCAAATTAAGAAAAAAGGCAATTATCAATGTGCTTTTAATAATAAGATTATTTTATAGAGAGAAATTATTTAAACATCTAATACATAAACTCTAATTACATTTTTAATTTAATTTTTTAAAATGTACATATTCAAATTTTCAATCAATATTGTACATAGATAAATATTGAAAATAGAAATCTTTTTGTTATTTGTTACCTATTTTTTGGATTCAATCTTAGCGGATAAAGATCCGGTCAAGTAATGTTCAATGACCTTATAATTCATGCCATGTGTACTATATAATAATGAGCAAAAATATATCAAACATAAAAATTATATTTGTATGTTATAGCTATAGTTTATATAATTGCGCTCCATAACAAACTTTATGTTTGTTATGGCTATTAATCTGTATATTTCGGTATACATATACATAAAAAATTGTATTTGGGTCGTTTGTATATTTTGGTATACAAATGGGTCCTGCATTTGTATATTTCGATTTATTTGTATATTTCGGTATACAAATGGGTTCTACATTTATATATTTCGATCTATTTGTATATTTTGGTATACAAATGGGTCCTACATTTGTATATTTTGGTATACAAATGGGTCCTGGATTTGTATATTTTGATATACAAATGGGATGACAAAAAACATGGAATGTTTGCTGCGAATTATAAATATAAAACTATGGCTATAACATTTAATTTGAATTAATAATTTATTATTACATACCATTTTAAATAACTAATGAAAAATATGAGCAAGAATTTGCTCAAGTCTAATATATATATACGTCACATTAATTAGAAATTATTTTAAGGAAATATGCCACAAGTGAGTAAACATGACCCATCACTTTATTGATTTGTCGTACCCTTTCCTCCATTTTCACGTGAAAGCTAGTGGAGGTGTTTAGCACCTCATTTTCTTATCCCATTATATAACTATGTAGATATTGCATAGGTTCATGATAAAATATGTATAATTTTTTTATATAACACGATTAATGAAAAATCATTTTGTATAAAAGCTATCGTATATAATAATAACTAATTTTAACATCGCTAAACTTACTATCTCTATTAAAATAATCGATAATTTATTTTTAAAAATTATATAAAATAAATACACGTACATACAAATATATATTGTAACTAAAGATTTTTTCGCAAATAATTAAGACATTTTAGGAGGAAACTAAAATTATTTTTTAAAATCAAAATTTAATTTAAATATGATATCCTCAAACACGCGCAGTGTTATAGTAAAAATTTTAAATTTAGGCTCGTAAGTCTTAGACACGAGACAAGGATTACTTTTAACACCTAAGGTATTAATACAATTCTATACCCAAGAGAGAAAACGTTATTCTAACCAATATTTAAGTAATGTCACGTGCCTAAGATTTGATTCTAAACTCAAGGCAGATTTATGTTAGACTTGGAGTGTTATTTCAGCTCTATATATATCCTCTTTCTTGGGATATGCATGCCCAATTAGTAACTTTTTAGATGCTCCATAGTATTATTGTGAAATTAGGGCCAGAAAATAAGTATTTGAGTGATGTTGATTTAATAGATTGATTATAGATTTCGTTGAATTACTATTCTTCATTTATTAATTAGTTACCATCAATATATTTAGGCTTGCACTTAATTTCACTCTGTGCTTATATAATAAGCAATGTATTCAAACTATACTTAGATCATTTTGTGGTAGTACTCATTGATGATATTTTGATCTACTCTCGAAATGAGGTAGGACATGAATAATACCATAGACGGATAGTTATGCTAGACATTTAGGGATCATTTGGTTCAAAGATTAATAACACAAGGATTAGTAATGCATAGTTTATTTTTTATGAAGTGTTTGATTCATTGCTTCCCACCTAATTTTGTGTTTGAATTAAAACTCTACAAAAAGCTTCTTTTTAATTATATCCTTGAATTATTATGATATTTTATGTTTTATGTAATTGAGTCAAGATAGATAACTACCGAACAATATTATTTCTTTGTGGCCTTGTAACTATCTGATTGGATGATTTTTTTTTTGGCTAAAATCATTCTTGAAGTATGACTTAAATCTAATTTACATCCTTATGTTAATAAGTGATCAAAAAAATCTTTCACTATCCAAAAAGTTGCAAAATTCATTGGTATGTCTATTCTTTTAGAAACTCACGCCACCAATAAAAAAATGTGTCAAGTCAAATGAATATATGCACATATGGTTATGCTAATCAAGTTGAATGATTTTTCTAATTTTTAGAAATTGAGGTTTTAAATCATATTCAAAACATTGGAGCTTGACATGGCGTAATACTTGTACATTATTGAATAGGATTTTAATTTTGACCTTATTACCTACAACGGAGAGTGGTTCCTACACGTGTCTCTTCCCATTCGACCACATAATTGACTCGATTTTTATTCCATAAAGAAAATTAGGACGTATAAAAAACTCCCAACTAGTATAATTTTGAACAACTTTCACATATAGCAAATAAAAAATCATATTTGTATGCTATAACAAAGTTTATATTATTGCGCTCTATAATAAACATATAAATGTATAATTCGCTATACATATACAATTGAAAGTTATGTCTATTTCGCTATACATATATACAAAAAGAAGCAATTGTATAATTCGTTGGCTCCTCTTCAGATTTGTATAGTTTCACTGGCAGACCATTTGTATAAATTGTTGTTAGCCTCTCGTTTGTATAAATCGTTGACAAAAATATTTGTATATCAAAAATCGCTCTCTCTCTTTCGCTTTATACAAACATAAATTATACATTATATTTGTATAATCTGTGTTTGTATAAAACAAGGAAGAGAGAAAGGCAAAAGAGAACNATCATATTTATATGATATAGCAAAGTTTGCATAATTGCGCTCCATAACAAACATATATATGTATAATTCGCTATACATATACAATTGAAAGCTATGTCTATTTCGTTATACATATATACAAAAAGAAGCAATTGCATAAATCGTTGGCTCCTCTTCAGATTTGTATAGTTTCGCTGGCAGGCCATTTGTATAAATTGTTGTTAGCCTCTCGTTTGTATAAATCGTTGACAAAAATATTTGTATATAAAAAATCGCTCTCTCTTTCGCTTTATACAAACATAAATTATACATTATATTTGTATAATATGTGTTTGTATAAAACGAGGAAGAGAGAAAGGCAAAAGAGAACTGGGCAGTGGAATATTTGTATTGTATAATTATAAGTGTATAAGACGAATATATATGTATTTGCATGTGTATATATAATTTTCTTTCGCTTTATACAAACATAAATTATACATTATACAAATATAAATTTTACATTATATTGTATAATTTGTGTTTGTATAAAACGAGAAAGAGAGAAAAGCAAAAGAGAACTGGGCAGGAGAATATTTTTATTGTATAATTATAAGTGTATGGATGAATATATATGTATTTGCATGTATATAAACAATTTTCTCTCGCTTTATACAAATAGAAACGCAATTTATACAATTTTGTTGTATAAAGCAAGAGATGCGAGCACAGAGGGAGGGAGCTAGAAAAGGAGAGTGGCGAGCGAGAATTTGGAGGGAGAAAGGTGATTGACAAATGTTTACTACGAAGTGCAATTTAATCAAACAATAGCTATTACATTTATTTTAGATTATAAATTTGTCATTTTGCACCATTAGTCAAATTCAGAACAAAAAAAAGATCCATCCGTGTTTATACCGTGTATCTAGAGAATTGCAATTTTTTTGGAATACTCAAATTAACTTTACAATTATTTGACACAAAATTCAGCTAATGTCCCTGTCAAAAAACAACAACCAGTGCTAAGATAAAGCCTGTGCCCAATACACCTCATCTTTATTTGTTTGTTCCATGCCACCATCCAATTTGACCTAGACTCTTCTTGGTGAAGGTATAAACACTCATTTATATTTCTTGTTTACATTGTTTCTAAATATAATAATAATAATAATAGATGTTGACTTTTAATAATGTTGAAGAACCAATGTAAAAGATGCGCATAAAATAAAATCATACCATTGGATACATATCTTAATTTCACATATAATATTGTAATTTTTATTAAAATGTAAAACTCTATCACAATGACTATTTCTCAATTACACTGTCGAAGGATATTTCTCCTATTCTAATTTATGTGGTATCTTTTGCTTGTAAATTCAACTAATTATTAACTTAAAATTTATTATTTTAAAAAACTAGTACTACTTTTTAATACCAATATAATAGAAAAATACATTTTAAATACATATTGCAACGTAAATTGAGAAGTGAAAATACAACTATATATATTTTGTGAATTTTAACCCAATTACTCCATATCATATTATTACCTCAATATAAAAGCCAGAGGACAGAAATGGAACTTCAGACAAACAACTTTGTCATAAACCATTCAGATTACGTGCTATAAATACTCAACTCCAGAATCATCTTTTGCCCACATTGCTAACTAACTATTATTACTGTTACTATTATTTGCTTAACTAATATATATATAGTTCCTTCTAGAGTACTCCACACTAATATTCCCTTCAATTTTTTTCTGTGAAAATGGGATCACGTTACGAAGTTGAAGTAAAAATAACTTCAGCCAAAGATTTGAAGAACATCAACTGGCGTTACGGTCCTCTGAAACCATACGCAGTTGTCTGGGTTGATCCCAATTCTAAATGCTCCACTAAAGTCGATGAAGATGGTGATACTTCCCCTTATTGGAACGATAAACTCCTCATTCCTTTGAATTCTCCGATTGATGAATCCGTCTTATATATCGATATTGTTCATGCTGTTGGAGCCGAAGAGGACACCAAGCCTCTAATCGGATCCGCTAAGATTTCTCTTAGCGAAGTCGTAGATGAGGCTGGAGTAGGCGGTGAGGTGGAGCGTACGCTCCAGCTCAAACGCCCTTCTGGCCGTCCTCAAGGGAAGGTAGAAGTGCAGGTTACCGTACGCGACCCACGCTATCGTGCACGGGATGCGTATTACGCACCTCCATACGGTGTGCCCCCTCCGGCGCAACCTTATAATTACGGCGGAGCATATGGCGCCCCAATTCCGCCTTACGGGCAACCGGCCCCAGGGAGTTACGGGCAGCCAGAATACGGGATGGGAGGCTACGGGCAGCCGGCTGTGGGTAGTTACGGTCAGCCAGGTGGCGGATATGGTTACGAAGAGGAGAAGAAGAAGAGCAAATTTGGAATGGGTACAGGATTGGCAGTGGGTGCAGTAGCGGGGGTATTGGGTGGAGTGGCGATAGCAGAGGGTATTGATCACTTGGAGGATAGTATCGCCGAAGATGCGGCGGAGAAAGTGGAGGAAGATCTCGCCGACGATGATGGTGATTACGGAGATGATGACTTTTAAGCTACCGTTAAGTTTGTAATTGTAATATTCTTATGGGTCGTTTGACCTGAGGGATAAAAATAAATAATTATAGTATAAGAAAATAGTGATTGGATAAAATTTTTGTGTCTTATTTGGTTATCATGTATGAGATAATTTATCTCACTATTTATATTACTTGTTTCCAGCCAAATGACCCCTTAGAGTATTTCTGACGCCAATAAAGTTAGTAAGTACTCATCGTCATCTTTATTTATTCACTATATTATTTTGGTATATCCAATAATATTTATTCAATTTATAAAACTAATGAATAATATTTTATGTTATGTCTATTTTATCGGTGCTATTAAATATTTTCATTTTTCAATATTTATATGACTTATAATAAGAGTGATTTGATAAAATTATTTTACTATTTACTGCTTCTTAATTCATGTGTTAAGTCGATAGTGAACACGATTATCTGGAAAAAGTAAAAATTATCGTGAAAAGAAAGGGAATAATGAGAACATGGAAGCATAAGTTTATATTCTAGTAAATCATGAATAGTATTACGTTCTCACACAGGAACCAAAAAATAATAATTGGAAGCTATTATATGCTAAATATTAACTGGATCGAATATATGCAATGTTACGGAGAAAAGTTGTTCTAGACGTATATTTTTGCGTCTTTTAAGTGTTTAATTAAATTGCTGTAGAGATGTATATCTATTTACGTACTACTAAAAAAATTCAATTATATGTAAAAACCTAACAAATTCAAATTCACTTGTTAATCATATGCGGACATATTCTTTGTACTTATAGAATTATGTCAAATTTCTTGGTAGTTGGAATAGAGGCAATAGAATTAGTTATTAATTATAGAAATATTACGTTTTAGTCAAAGTTGATTTTGAACTAAAAACAATTTTGTATTGGTTAAGAATTTCTTTATTTTTATCGACCAAAATCATTTATTCAAACATTTAGATAAAAAAAAAACACTTTTTAAAAAAAAAATAAAAAATACATGATGATTTTGAAACCAAAGGCCACCTACGACCTTGGGTTTTAAAAACCAAAACAATTTATTTATGCACATGTTGATTTTTTATTTTTTATTTTAGTTTTTTATTTGATGTTTGATATTCGCATTAGAGTCCGATTATTTTGAAGTTGTACTATGTAAGGCTCCATTAGGGGTGAAGCGCTCTCTATCAATGTTTTTTGGGAAAATATATAAAAAAAACCCTAAACTTGGCAGGATAACTTACTTTAGTACTTAAACTACACGGACGTTTAAATACCTCCTTAACATATTTGAAATGAATTTAATCCCACCCTAATAGTATAATACCAGTCTCACATTGGGAAGTGCACTACACACACGCCTCATTAGTGCCACATCAGTGCCACATCAACGCCACAACAGATCCACATAAGAAATTATATTTTTAAAAAATAAAAAAAGGAAAATCAAAAAAGGCAATAATCTTCTCTCTCCACACTAAATCTGGTGATATTCTTTTCACCACAAATAAAAAAACATAAAAGAAATTAACTTCAATTTTAATTTTGACTTTCATTTTTTTAAAACATAACTTCAATTTAGAGACAATTGTGATAAAGTTCAATGATTTCTAATGTGTCTTCAGCCTATATAAGAAAAAAAATTTGAAAAAAATAAAAATAAAAATGAAGGTAAAAAGAATGGGAGGTGAGATGATATGAGAAGAAAAAACAACACTGGAGAGGGGGTTTGAAGGAGGACGAAAACCATGTGGGTGTGTTAAGAGGGATGGTGGCTTGAAGAAGGAGAGATGGGGTGGGTGGGTGGAGTATTTTGCAGAAGGAAAAAGAGGGCGGGTGACTTCGAAGAAGAAGGGGAAGAGCTGGGTAGGGTGTTTTTTATTTATTTATTATAATATNTTCACATCCACAATTCCCTAGACAATACCCTTTATTCGATACTGTTCATAACAACTGGCGGAATTTATCTCTGTGTATTTCCCCTGTTTTGCCATCTTCTTCCTCTGTTCTTTTATCTTCTTCTAATGGCTTGCTTTGTTGTACTCGCCCAAGTTCTAGTTATTTCATTATAACTAATGTTTTAGCGAGATCTTTTAAGGTTCTAAAATACCCAAATTTGCCTTTTTCTTTTGAATCAGTTATGGGTATCAGCTGATTGTGATGTCTGCTTTTAGATCTTCAAGTCAAGTTTTTGTTTATGATTCTTTGGTTCATTCTTAGAGTCAATTTGGTGGATTTGATCTGATTAGAGCTGGGTAGGGTGTTTTTTTTGTTTATATATATATATATATATATATATATATATATATATATATCACTTTTTCTAAGAAAAAAAATTTATATCACTTTTTCTAAGAAAAAAAATTTATATACGCGCCTGAATTTATTTTTTTGCCATGTCAGCTTTTTCGGGTGGAATTAAATTTACTTGAAAAATGTTAAGGGAGTATTTAAACACCCGAATAGTTAAAGTGCTAAAATAAGTTATGCTGCCAAGTTCAGAAGGATTTTTATGTATTTTTCCATATTTTTTTCATACTCAAAACTCAAACCTAAAATATTTAATTAAGAAAAAAACAGTTTCATCCACTCACCACATCTTTTGGTGATAACATACATATGCACATGTTGATTTGAGTCCTAATATCAGCAAAAAGTTTGGGTCAACAAGTGGACAAATGGTGAACGACCATAACATAGTACTCGCTCCGTCTTACACTAATTATCATGTTTTTTTTTTTTATCGAAAAGGAAAATTTTATAATCAACCAACTCAGAATATTTACAACCTCTTGTTCATTGGACTTTAGAGACATGAACTCCCAAAAATAAGAGATATTAAGACTTGACCTCAACTAACATAGTAGGTGTGTTAATTAATTTTTTTGTTTTCACTAAGGGCTCGTTTGACCATGCGATATGAAATTTTTGTATTGTATATATTCTCATAAACATAAAAATTTCATAAGTTGTAAAACTATTAAAATAGTTCCAATTGTTTATTTAATCTTACCAAATAAACAAAAAATTATAAAATCGCATAATAAATTACATCTATTTGTTCTCCACTTAAGTAATTGTTTCATCTAACTTTAATTCAATAAGAGAAATTGAACATAAATTGTAGTGTACCAGTCTTTAATATAATTCTCCCACATATTACGAACAATCTCTTCACGTTGAACTTGCATTTCTCGATCATATGACTGCGAAGACGAACTAACATTGTTACTTTGTGAGTCATTTGTTGGTCAATATCATTCACAACTATATTTTCATGCTCATAGATCATAACATCACTCTTGTGGTATTCTCGCAAATAATTATGTAACACTATACAAGCTATGACAATTTTCACTTGTATGTCAATATCACAACGGTTCATGCCTTGTTTCACTTGTGTGCAATTACACATTTTCAGTGCATTAATTTCGTGCTAAAATCAAACATATTGGAAGTAGTGATTATCAAACATACATCACTTATTTTGTCATTTTTCATAACATTTTCATATGTAGCCAAAAGAGAAGCTTTTTTTATTATGAAAAACTAAAAAAGTATTGCTTCTTCCGTTCTTATTTATATTCGCCAAATCAATTTCTACTTTATCATTTATATTCGCCAAATTTAAGGTAATAATAAATTTTAAAAAGTAATGATGTGATTTTAAATTTTATTTACATATGAAATAGATGGTTAGTAAATATAAAATGTGGGGTTGTATTAACAAAATATAAACTTGTGGGTCAATTTTTATATTAAAAAAATCTCAAATCATGATATGGAATCCGAAATCCAAATCATGCTTTTTGGAGAAAATATGTAGTGACTTTTTCAAACATTTGTTTAGACCTTATTGAGTATTATATTATAAAATGTATCTTGTATATTATTTTCAAAGTTAATTTTGATATTTGGAACGTTAAGTATACAAGTTTAAAATTGGGGATGACCAAACATATAATCGTTAAAGAGAAGTGCTATTTTTAAGATCTAACCATAAACCACAAAATATTTAATTAGTAGTAATATGTTTTAGTTGTTGGGCTATGCTTTAAACGGTCGTCCGTCCTCGAAGCTGTTATTTGAAATCCACAAAACCCTAAACCCTAAATTATTACAACTATTATAAAATGACAGACCTGAGGATGTTTTCATCTCTAAGGGAAAAGAGAAAGCTCTTTATACAAAGAATCCTATGGTTTGCTGATTAATTTTGACTCAAGTCATGAATTTTACGTAATGATGTGTAATCCCCTGTGTTTAATATTTATGCATAAAACTTAATCTTTGACCTATATGCATAATTTTATTTTTTTTTATATTACTCAATATAATTTTGTATCTTACACACAGTACCGTGTTCAACTGAAGTCCCTTAATGCTTTTGATTTGTCAAGTGAAATAATGAGTAACGTCTGCTTACACTCTACCCTCCCTTTGGTACTACATCGGGTTTCTTGTTGTTTCAGAAGCAAATGATGAGTTACTCGGATTCCCCTTCTAGACATTATGGGTGATGCAAAAACCGAGTTTGTGATGTACTATTTATTTATGGCATGTTTGAAATTTTTAACCTTTGCCTTTGCATTTTCCTTTATTGAGTTCTTACATTTGTTTCATGTTCAACCTGGTGCTGTATTTCTGAATTTGTGTTTCAGAGTTTTTTTTTTGTTTGTTCTTTGACTTCAATTAAAAAGCACATGATGAGTTACTCGGATTCCCCTTCAAGATATCATGGGTGATGCAAAAATCGAGTTTCTGATGCACTATTGTCTATTTATTGGAACATCGTTTGCTATCAAGAGGGGATGGAACAGTCTAATTCTTTTGAAATGCTTAAAGAAGAAAAGAAGTTTCATTTTTTTTTATTCATTTTGAGATCTTCGCAACTAAATCTTTCCAGTGGATCCATTTTGGATTAACCCTTTCACAGGCAAGGATTTTAGCTGTGAATGCATCACACTGGAGGGCATTTTGTTATGTTTATATATATTATAGTTAGACACTTGATACTACAGTTATTATTTGATTCTAGAATGAAATCAATTCCCTTTTGTCTGGGAAAGCCTTGGCGGTATGGTTCTTTCTTATGTTATAGGCAAACTGCATAGATTCAGCTGTATTTAAAGAGGAGGTGAAGAAGCTGCAATTGGAGCAGTTTAAACCTTATGAAAGAGATGTTGTAAGTGCCTATCGGTTGCTGCCTAGTAGCTAGTTTTCTTACTGATGTGGTCAGATTTTTGGTAGAGGGGAGGTTACTTATTTTTTATTCAAAGTATTACCCTACCTTAGGCTATTATTGCTAGATCCTTGACTCTTAAGTCTTAAGGACAAGAACATCAAATTCAGGAAAAGAAACAACACAAGTGAAGATGCCATGACAATATTACAAGTCTAGATTGCCTTAATTATAACTTGCAGGCAATTCACTTTCATCTGATGATCATTGATTCTTTTAACGTATTGGTAACGGAAGAGAAAAGGAAAAGGAATATGAAATCTGGTTTCATTATCAAACAAGAGGCAATATACCCAAATACAATATATGTTTTGAGTCTGGAAGAAGTTCACCTGGACTAAAACAAATAATCTTGAATGTCTCAAAATTGATGTTAACTGGGACATAGTAATATGTGTTTTCATACACAATATATTTGGTAGGTGCTGGTAAATTTTCCTAAGTTTCAAATTTTGAAATTCAAACAGCAGGCTACTATCATCACCCTCCTCGTAGCATTCTGCAACCTTACGACACACCATTCTCAACGGACATCAGGCGATCAGCCTGGGATTTCTCAATTTCAAAATCTTGACCTCCCCACTTCCGCATACGCTCGTTCGTCTCCTCAACCTGCATGTTTAACTCCTCTTTTAAGATACTTCAAAGCAAACAATTTCAGGTATGTTTTTCCTTGGTTTATGATCATAACAAGTCATTGTGCTTAATATGATTTATGTCTTAAGTTATTAACTTAGCACAACTTCGATCTGTAACTAAATCAGTATTTGGCTCTAAGACCAATAAACAATAAGTTCCAATTAAAATACTATAGCTCACAACACCAAACATACTAGTTACTATCCTGATAAAACTACAAGGCTGATAGGTTTGTTAAACAACTAAGCAAGTGGCAAACTAGCAAGATGTTTACAATACAGTAAGAGATAACATTCCAAATATTTGGAAGATTATTTCAAATAAGTGTTTGTTTATCAAATTGGCTCATTATTTCAACTTCAATCTTGAAATATAGAATTTGAGGTTTGAAAAAAAAGTATTCAGAATTTTTTCAAGTCTAGTCTCACAAAACGTCAACGGTGTTTTCATGTCAAACATAACTTCAACATTCAAATACTATTTTCATTTAGATGCATGTGAATTCCCTACTTTCTATTAGTTAATAACAACTAGAAACTTGCCCTCTGGTCCTGTTCATTACTTGATCTACACATTAATAGAGTACTTCAAAAGTATGAATCAAGATGCCTTTTGCAGTATTTCCATACCTCCTTGTTCCAATTTGTCTTATATAGTACAATCAATAGTAGCAGAGTCTGCAAAGATGTCCCAGCTATCATTCCCAGCCAAAGTCCCTGCAAGTTATTCAATCAGAAGTAATATAAACTCAGTAGAAAGTAGATTTTAGCAACAAATCTGATGAGGTATAATGACAATAAATATGATCCAGCTTGTTTAATCAGTGGTGTTCGATAGTACTTCTCCAAAAAAAGAAAATGCGCGGGGAAGTTAGGCGGGGTAAGGATTGTGTACCTAATATCAACATGTCAAATACTCTTGCTAATGAAACTCAAAGACTTAAAGTTTACCTTTGCTCCCAACTTTGCCACATAACCAAGAATAAATCCTAGAGGGAGTCCAAAAATGTAATAACATCCCAGATTAATATAAGCCACTAAAGCTTGCCATCCACCTCCCACAGCAACACCTACAGAAGTACCTCACGACTTAACATGGTAACGAGACAATACAAATCTAAGAAACAGCTAGTGTGAATCGAATGTGATACCTGATATAACAGGCTGAACACTATTAAGAACCATAGTTATTCCGAGAAGGTAAGAAAGATCACCAACAGCTTGTTGCATATCTTTGCTGCTAGTAAAAATAACGGCCAAATGCTCTCTAGCTACCATTACAATAACCATACAGAGTAGCCCAATTAGGAGTGACTGAAACACTGAGATATAGACAGAGTATTTAGTGGCCCTTGGATGTCCTAGGCCAAGCTCATTTGAGACCCGTACACTGGGGGAAATAAGCAAGGAAAACAAGAAAGAGAAGTGAATAAGTTGAAAGAAGTATATGAGATTAAACTAAGGCGATAGGATGAAAAAAGCAAACAAAATCAGCCGAACAAGTTAAAATCAAGGAAGCATCCCTCACTTCCTTGTTGTCATATGTAATATTTGAGGTAACATAATAAAAGAGACAAATCATGACAGGGAAGCATATAAAGTTTAGTAATTTTCTCCAGATTCTGTAAGCATATAAATGAGCCCCTTCATCCACATATCCACATTTTGACAACTACAGTGTACAGAACACCACCTCAACTGCAACACACGAGCTACAAAAACTACATGAAGTTGTGAATGCTGATCAAGACTTTTTACCTTATGGCAGCATTAATTCCAATGAACAACATGCCTTCATAACCATTGACATTCATGCTGTAAAACAAAAACAATCAATTAGAATGAGATATGAACATATATTGCTTCATGCCTTCTGTACCATTTGCTACATATATTGTATATAAAACACCATTCTTGGGCACGATGGATAGACAGGACTTAAATACAAGAGTTCACAGAGAATGAACTGGTGCAACAATAGAAACATAAAGACTACAGTAAACTCACCAAATAGAAATAGATCCAACTGCAATAACTGCATTGTCAAGATGGCCAACAAGGATGATAATACTCATCATATACCAAATTTCAAGACATAGCATAATGGCTGAGGCAATGGAAAGCCTCACGAAGGACCACATTTCGTTAAATGCTCCCCAGGACAATCCCTTCCAACCATCCTTACACCATCCAACAACATAGGCAAACTGAGCTATTGCCAAGACCCAATTTGTTAGGTCAAAGGCTATGGCAGCACCAGTCGTACCCCAGCCGAATGTGTAAATAAAGAGCCAAAGGAGCGTAGCATGCATGAGCAGAGTCACAAATCCAATCCACGCAATCACATCAACTTTGCTTTGGGCTTGAAGGAATTTGGAGGTCGGAAAATTGATGGAAAGCGAAAACAATTGGGGGATGATTAGTATGGCATATTCCCCCGCAAGCTCAGCAATGTGAGATTCTTGGCCTAGCAGCTTAAGCACTGGGGTTGCAAATAGATATATTGGCAAGAGCAAGATACAAGCTGCAAACAGAATTATGATAGAGCGTTGCATATAAACACCAAGCATGTGAATTTGCCCTGCACCATATGCCTGTCCACACAGCGTCTCCAATGCACTTCCCATTCCCAACTGACCAAAAGATTATCAGTAATGTGATATAAAAGAACTGTGACTCTGCCTATCAGTACGTAAGACACAAATTCAGTCTCTCTAAACTGGAAAAGCCATGTCAAAATTAGTAGAAACTGATATTATCATATTAGCACCAAAATTTACACATCTACTCTCATGTTAATATGGTTCAAGGTGCGAGAAAGTACTATGCTACTCCTATTGTGTTAATATGGTTCAATTTTAAGACATTATTCTGTTCATTTTGTGACATACAACAACAACAACATCCCCACGTAGTGAGATTTCACTAGGGATGTTGTTATTGTTGAACCCATAATTTCAAAAGTACAATGAGTTCACTAAAACCTTTAAAGTTTATATGAATCCTAGATCCGCCTACCATAACAAATTAACAATCAGAGGTGAAACCAGAAATTTCAGTTCAAGAATTGATTTGTTACCTGCATACTTTGTATTATTTTCAATATACACCTAATAATTTTTTTATGAAAGATTACAAGTTTAGAGCTTAGAGCAGTAGACTCATAGGATATATTGCTTATACAATTATCCTTCACACCAAACGACCCCTAAAGTATCCTCTTAGAAATGCACAATATAGAAAGAAGTAGAGGGCCTAACCAAGAACCCGAATGAGAAAGTTCCGATGACTGATTGAGCAATAGAAATAGCAGAAAGCTCAATATCTCCGAGATGCCCAACGAATATATTAGTAAGTGAATTCACACCATATTGACAGATAATATTAAACGCTATTGGACCTCCAATCCTCCATAGCTTCACACTTTCTATGCAGAAAATAGCCCACCATTCTCTTAAGTTTGTAACAGGCCTGTAATCTCCGTCGGCGCCGATGATCTGGTGGTGTTCGTCGTCGGAGAAACCGTTAATCAACGGCGTCTCCTCCATGACTCTACCCTGCCGGAAATTAGTTACGTCTTCCGCTTTAAACTCTGTTTGTTTGTTTCAGTCAGTGGCCGCAACAGAAAATGCGGTGTCGTTAATAGAAGTACTACTCATCAACAACGTGAGCTATACATAATATAGAGAAAGAGAAAAAAATTGGGATTATTTTATTGGAATATACCGTGGGATTCATGTTTTAATTTATTTATTTTTTAAATCTATTTTGAAACCAATTTAAAAAGTTAAATTAGGCGCTTGCCAAAAATAACACTTTAGATAAATTATTTTGTGATTTTATCTTTAATCAATAAACTTATTATAAAATTAATTTCGTATTAATTATTTCTTATCTTTTGTATCAAACGAGTCATTATTTGAATAATTGTTATCAGTTGTTTTGTATTATTTGTTTAAATATAATTTTTGTTTTGATTGTTACTTAAATTTGTTCTATAGTATCATTTAAATTCATCGTTAGGTATGGCGAAAAGTCCTATTTTGTGTAACGATCCATTTGGGTGTGATTGCGTCGCTATCTTAATATTTTCTTCTCATTTTATGTTTACTTATTAATTAATAATCCAATTTTAATTCTTATCTTTACATAGTAGCTCTACTCTATACTCTACTTTTTTGTAATTTATCATTTAAATTGTCAATGTATGACATTACATAACGACAAATAATAATATAATCATTCCAAATTGTGTATTCAATAAACAATACATTATGATATAATACAATATTATACATTATGAAATAATACATAACAACCATTCAAACAAAGTGAATAGTGTGAGAAACACAATAAATTATTCTTGATTGTTAAAATGAAAAATCTATTTTTAATATAAAGAACGTAACTTAAATTAGAAATTTCTAAAATTCTTCATGAGCTGCGTGAACGATTGGATCAGGTAAGATTTTGGTAGGTATATTCAGTTCGGTATTTAATGGAATTGTACTGTGTTTTTTTTTTAAAAATAATAAAAAGAACAATATTTTCGTGGTATTCAAACTAATTCGCCGTATTATAATTAATTTCTCATTGATTGATTGATAGATAATTTCTTAAATGCATTTTATTAATCCTTTGTTCTCAAATTTGTTTCTAAATACTTCGTATTAGTATTATTTTACATGAAATGAAATATATACATTATTGAATATGAATTACGATTCAGATCAAATTTTATCAAAATGAGATTTCCTTTTCATTTCATATGCACTTTTAGACTTTATTTTTTCTTCTTTTTTTTTAACTTAAAAGTTGAATTTGCGAATGATAGCGTACCGGAAAATGAATGCATGAATTATGTAACGCCTATTAAAGCAAAAAAATAATTGGAGGAGGAGAAATGGTAGGTTGAAGGAAAGGACTTAAAACAACCACGTTATAACTTTGCTTAAGAGAAGATAGGACGACACACAATGCATGATTTACTTGTGATATTTGAACTTGACACGTTCATTGGGAAAAAAAGAAGCAAAGTATTAAAAATATATTCATGAATTTAACGTAAATTATTAATTTCGTCTTGCCACATAACATAGTAAGTGATCTCAAGCTCTCGTGGAAGCATGGAGCTCTTAATAAAAACTCGAGAGAAATATTGAAAACACACCTAATTTAGCTAGAATTTAGGGGTGTATTTCACCCATGTTATAAGATAAGTGGTGTATTTAAGTTCAGTTAGTCAAATAAATTGATATTTTTAAGGCTGTCAATAGTTTTGGGATGAAATTAATAATTTACACTGAATTTAAAAATATTTTCAATACTTCTTTCTTGAAAAGATAATGATTGATACCGTTATATTGTAATTGGTACTCCCTCCGTCCCATATTATATGCCACATTTTCCATCTGCACTTGCATTAAGAAATTAGGTAATTTTACCCTTATGTCCTTATTTAATGTTTGCTTATGACAACTTTGTAATAAATGATGAAATGTTAGATTTCAAAAATATAAATGCATTTGGATGACTATTTAAATTTTAGAGTTAATTTTTGGAGCCAAATTTTTTCACCAATTGATCCAAAAAATTTAAAAAATCAAGTTTTTCCCACCTCAATTTTCCTATATATTTTGTGTAAAATGTTTTTTTTTTATATTTTTATATATAAATTCTTAAAGCAAACATGACAACATCACAAAATATTCAAATTCCATTACTTCAAATTGGTCTAAATTTTCCTTTGAACTTTTTGAAATGTCATCTTCCTTGATAAAATTTGTTGAAGCTTCAACTTTCAAGATTATTTTTGAATTTTTTTTCATCTTTTATTTTTAATTTGTTTGTTGATATTTTTTTCAAAATAAGATTTTATAGAATAAGTAGTGAATAAAGAAAATAGTTAATTAATGAATGAAGTACTCTCCTAATGAAATTAATTACTTGTAGATTTCCTAGGTTAGTCAAAGTAAATACATTTTCAAGATTAATTAATTAATCTATTAAGGATATAATGGGCAAAAAATAGTTATTTATGCATAAATTTTATAAAATGACATATATTATGGTTCAACTATTTTTAGAAAGGGGCGATATATAATATGGGACGGATGGAGTACATTTTTCTGTTGCTTCTCACACAACTTTAACAGTGGTTTAAAAATAAAAAATAAATAAGTTCAATTGAAATGATAACAAAAAATAAAATATGTATTTCAAATTTGTTGTACTTATTGCAAACACAGTTAGGACGATTATTTATTTTTTTCCCCACCAGTTTTGGTTTTCTTTTGTGTGTTTAAATTTATGTAGCTATTGGGAAAAAAAATATTCCCTCCATTTTTATTTGTATGCCACCATTTTAGATGTCATATTTCTTAAGAAATTAGTAAAGATTACTATTGTAGCCTTATTTAGTGATCTCAAGAAGTCAAGTTTTCAATAAATACAAATAAATTAATTTATATGATTAATTAAATTGACATATGAACATGTATTAAATATTTAGTTTTCTTATATTGTTCAAATTCATACTTTCAATCTCAAGGATTAAAAAAAGAATTGTGTCATTTATTCATTAATTTTGTGAAATGACAAACATGAAAAATCATCTATTTTTAGCAAGGACGATACATAAATAAAAATAGAAGTACTCTCTCCGTTCATTTTTACTCGTCACTTTTTCCTAAAATAGATTTTCATTTTTACTTGTCACTTTTGACAGAGGCAGACCCACATGTAAAGATGAGAGTGCATGTGCACCCGTTAACTTCGAAAAAAATAATGTGTATATATATATATTTTAATTTTTTTTTTTGAAAGAGGCTAAAATATAAATAAAAGTACCCTCATGAAAAGCATAAAAGACAGTTAGTACTACTGGTACAAAGCGTGTGTGACCACCCATACGACTGTGGTTTGATTCTAGCTAACACTACATTTTATTATTTTTATCAATTCATAATATTTGTGCANAAGAGGTCACTGAACATGATAAGCTTGAGAAAACATACTCCACATTTCCTACCTCGAGTATGCTCCTACAACAACAATATCGAGAAATGAGTTTGAAAAAATATTCTGAATTACTTTCACATCTGCTTATTGCTGAACGACATAACGACCTATTGATAAAAAATATGAAAATCGGCCCGTTGGTTCTATGCCACTCCCTGAAGTGAATCAGGAAAATTATCACCAACGAGAAAGAGGTTGTGGCTCCTATCGTGATCGTGGCACCGGTCATGGTCGTGGTTGTAAAATAAATTATAATTATGATGGTCGTCTTGCACCAAAAAATGACCAGCAGTATAAGAGGAAGGGTGAAAGACAAGAAGTAATACAAAAGAAAAATTCAGAAAGTGTATGTCATAAATGTGGAGGTATGGGGCACTGGTCGCATACTTGTCGATCATCTAAGCGTCTAGTTCAGCTCTATCAAGCATCCTTGAAAAAGGGTGATAATAATCCAGAAGCAAACTTTATCTCTGAAGATAATGTTGAGCCCGTACATAAGATGAATAATAATGCAGAAGCAAACTTCATCTCTGAAGATAATGTTGAGCCTATGCACCTGGATGTAGCTGATTTCTTTGTATTCCCTGAAGGAAAAACCATCAGTGACGAGCCCGCAATAATCTAGATAATTTCCTTTTCTGTTTGTTTTTATTAGTTGGTGTGTTTATGCTTTTCTAATCTCTGTAAATAAATAATGTTTGTATAATATCCATGTTTAATAGTAATATTTTACTTTGTTTATATCTGTTTTTGAAGAAAATATGGATATGCCCCAAACTTCGTTTGGATCAATGATCAATCATGAAGATATTTGTGTAATTGACAGTGAAACAACGCACACCATATTCAAAGATGAGAAATACTTCTCTTACTTGCTTAGAAGAAAAGCAAATGTTACTACAATTTCTGGTAATTCGAACTTAATAGAAGGCTCCGAAAGAGCTACTATATTTCTGTCTAAGGGGACAAAACTTGTTATAGAAGATGCATTGTTCTCTTCTAAATCCCCAAGAAACCTGTTAAGTTTTAAAGATATTCGCCGAAATGGATATTATGTTGAGACAATAAATGAACTGAATGTTGAATACCTTGGTATTACCAAGATTGTCTCAGACCAGAAATATGTGTTGGAGAAATTATCAATTTTATCTTATGGCTTATATTATGCAAAAATAAGTACAGTTGAAGCACATTCTATCGTAAACCAGAAGTTTACTGACTTAAAAACTTTTGTGTTTTGGCATGATCGAATAGGTCATCCTGGATCAATAATGATGAGATGAATAATTGAAAACTCAAATGGACATCCATTAAAGAACCTGAAGATTCTTACGAGTGATGAATTACCATGTGCTGCTTGTTGTCAGGGCAAATTGATTACTAGGCCATCACCAATGATGGTTAACATTGAATCCCCTCAATTTTTAGAGCGTATACATGGGGATATATGTGGACCTATTCACCCATTTAGTGGGTTGTTTAGATATTTTATGGTCCTAATAGATGCATCTTCAAGATGGTCTCATGTGTGCCTCTTATCATCTCGCAATCTGGCGTTTGCAAAATCATTGGCACAAATAATAAGATTAAGGGCGCAATTTCCAAATTATCCCATTAGGCAATTCGCCTTGATAATGCTGGAGAATTCACATCCCAAGCTTTTAATGATTATTGTTTATCAATAGGGATACAAGTTGAACATCATGTAGCTCATGTTCATACTCAAAATGGCCTCACTGAGTCATTTATTAAGCGTTTACAATTGATAGCAAGACCATTACTTATGAAAACGAAATTGCCCACTACCGTATGGGGTCATGCTATCTTACATGCATCAGCACTTGTTCATTTTAGACCAACTAATTATAATAAATACTCTCCGTCACAATTAGTAATTGGTCATGAACTAAATATTGCTCATCTACGAATTTTTAGATGTGTTGTATATGTGCCAGTAGCACCACCTCAGCGCACTAAGATGGGCCCCCAAAGAAGGTTAGGCATATATGTTGGGTTTGATTCACCCTCCATAATTCGCGACCTTGAGCCATTGACGGGAGATTTATTTACTGCAAGATTTGCAGATTGTTGATTTGATGAAACAATTTTTTCACAATTAGGGGGAGACAAATAGGAACTTAAAAGTGAAATTGCATGGAAAGTTTCATCATTATCTCATTTTGATCCACGTTCCCTTATGTGTGAACATGAGGTCCAGAAGATCATCCATTTGCAAAACATAGCAAATCAAATGCCAGACGCATTTACTGATTTGAAAAGGATAACAAAGTCACATACTCCTGCAGTAAATGTGCCTATCCAGATTAACGTCCCAAAAGGACCATCTACAAGTGTCATAGCATCTGAATCACAAACACGCTTGAAGTGTGACAGACCATTGGGTTCAAAGGATAAAAATCCTAGAAAAAGAAATACGAAAAATGACATTACAAAGAATCCCACGAAGAGATTCAAGATCTGATTAATCCTGATATTCTTGAAGATAGCAGTGAACCCGAGACTCAAGTGAATGAAGAACTTTCAATAAGTTCTACGGGTGATGGGATAAGTTTAGATTGATCAAAAATCATAGTTGATAATGTTTTCGCATATAATGTTGCACTTAACATTATGCAAGACAGCGAGGATCTTGAACCCTTATATGTCGAAGAATGTCGACAAAGATGTGATTGGCCAAAATGGCAAGAGGCAATTTAATCAAAATTGAACTCACTTGCTAAACATGAGGTTTTTGGACCTGTAGTACAAACCCCAAACAGTGTAAAATTTGTTGGCTATAAATGGGTTTTTGTGCGCAAAAGATATGAGAGAAATGAAATTGTAAGATACAAGGCACGCCTTGTTGCACAATGATTCTCTCAACGACCCAGTGTTGACTATGAAGAAACATATTCACCAGTTATGGATGCAATAACTTTTCGATATCTCATATGTTTAGTTGTTCATGAAAACCTTGAAATACATCTGATGGATGTGGTTACATCTTATCTTTACGGTTCACTTGATAATGAAATTTATATAAAAATTCCAGAAGGACTTAAAATGCCTGAAGCTTATAGTTCAAATCCTCGGAAAATGTGTTCAATCAGATTACAAAAGTCATTATACGGCTTAAAACAATCAGGGTGCATGTGGTAAAATCGCCTCAGTGAGTACTTGATAAAAGAAGATTATATAAACGATGCAATTTGTCCTTGTATTTTTATTAAGAAAACAATATCAGGGTTTGTTATCCTTGTTGTTTATGTTGATGACATAAACCTCATTGGAACCCCAGAAGAGGTTCAAAAAGCAATTGAATAACTAAAGAAAGAATTTGAGATGAAAGGCCTTGGAAAAACAAAACTTTGTCTTGGTCTACAAATTGAACATTTAGCAGACAGGGTCTTCATCTATCAATCTGCCTATACTGAGAAAATTTTGAAACGATTTTACATGGACAAAGCACATGGATTAAGTACTCCAATGGTTGTTCAATCACTTGAAGTGAGTAAAGATCCATTCCGACCTCAAGAAGAGAATGAGGAACCTCTTAGTCCTGAAGTACCTTATCTTAGTGCAATTGGTGCACTTATGTATCTTGCTAATGCTACGAGACCTGACATAGCATTTTCTGTTAATTTGTTAGCAAGATATAATTCTTCCCCTACACGAAGATATTGGACTAGAGTTAAACATAATTGCGATATCTAAAAGGGACCAGTAATTTGGGTATATTCTATACTAACAAAGATAGTGCAGATATTGTTGGTCATGCAGATGCAGGTTATTTATCTGACCCACATAAAGCTCGATCTCAAACAAGCTACCTTTTCACATACAGAGGTACTGCTATATCATGGCAATCTACGAAGCAGTCCATTGTCGCTACTTCTTCAAATCATGCTGAGATAATAGCTATTCATGAAGCAAGTAGAGAATGTGTATGGTTGAGATTAATGATACATTTCATTAAAGAAAGATGTGGTTTGAAGTGTGATGTCAAGGTACCCACAGTGTTCTTTGAAGACAATGTTGCATGCATAGCTCAACTAAGAGGAGGCTTCATAAAAGAAGATAAAACGAAACATATTTCACCAAAATTATTTTTCACACATGATCTACAGAAGAACGGTGAGATATACAACAAATTCAATCAAGTGATAATCCAACAGATTTATTCACCAAATCTTTACCAGCCTCAACTCTTGAGAAGATGGTGCACAAGATTGGAATCTTCCAGTTAGATCCTCAACAGATGACATTTCATTATTCAAATTCCATTACTTCAAATTGATCTAAATTTTCCTGCTGAATCTGATGTTATTGATAATGAAATTAGACGACAAATGAATTTTAGTTCTAGTTTCAACAAATAATTTGTTTTTTGATTTAAATGGTGCATAACTCCTTTATTTGGATCTTGATTTTTCTCAATTTGACCTTCACATGTTTTGGTTGAGTCTTCTATTTTTACATTCTTTGAACTTTTTGAAATGTCATCTTCCTTGATAAAATCTGTTGAAGCTTCAACTTTCAAGATTATTTTTGATTTTTTTTCATCTTTAATTTTTAATTTGTTTGTTGATATTTTTTTTCAAAATCAGATTTTGTAGAATAAGTAGTGAATAAAGAAAGTAGTTAATTAATAATGAATGAAGTACTCTCCCAATGAAATTAATTACTTGTAGATTTCTATATTAGTCAAAGTAAATACATTTTCAAGATTAATTAATCAATCAAGGGTATAATGAGAAAAATATGGTAATTTATGCATAAAATTTATAAAATGACATATCGTGGTCCAGCTATTTTTAGAAAGGGGTGACTTATAAAATGGGACGGAGGAAGTAGTAAAATGTGCAAAGTCAATAATAGATAAATATTATTGGATAAAGAGAGTAATAAATTTTCCATACATCGAAAATGTTTTGCATACATTGAAAATATTTTCCATGTATGGAAAAATAATTAATAACTTATTACTTCCTCCGTCTTATAACAGTTGTCCACTATACGAAAAATAATTGTTTAATTTAAAAAATCAAGAGATAATTTATCTTTTGTGTCTATTTTACTCTTGTTATTAAATGCTATTTATCATCTAATACATTTCTCAAAATATTAAATTTAATAAAGTCAAAAGATAATATAATAATATTATTTTTATTTATTTTTTAAAAATATGTCAAATCAATAGTGGACAACTATTATCGTGTGAGAATACTATTTTTTTTATATATAAGGCACAGAGGACAGTAGCTTCCGGTTGTCTAGGGATATATTGATAAATTTAGATTAATTTTTAATTACATTAACTTTTTGTGCTTTGTGCTTTGATGCATTGACATAATAGCTTCTCTAAATATGTGGATTCTTTTGTTGTATTTTTTCAATTTTTACCCGACTGGCAATGTAATAGTTATATCAAATACTCTCTATTTGAATTATTTCCGTATTTTTAAATGCCATTAATTTGAATTATCCATTATTTGAAGAAGGTTGAGCAAATGAAAATTTATTCTTTAGAAAAAATATTAAGCCACATTTTTGGTTCAAGTTGTTTTATCAAATAACTTAGAGAATTTTTGGTTCAAGTTTATAAGAAGATTGTGTATCGTTCTCATAAACTGCCTATAAAGAACAATTATAATTAAACCTATATTTTCTAGAAATAAATTTTTGAAAACTGCTAAATTGCCACAAAAATTTGGCCCAAAAATTACCACAATAGCGAAAAGACTTATCTGACCTTATTTCATATTGGAAGATATTTCCCCCAACAGTTTTCATCCCAAGAAAACTATTACTTAATTTTATTATTATTTTTTCTATTTTCCAAACTCAATGAGAAAGTAAAATTGATCCAAACAAGATTGCTATGGAAGATGAAGTGATTCTACATATTTTGTGTATTTTGTGTATTTTATGTGTTAGCAAATTATATGATTTATTTAATTCAAAATAATAATTATATGATTTATTTTAAAGTTTTCATTTTTAGTGCATTTAATATAGGAAAAATGTCGTGAATTGACAAACATTACTAACTAGTTAACTAATCCGCGCTTCCCGCAGCCAATTAAATTTTTACACTCCTTTTGTTCCTTTTTATATGTCACCTTTTTACTTTGCACTTGTATTAAGAAACAATGTAAGTTTACTCTTCTACCCCTATTTAATTACTTGTAGATTTCCTAGATTGGTCAAAGTAAATACATTTTCAAGATTAATTAACTACTCTATCAAAGGTATAATAGGCAAAATATGATAATTTATGCATAAAATTTATAAAATGACAAGTATTGTGGTCTAGTTATTTATAGAAATGGATATCATATAAAAAAGAGACGGAGGGAGTAAATTTTATGAAATAATATTTTTCTTTGAATATCTATATTAAGAAAATTCAATTAATAAATAAATTTAATTAAGTTTTTGATAATGATCACGTATTCAAATTCTCTTCACAATTATGCAGTTTTAAAGTATTCAAATATTTTAACAACATTTTTTAGATATTTAGTTGTATATACACATTCAACATTTTCTTTTATTTATAGAAATATTATAAAAATATTTTTACTTTATTTAAGTTCAATCTTTAATATAATTATATGATACGGATCATTTGTGTTTTGCTATTAAATATTTTTTTTTAAAAACATTATATTTCATTGCATATAATTATGGTTAAGTACTTTACGTTTGTTTAAAAACAATTTTTTTAGTGTATGTGCAAATTGAATTCGTTAAGATTATTGCATAATTTTTTACTGAAATGGGTGGTCACAAATGAGTTGGATATAATGCTCGATTGGATTGACTTTTAATGTTGATTTATAAGTCAAAAGTAATAAGTTAAAATTTTTAATTCATGGCTTTTGACTTATTTTTATCACTTTAGCTTAAAATCAAGTTCTTCTAAGTACTTTTAAAATTTATCTAAACACTCCAAAAGTGCTTAAAAGTTATGTTAGCATAAAAACACTTGAACTAAGTTAATTCAAATAGTTATTTTTTTCGTCAATAATACTCATTTTTCTGTGATTTTCATATAAACCAAAAAATAAAATAACTAATTGGTTATATTATCATAGTTTTTTTAGTTAAAGTTGAATGTAATACAAACGAATTATACTGTATATTAGAGATATACATCATATGCATGCATTCAAAGAAAAAAATAGCTAGAGGTTGAATTTATCAACATAATATACTGTATTGAACCAAAATAGTAATTAGAAATAATAATTAGTATATTCCTCTAATGTCCATCTCCTTTATTAAAGAGAAAAGTTACATGAAAATTAATAAAAAAATGAAATAATATCAAGCCAGAAATGGAAAAAAACACAAAAATAACATACTTGTTAATTTACCCAAAAACTTTGTTGCCTTTTGCAAACTTTGAGTGAAATAGATACAAAAAAAATTTCATCGACATATTTGACTCCTCCCAATGCATTACATTCTGATTTTCCTACTCATATCTGCCATATTTGATTCCTCCATATGCATTACCATTCTGAATTTCCTACTCAAGGAGTTCCTTTTCTTAACTTTGTAACCTTTGTATTTCATTTTAATTATTATTTAATACAGAGATGTTTAATGCATAATAAAACGTGACATACCAGTTATCAAACTTTTGGGCTTCTTCCGTTCAGGTAAAGGGTGGTTATGGTTCTCCTTTATTTTTATTATTTTTTATTTTTTTAATAATAAGATGGGAAAAGAATAGTAAGAAAAGTTCAATGAAAGAGGAAAAACATAAATAATTTTCTAGGTCAATAGAGAAGTGCTTCATCATCTTGTCTATATTTAGCTTTATTATTATTACTAGGGAACGTAGCTGCGCTTCGCGCGAGTGTTAAAATATACGTGTTAGAATCAACTTTCTTTCTGATTAATTATATGTTCACTATATTATATTGTCTGACGTTATCATTATCTCTTGATTTAATTGTAGGAAGAAGGGTAAAAAATATCCCTAAATTTTTGTTTAATAGTTGGCTCTATCCTCAGTTATACTATCTGGTCATTTATACCCATCATCTACAAACTTTTGATCTGTACTCTTCAATTGGATAGAAAACTCTAAATCAAATGAAATTACCCATTTTAAAAAAGAAATAATTCATCATTCATTGTTAACTCATGTCCGACCTCTAACTATCTTAACCCAAACAAATTAAATCCATGCCCAATCAGAGGCGTATTCAGGATTTCGGTAAGATGGGTGCACGATTACAAAAAAGTTCATCTTAAATATAAATTTTATCGGTTTGACTTTTAGGTTTTTAATATGAACCATTAAATTTTAAAAATTATAGGTCAAAAATATATAATACTACTAGTTTTAAATTTTAATATACACATTTAATTTAATTATATAATAATTTTACCATGCTAAATTTTTTAGGAGTTTTTGATGTAACACACTTGAAAATTTTGAAAGATTAAAGAAAAAAAAACAAAAGAAAAATTAATTGAAACGCCAAAAGTGTAATCGATAACCATTTGGGAAGTTGTTATTCAAAAAGACAAGACAAATCTAAGATTTAAATTTCTATCATCACTTAGAGAGGTGCACTCAATCATCATCAAATAATATATGATACTTTGAGCGTGGGTTCACACTTCTATATTTAATTTTTTTCTTATAAATATAACAGTACTATATATGATCTAGAGAGGAAAGCATGGGTTCACGTGAATCCACGGCACCGCCCAATCCGTCTAAGTTTATCTTGTAATGGGTAGTAATGATAGTCATGACCGTACTTGATGAACATAATGCAAGTCCATTATATTTTAGTATTTGAAATAAAAAATGATGAATGCAATGGAGCATGTAATGATTCTGTTATCCTCCATTAAAATGGAATATGAAAGGGTGTGTTAATTTTATTAATGTATAATATGAAAAGGTTAGTCAAATATTGGCAAACGCATAACCGGATATTAGGCTAATTTATAAGATTAGAATTAATATCAAAATAAGTTACTATTATTACTTAAAATTGAGAATTAATTATAGAAAAGGTAAAATAAAGTCTTTTATATTGTGAGTTGTGAGCCTGTGAATACTGATTAACAAATTAAACAAATGTAAATTTTCATTTTTCTTTCCACTTTTTAATTGAAGAAAAATATTTTTAAAATGAAGAAAAATCAAATAAAAAAGATAATAGAAGATTGATAATTAATACCATACCAAAATTTTAGAAAAGAAATCAACTTAACAAAACAAAGCAATTTTCTATGGTACTTTCAACATCCTATTTTTTAAAGAATGAATGTGAAAAATATTCCATGTTAAATAAAAACAATCAATTTTACTTTAGATTATCATATATTATAATATCATTAACTCCATGATTTTTAAGTTTTCATATTCATAACCCCCAACTATTAAATTATAAAATTTAAGATACCTTATGATATTTCTTCATTTTGTGTCCATATAAATTCACAATTTTAATTTATTCACAGAGGAAAAAAAGAGAGGAGAAAAATGATAGTAATAAATTCAAGGAGGTATTTAAGGAAATGAAATAAATGAGGAAACTTACATTTTTTACTTGAAAGAAGATGGAAGAAAGAGAAAGAGGGGGTTTTGATGAAATTGATCACCAACTTCTGAATTTGAAAAGACAAAATGTAAAATAATAATTTAAATGCAATTTAACACCATAATTGTATAATAACTATTTTTATGATTGGAGAAATGAAGTGAAGAAATTTTATAGGAATTCTAAATAAAAATTTGAGAAAATGGTTAAATTATTATTCAATCGATATTAACATTCTATATTATTACGTGATTTTCTTCATTATTTAATTCTCATAATTATGTAAAGAATTTTAATAATGGATATATAAATAGATAATTTTATTTAGAGAAAAAATGACAAGAGATGCATTTTAAGGAAACAAAATAAATGACAATAATGAGGAAATTATATTCATTTTTTGTTTAAGGAAGATGAAAGAAAGAGAAGAAGAGGGATAGATTTGAAGAAATGTAATAAATGTCAATAATTAATAAGGAAAAACATAAAAAAAAAAATACAAGTTTTTCTTAATCAAAAGTTTTTTAAAAAAAATTCAAAATTCTGAGAAAAGGGATAAATAATAATATTGTCCAATAAGACATGTAACCTTACTTTTTTTATCATTTAACTTTACTATTATATATAGATATAGATTTTTAACCGAAGAAATGATCTAAAAAAATGAAAATGATAAATTAAATTCTGATAAAAAAAAAAGTAAAATACAACGCATATAAAGTTATAATACCTAATTCCTTAAGTTAAATAAATTCTTAAAAAAAAACACAAAGAAAGAAAAATGAGTGATTTAAGTATTAATGATGAGATAATTGAGAAATGGAAAAGAGATTTAATAACATTAATGATGAAAATAATAAAAATATGACTACCTTAAATATAAAATAGTAAGGTAAAATATGACTACCTTAAATATAACGGACTTACCCACTATATCTAACACAAAAAAAAAAAAAAAAGACAAATTCCTTTGAGGTGAAATCCTATCAATTAATAAATACAAAAATAAAATATAATTCTAACATTTGAGTTTACTTTTGAAAACGTTTTTCTATCTATGGTTTTTTACTTATTTGAATCATTTAAGATTTTTAATTATTTTAGTAGCCATATATATCCTAACTATTAAATACTATTTGAAAACTTGACAAAAATTAATTGTGTCCCTGAACATTACTGACAAAAATTAATTGTGTCCCTGAACATTACTGACAAAAATTAATTGTGTCTCTCTATATATATATTTGTTCATGAATTAACATCATATAGAATGGTGTAATTATTATATATTAATTTTAACTAAAGATGCATAAAAGAAAAAAATAAAATAGAAAATACTTTTAAGAAAAAATAAAAAAGAAAGAAATTAGTGAACAAAGAAGTTGAAAGAAATAATGTCAACATTAATTTTGGCTCTTTTCAAATGAGAAAATAATTTTTTCCTTATCCTCCTCCTAATTTGATATGAATTTCACAAATATATTAATTTTTCCTCCAAATAATTCTTCCTTATTCTCCTCTTAATTTGATATGAATTCCATGAATAGATTGATTTTTTCTCCAAATATTCTTCTTGCCCTTTGAACAATCTACACACTTATAAATTTCTCAACCAAATGAATTCCCCCCCAACAAATATCTCTTTATAGGAAAAATTATAGTGCAACATCCTTTCAAAAAGTCTTTTATTTTGAGGAGGTACACTTATTGCATGACCTTTCTTGATAAACAATGTGATATCCAGAAATCGATTGACGTGAAGAAGAAGAGGCGAAGGAATTTCTCGACCAAATGATTTTTTTCCCCAACAAATATCTCTTTGTAGGAAAATCTATAGTGCAACATCCTTTCAAAAAGTCTTTTATTTTGAGTAAGTACGCTTGTTGCATAACCTTTTTTTATAAACAACCTGATATTCAGAAATTGATTGACGTGAAGAAGAAGAGCCGAAGGAGTCTATTATTGTTGTTTATGGATGATCAAATGTTTCTATTTTATAGGCTAAATATAAACAGTTGTGGAAAATGAAAAGTTGGTGGTCTCTTTACTTCCATTTACTTAAATGTATAATAATTTGAGGAATGTTTAAAAGGGATGTGATTAATTGGTAATGCATTAAAACACTTTCAGTTTTTTAAAGTATAAATTTAAAAATAGAAAACAAATATAAAATGTCAAAAAAAGGAGATAAAAAATAAATAGGAATGGAGCTCATAGAGAGGTGCCACATCAGATTGTTTATATCCAGCTTTATATATATATATATATATATATATATATATATATATAGATATAGATGTATTATATAATGAAAGAGATAAACAAGTGGTTGAGAGCAAATAATTTGGGTTGGGTATGGACAAAATGACTGGGTTTTTAATGAAATCGAAAATTCAAAATTGGAGATGAATCATTTGATTATGAGTTTGACACGTGTCGATTTAGCAATATTGAAAGTAAATATGTGTCAAAACATAATGAGAAGAGTATATTTTTAGATTCAAATATAACGGGAAAAGGTATATTTGAATTGAAAGTATAATGAAAGGTTTATTTGAACTATTTCGAATAGTAACAGGGGTATATTTTGCCCTTTTCCGTTCATATAATTATGAAACACGGCAATAGTTTAATGAAATTTGTTATGAAAAATCACAGGTATTTGTATAAATCATATTTGTATACGTATTAATAATTTTGTTGTTTTACTATACATATCTACAAGACTATAAGTATTTGTGTGTATACAAACTTCCAATCTGGTGTTTGGTTCTATATATTTTTTGATTGTATATTATCATGCATAATACTTTATACGAATCAATTGTATAATTTCAACATTTGGATACAATTACTTATTTATCTATATTAATAGTTTGTAACTTTGTATACAATACAAAAATAATTGTATAGAATATATTACTTGTATAAACCTAATTTATATAATTTATTAAAACAACAACGAAATATACAAATGAAAATTAGCATAGGAAGTGAAACTATAGCTATAGAGTGTAATTAAGCAATTGTGACAAAGGAGGATTATTAAGTTTCATGTCTTAGCTATTTATGAAATTTCTTCCTTTAATTTATCATGTCAACTTTCATGGTTACTCTTTACTATCCCTAATGTTACTCTTTCGTATGAAGACTTTTTGAATTTCATGCTTGAGCAACTTCTAAATCTTCAAGTCAACTAACTCTTTCGTATGAAAACGTTAGTTCAAGATCTCATGGATAGGTACATTGACTTAAAAAAATTGGTCATTAGTGAACAAAGTATATCATTATTTCATGAACTTTCAAGACACAATCTCTCCACCGTTATCTATTTTCTATTTTCGTAGATAAAAAATTCAGTGAATCAATTCAATTAAATACCTTCAAAGTGAATAATTCGGATGAGTATATATTTGTCATTATATATGATATAATTCAAAAATGGCAAGGGGAATTCTTTAAATGACAACGGTAAAAAAATTCTGAAAAAGCATGAGAAGGCAAGGCGATTTCTTCAAATGACTTTTTTTCCCTCAAAATTTCAAAAATCTAAATATCACTAGAAAAAAAATAAAGAAATGAAAGCTTTAGCACCATTGTCATAGAGGTTACAACATTGACAATATTTATCCAAGTAATTGAAAAGTAACTAAGAAGACATTAATTGTGTATACAGAATAGATCATATACACAAATATACGTACATATATATAGGATATTCATAAATATACACACAATACATTTTTAGATATACAACTTATAATTTAAAATATATACAAGTTACAACTTACAAGATATATAAATAAATTTGTTTTGAATTTTTATATGTCAATACTTATTGAAGTAATATTTGCTAACATTTTTTCAAGTATTGAGTTGTTGTATTATTTTTAAATCTAATTTTAATATATGTTTATAAAATATTTGCTAAGAATAAGTTTAGATTATTTAATTCAAGCAAGATATACAAAATCCATGAAAAAGAAATGCAAAGACTCAATATGCTTTTAACTTTATTAATAAATTGATTTCAGAATGAAGTTTAAAATTCAAAGCTTACAAGGTTACGATTACTTTTATCTAATTTCGTTCACTTAAATTAAAAAATAAAAATTCACTAAATAAATTACAAAATCTACATATTTTATATCATTTATGTATGACACTTGTCTCATTAAGTATCATTAAGTTCCACTAAACAAGTATCCAATCACGATCAAAGAGGATAAATATCGTCATTTATGTTTATCCCGATTAGTATGAAAATATTTATATCATTAATTCATGTATATAAAATTACTTGTTTTTACCTAAGTCCTAACATCGGCTATAGTTATAAATTAATAAAACATATTGTTATCAGAAATAACTAGTATACTAAAAAATTTGGGAGTTTATTTTTTTGTCAAATTAGTTCTAATCATTCACATTTTTGTTAAGTTATATTGTGACCCTAGATAGGAAGATATGGAGGACAAAATTTATAGTATAAGGTTAATAGGTAGTCGAGCTACGTCTAATCCATATTATAATAACTCCCACATACTATCTTGTTCTCTAATATTATTATTGCTCTCAAGGAAGAAAGGAGAGTATAGGTTTAGACATCTAAACAAAAACTAGAGAACTTTTTACCCAATATGTTATTTGGGCCATAACATCAATTTGGGCCAGCAGCCCTGAATCATTCACCATTGGGTCTGCAGCTTCAAATAAAGGAAAGATTTCAAATATATATATACAATAAAGTAGTTAGTATACAAAAAAATATAGTCATTTTAATTCATAGTATAAAAAAATAAATCAAAAGTCATAGAAAGTATACATTTACTATACAATATGATACACTCAAAAAACTATACATAGCTTATCTATACATGAGCTATACAATATTTATACGTTATGATACGCTTAAAAAGTTGAATATAGTTTAACTATACATGAAGTATACACTGACTATTCAATTCCGATCAACTCAAATCACCTCTAAACAGTCCCAAAGTTTATGTATGAATTTTTTTTTATTTTTTGAGTCTTTTGATGAATAATTCGTTAGAAATGATTCATGTTTGCGGTACATAGAATATTAAGGAGGAGGAGGAGAGGAAGAAAAAGACGATGAAGAGGAGGAAGAAGAAGATGAAGAGGAAGGAGGAGGAGCAGCAGAAGCAGGAGAAGGAGGAGAAGAAGAAATAATATTTTTTAATTTATGTGTAAGTTAGGCTAAGTAAAGAGTAAATAAAATTTATATTTTTTAATTAATGTTTTATAAAATTACATAACAGTACAAAATTGAGTTACATAGTTATAGTAATTTAGTCCTTAGGATAATGGTATAAATTTAGATACTCTTTGTACATGCACACAGAAGAAATAATGTAGGAAGAAAATTTCCACAATTCTGTTCTTGCTTTATGATTTCTAACATTTTTTAAAAATATGATCCGTACATTATATTTTTATAACCAAACAAAATTTCAATTTAGATAATTGGCTCAATGATTACATCCATTTCCTTGTAATCCACAAAGCAACTTTGTGCATGAATCTCTAATTCATCTTTTTATTCAATTCGTCATCAAATATTACTCACCATTTCTCAAACTTTGCATGCATGTTTCTTCCTAAAATAATTACTACTTTTTTAGTCCATATTAAATGAATTTTTGGAATTTTCATATCAAATTAAGTGAATTTACAAAAATTTAAAAGTATTATTTTGTTTTCTTCATATTTACACCTTCATTAATCTAATAAAGTTTTTGACTAATTCTTAAGGATAATAATTTGGGAACAATCAAAGAGTAATAGTGAAAAGTAACATCTGATTTATTTTCTTAAATATTTTTCTTGAGAGATATATTATACCCCAACAATTCATTTAGGCATCAATTATTTGTATTTAATGAAGGTATTAATCTTAATCAATCAAGATCTCAGTTATTAAATCTATTTGTTTTTAAATTCCGAATCTAAATTATTCTGATTTAATCATTAAGTGCATTTATTCTTAATGAGTTTGAAATATTAAGATCTATTTAAAAGCAAAGTTTGTACAAAGATGACAGATCACCACTACTCCATCTACTTTCACCCGCCACACAATTTCAGCACAACTCTCACCATCACCTACCATTCATAACCACCATCCTCAACCCAACAACAACTATGGTCAATTACCAAAATCAATTTCCATCACCATTAACCATCATTTGCAATCATCACCACCAATCATTATTACATCCACTATTCACTATTGAATAATTGTCAACATTATATATCACTAACCCCTGACCTCATTAACCATCGTGATTAGCTACATTATTCCATTATTAGTTATCAGTCATCACACCAACAACCACAATTAATTACTATTGTCAATCACACTATAACATAAGATACTATCCACACTCACCATCCTCGGTCAAGACCATCCCAAATCGACACACACAATCACCATCATTAGTCATCACCACCATCAATTACCTTATACTATTTTAAAATATTTTATTGATATAGTATTAGATCGATCTATTTAGAAATATTTTACTTGAATTTTATATTATTATTATTTTAAACAGAAAAGGGCCAAAAATACCCCTGAAGTACAGGAAAAGGTCTAAAAATATCCTCCATCCATCTTTTGGTTTAAAAATACCCTTCTACTCATCTTTTTGATTCAAAATTACCCTTCCATCCACCTTTTTGCTCACTTATACCCTTACAACTAACAACCCTCTCTTTTTTAAAAAAAAATTCTTATTATATGTCATTTTCTTATTGAATGAAATAACAATCCACCTCTATTAATTTTTCCCCATAATTTATCCAAATCAAAACGATATACTTTTCAAGATCCAAAAAAAAAAAATTTTAAATCTAGTAATTTCTATTTTCTATAACTTTTTTCCAAAAAAAAAATTAGTTTTAGATAGTTAAAATATTTTTAAAAATATTAGTCATGCCACAATTACAGGGACATAATATATTAATATAAATCCTAAAAAAAGGTTGTTCCAGTTGGTGCACCAATCCAAGATTTGATCACTAATGACGCGGACGACAAGATTATTAGTCAAAAAAATTAAATGATCTTTTTTTTTTAAAAAAGAAGATAGACATTTTTTTAGGATTTATATTAATATATTATGTCCCTGTAATTGTGGCATGACTAGTATTTTTAAAAATATTTTAATTATCTAAAATATTATTTTTTTTGGAAAAAAGCTATAGAAAATAGAAATTACTAGATTTTAAAAAAATATTTCTTTTGGCTCTTGAAAAGATATATTGTTTTGATTTGGATAAATTATGGGAAAAAATTAATAGAGGTGGATTTTTATTTCACTCAATAAGGAAATGACACATAATAAGTACTTTAAAAAAAGAGAGAGGGTTGTTAGATGTAAGGGTATAAGTGAGCAAAAAGGTGGATGGAAGGGTAATTTTAGACCAAAAATATGAGTAGAAGGATATTTTTAAACCAAAAGACGGATGGAGGGTATTTTTAGACCTTTTCCTATACTTCAGAGGTATTTTTGGCCCTTTTCCGTTTTTTAAATAAAGACACGTTATATTCAGTTATTGAGAAAACAAACAATCTTAATTATTTAGTATTCAGATCTTAATGCAACATTTTAATATTGAGATGCGTATTCAGATTCAAACTTCTAAATCTTATTAATGCATATCCAATATTCAAATGTTCATTTAGATTCAAATGTTCTAATCTTAATAAAAACAAATGAGACCTCAATGTAGACTAGAGTGGGTCCCACTAGAGGGAGTATCTTTTATTTATTTTTTAATTTGCCTCTCAAGTCCGAATAAGTTTGTATCCATTCAATAATGATTCTCAAAATCTTAACCAAAATCTGTAATAATGAAATCAGATGGAGTATCATTAGGAAGATACATAGATCCATCATATTATAGCTGTATGAATTATTATTTTAGATTTTTGTTGCATGACAGAAGCATTATTGCACATATGACATATACTAAATCTAGCTTTTGATGCAATTATATTTATCTAATCATTGAAGGGGCAGTGATATAGTAAGTACTCCGAGTTAAATTTTTTATTAAGAGTATTTTAAAAAAAAAATTAGTATACATTTCTCAAAAGTTATTTTTGACTTATATACCTAATATAATTATTAATTAACGAAGGATATTTGAATGACCATCCTAAAATTAATAATTCTATTCTCCGCTCCTCCCTCTTTAATCAGAATCTAAGTTTGAACTACCTTCAATATACTTCTTGGAAAGTAAGTATTTATCCTCCCTTCCCTGTATTTCCAATTTTCTATTAAAGAGATTAGATGACCATTGATCGGATTTACAATAGTAATTTACAAAAAGTTCTATATATTCCATATTATCCAATTTTATTCATTTCAAAGGGTATCAATAAAAAATTTCACATGTCAAGTAATCTTATTATTATTATTGACATTTGTTCATAAATGTCAATAAATTTTTTCCCTACATTTATTTCAAATGTCATCAAATAAATACTCCTATTATGTATCTCTTTTATTTTTTTTGTTTATAGTGTTTGGTCAACCACATGTGTTAAAGATTCGAGTCTCACACTAACTCTCACTCCCATTTACTATCAAAAAGAATTTTTCATTTTTGAATCATACAAATAACAAAATCTTATCCACACATATTTTGAAAATATAGTTAAAAAATAAAAATATTTTTACCAACGATTTAAACTTTTAGATTTGTAAAAATCATCCACCAAATAACAAGGCTGACCTTGTTGAAGCAACCAAACATGATAGGAAGTATCCACGAATTTCCATAGGATTTTAAGTCATTTATTATTATGGTTCGACACTCCCAGTATACTCAATTACTCATTATCAAGAGCGGAGCCAGTTTGGGATTATGACTTTTTTTATTCAAATGGTGAAATTTTTCATGATAAAAAATTATATTATTCATATATATATATCGAAAAGTAGACGTTGAATTCTCTTTAATTATTTATGTATTTATTTTTTTAAAAAAATTAAAATCACTTAATAAAAATTCTGACTACCACTACTTATGACACATTCTTATTTATTAAACATAAATAATTGTATGTAATCGACTGAACAACAATGTTCAATGAACACAAACCTAGCAAAGCGTGTGATACAATTACTACTCACCTATCTTCTACAACAAACATATTAATTGTATAAATTGATTATGATTACTGATTAGTGATTACGCCTAATCAGACTCTCCTTCGGTCATTAGAAAAGACCGTACGTCGTTTCTTAAAACAATTTATGTAGAATGTAATAATCGAGTTTAATTTGGAGGGTGGTCATCCATGACTTGGGATCGATCCTCCTTAATTGTTTTTTGAATTGAACCTGTCATAGAAAAGATTGTCTAGTACGACTTATATCTCCTATGTAATTTGTAGGATAGTATATAATAAGGAGTTTACTCAGTGTGCACAAAATGCTTTTTGATTGACAAATTATCTTGAAATTCCAAAAAAATAAAATAACAATCTCTAGATGGACAAAAGTTCAGCCCACACGGAATAAATGACCACTTTGTCATTTTGCTGCTTTTTTTTTCATTTATAAATTTTGTCCATCCCTAATTTTAATAAATTGATTCCTAAGATATCACAAAGAAAATCAAGTAGATAATTTAATGTTTTAATTTCTGGAAAGATTTTTGGTCCACCAATTGTCTTTTTCAACATTATTCAAATCACCGGTACCCTATGAATAATGGATACCAACCAATCCTATAGCTATAATGGAGATAAAAATATACTTCTCTTCTATTTGTTCAGTTTGTAATTTGATAAATTATTAATTAAGAATATATATTCTTATCAAATTATGCTTACTATAGCATTTGTTTATAATCTAAATTTTACTACTTTTTAGACTATTTAAAATTTAATTACTAGTTGGAAAATAATTATTTAACAATAAAATAAATTAATAATAATACATATTTATTTATTTTAATTTGCTAAAGTGGACAACAGAAAAAGTAAAATCAATTTTTAATATACATATTGGACAAGTAAAAAGATAGGGAGACACTATTTAGAAAGCTAACAATAATCTTCCGTTCTAAACCTTTGAATTTGGGATTTTTATACTACATGATAGCTCAAAAGGTCCACAATAAGAAATAACTCTAATTTTTATTCTACATAAATCTTAATATATAAACAATGATAATTATTATATAATCAATATGTTTATAATATATATTTATACACTAAATATACGATATCAAATTATTACGGTTAAAAATATGAGCAACTTTCACATATAGCAAACATAGAAATCATATTTGTATGTTATAGTTATAGTTTGCATAATTGCGCTCCATAACAAATTTTATGTTTGCTATGGAGCTTTTGATTTGTATAATTCGCTAGATACATCGAATTTCATACAAATTGTTCAGTTTTGTATAAATTCATTTATACATTGTAATTTGTATAATAAGATCTGTATTTGTATAATTATAAGTGTATAGGACGAAAATATATGTATTTGTATTTGTATTTGTATATACATTTTTCTCTCGCTTTATACAAACACAAACACATTTTATACCGAAATGTATAAAATGACTAATTGTATACCGAATCAGATGACAAAAAAATGAAATGTTTGCTGCGAATTACAAATAAAATAAACTATGACTATAATATTTATTTGAATTAATAATTTGCTATTTCATACATTTTTTCCTAAAAATATTAGGGTCCCATGAGAATATTTGCGAAAGGAAGAGTCAAATTTTAATCCTAAATTTCCATATAAGCAATCCTTTATAATATATATATATATATATACTAAATATATGATATCAAATTATTACGATTAAAAATAACAGTCACTTTACTATTATTTTTTTGTTCTCCTATCCAGTGTCTAAAGTCTAGCCTTGGAGAGCTAATTAAATTTGAACAATACATTATAGGGTTCATTTGGGAGTGGTGTTTTCANATAACATTTATTTGAATTAATAGTTTGCTATTTCATACATTTTTTCCTAAAAATATTAGGATCCTATGAGAATATTTGCGAGGGGAAGAGTCAAATTTTACTCCTAAATTTCCCTATAAGCAATCCTTTATAATATATATATATATATATGATATCAAATTATTACGATTAAAAATAACAGTCACTTTACTATTATTTTTTTTGTTCTCCTATCCAGTGTCTAAAGTCTAGCCTTGGAGATCTAATTAAATTTGAACAATACATTATAGGGTTCATTTGGGAGTGGTGTTTTCAACAACAAAAAAAAAATCATATTCAAAATTCTAACTCGAAACTTTTAATTAAGGTGAAACAATTTCACCACTGCACCACAATCCATATTGATAAGATAGTCAGTTAGTCACATTATGAAGATGCATATTTAATAGATTGGAGGGAATTACAAACCAACAAGATAAAATACAAATAATGGAAAAATTACCTAACTACACAATCTTTCTTTCCATATTCTCTAAAATTCCCTACCATTTCAAAATATTACAAAACCCCGTATTTTCCTTCCTTCTCTCCTTTTCCGGATACATAACTCACAACCCTCTAACCCAACGATTTTTGTTCCTATTTTCATGCCTGAAATCACTCCCATAGATCAGCAGTTGCCTTCATCACTCCATTTTTGAATTCCAAATCTATTCTCTCTCCAGTTCATCAATTTCTAATTCCTAAAGAGGTAGAACTATTTCTTCATCAATTTTTTTTTATCTTTCTAGTTCTTGAATTATCTTTTTAAAAAAAAAATCATTTTTAGCTTTTTCATCTATAATTTTCTGATTCATATGAATTCTGATGATGAGAACTTTCATGAAAATAGATATAAACAACAAAATGACTCATTAATCATGAAGAATACGAGAGCGAAAAAGTCAAAAAAAGGATGCATGCTTGAGTTTTAAATCTACTGTTGGAAAAATGCCCAAAAAATTAGGGAAAAGTTGGATTTGTTGCTACACGACCATCACTATCAAACTTGCAGATTTTCAATGTATCTCATTTATTTTGATTCTTAAATTAGACTTTGTTAGTGTTATCACTACTCCGATACATTACGACTACTGTAGCATTTATTTTAATCAATGTATCATGTTCACATTTAAGATATTGATACAAAATCCCAACGCTGTTGAATCTTTGAGTAGTGTTTATCCTGCTCAATATATATGTAGTTGATACATAAACACTACCTAATGTATCATTTATAAGTATCAAGTTCTGTTATGTATCTTCAATCCTATTCAAATTTAAAAGGCTATATTGACAGTACCAAATCAATTGTGTGTTATGTATCTACAATCTTTAATGTTTGTTCAATCTTATTCAACTTAGAAGGCTATGTATATATATATATATATATATATATATATATATATATTATCCAATAATAATCTTGATACATAAATCATAATGTTCTATAATTAGAGCACTATGTATCAATTTCAATAATAAGAATATGATGCATAACAGTGGCAATGTTGACTACTTTATTATGTATCAAATTATGATATTTATCTTTTTAACTCTTATATTTCAATTTTTATGATTCATTGTGCAACGCATTGATGTAATTTTCTACTACCTCCGGAAGAAGTCAAAACTTTAGATTGATAACCAATACAGAAACATATTAATGGCTAATGTGTATCACACGTATTTGATATGCATTAATGACCATGATACATTCATACAAATAACTACTAAATATTCATTTTTTTAGCAACTAAAACAACATGTATCTGATACTTAATAACTAAAACACACTAATGTATCGATCTAAAATCAAGTACCAGATACATTACAATAACCAATGATATAACTATTCACAAAAAATTGACTACACAACACTCGAGATCACAAATCAAAAAATCGACTACACAACATCTCTCCAGCCTTTTTATGTGTTGTATCAATGCATAGTATATTGCAAATTTCGGATCGTGTTTCTTCACCTCCAATACAAACTAACGAAGATATTCATGATGTATCTTTTCAAAATTTTCAACAATTTTGAATCAAAATTGAAAGGATCTTCGATGGACTGGGAGAAGAATTTTGAATCTCAAAATGTTTTCGATAATTTTGAATCAAAATTGAAAGGATCTTCGATGAATTGGGAGAAGAATTTTGAATCTCAAAAAAATTTCGACAATTTTGAATAAAAATCGAGAGGATCTTCAAACAATTGTATAGGGATAAAACAACGCTCGTCTCTGTAATGTACCGAATTTCCTGATTTTCCTCAACCCATCGATCTCTAAGCTGCAATGACTGATTCAACTCACCTCACTTTCTCAGATTCTTGAATGTCTCAACAAAATAAAGATATTCATGATGTATCAACTCAATTTTCATGATTTTAAATCGAAATGGAAAAGATTTTTGACAATTGGGAGAAGAAGTTTGAAATTTGCATTTTGAAGCTGTTATGCTTTGGGAGAGATTGATTAAGAGTGAGAACAACGTAATTGCGTGATTATGAATTTTATATTTAATTTTACGTTTCTTTTCCATTTTAAACGCAACATAAAAGATTTTGTTCCCTTTTTTAGTGCAACAGAAAGATTTTTCTTGTATCAGAATTAATGTATCCAGATGGTGATTTATGTATCCGAAAGGAACAAATTTTAAGGGATTATTGTAATTAGAAAAAGAGTAGGGATATGATGTAATTTATTCCTTACACTATGTGATTTATGTAAGTTATACTATTTTTTAAAGAGAAATATTCTAACATAGCAAATACTATGTCTTAAATATGATTACTTAGCTACAATTTTAATAATTACATTTCACAATTATATTTTAATTTGCTAAGGATTTATATTCGTTGTATTTTTTCATTGATTTGTTTCAAAATGGATAAATAGTAGGAGGAGAGAGACGAGCGAAATCGAGAGAGAGGAGAGTGGTGAGCAAGATCAAGAGAGGGCAGAGAGGATTGTATTTTGTATTTATTTTGCTTATGTATTTATTTAACGCATAACTATTTTATAATCCATATCAATTGTAATTGAAATACAATGAATACAATTGTATTCATCCTTTCTCCTCCCTCTCTCGCAGTGACAGAACCATTAATTTTTATTAAGGATGTCCAAGAATAATTGTAGTAGATTTCAAAATATAAAAAAAATAAAATATTGTACTACTTGGGATTCAAACCCGAAACTCCTTCATTCAAATGGACATTCATTTTCACTGCTCCAAAGACATAACTTTTGTTAAGGGTGTCCTACTTTAAATATAGGAAAAAGGATAAAAAATATCCTCAATTTTGTTTTATTGGTTGATTATTCCCTTGCCGTTAAATGAAGTTATTTTTACCCCTACCGTCACTAATTTAATCATTTGTGCCCCTATATTGATGGAAATCCCCAAATCAACTTAAATTAATTCGAATCTTAAAAAACGCCCCGTTCCCTATTTTAAGCCCATGCCTGATCCTATAACATATAACTCATTCCTTTGATTGTATCAAGAAGTATAAAATAACGATATCATGCAACTTTTTTTGATAGTGAATCTTTGTTATGCCAAACATGCTTTAGTGTTTTAAATAAATAAATAATCGAAAAGAAAACGAGAGGAAAAGAGATTCAAGTATGTTGGAAGGTAAGTACGTAGTGATTTTGTCAATTGAAACCAAATTAAAGAGGTAGTTGGTTGACCTTAAACCGAAGACACAAACACAAATGAAACACGGAAGAGAAGTCGCAATTTGCTCTCTTTCTTTTTACATGCATCAAACTAATAAAATATTACTCTCTCTCATTTTGTTTGGTACGTAGGAGAGAATATATTTTTTTGTGAAAAACAAGTTGTGATCTCTTATTTATGAATAACATTTGTATGTAATCTAACAACATATTATATGGATGAGAGGGGTAGAATGTCGGGCCTCGGGATGGGATGGTCAAGGGTAAGGACATGAGTAGTGGTGGAGTCGTAATTTTTAATAAGGGGTTTAAAATATGAAAAAATAGACACACAAAGTAGTCAAAGGGGTTCGACATGCACTATATATACCTAAAAAAATATTTTAACCATGTATAAATAATATAATTTTCTGCCTAAGAAATTTCGATTAAACCCCTAAATGTAAGGTGACTCCGCCACTGGATATGAGATTTGAGAATATGTCACTTATAAAACTTATTTTCATTGAAAAAGTCATTTCCTTTATTTTTAAGAATTTTTTATTTTTTTTAAAAAAATTATTCAATCAAACACGAGAAAATAAGAAATATTTTCCCCTACCAAACACACCCTCTAGATTGTTTTAGAAAACCCACGCTAGATGCCTTCCCCAGGTTTTTTATTTCAGACACGCAAAAAAAAGCTAGCTATCGACACGTGTCCGCATATTTTTTTTTCTATTTTATGAACTGAAAAAAAGAGAGAATATGTTTGTGTAATTGTTTAAATAAAGTTTAAAAAGTTGGGGTTAGATTCTCAAAGGTTACACTAATTTGTTTAGATTAGAATTGTAGAGAGTCATCCATGTGTACATACATATAATAAATTTAAGTTTAAATGAATGAGCTTTATGAGTCTTTTGAAAAATGGAAAATCCATTATATTTTAAGCAATGTGAACAATAAAAGGCAATCTCAATTATAATCATACCAATTTGAATGTCATTAATATTGTTCGACTTAGTTTAATCTTCTTTTAATCATGTCTACATCTTTTCTCTATAGCTATTTTTTGCGATTATGCTATATTAAATATATATAATTTTACAAAAAATTACTTATTTAAAGGATCAACGATAGTAAAATTTAGTTATTTTAAATATAACTTTTTCATATGGAAGATATAATTTATTCACATCAAACATGAGTATTTTTTGCGAAAATTGTAATGATTTGTATTTTTAAAAATATATACTTATGGATCATATTGTGTATTTATTTATTTTTTAAAAAATTACTTTTGAAATTTGAAATTATTTTTTTTGATAAGTTAAAATCAAAACTTAAGAGTTGAAATCTTAAATTTTATCACCTAACGCCTACTAAATATAGTAGAAAGTACAAAAATATATATACTCAATTCATTTAAAAGGATTATCTAGTTTAATTTCACACGCAATTTTAAAAAATAAAAAATATTTTAAATTTTATGATCCTAAATTAAAATTATAGTAATGTACCAAAATATCCTTTAATTTGGTGGCCTTAAACATGACAGGTGAAAAATTTAAATTAAAGTGTTGTCATAAAGGAAATAAATCATTCTTTTTAAAATATATGAAAAAGAAAAATAGTTCATTTTTAATAAGCAGAGAGAGTATATAAATTAAAATTTAAAATAACTACACTCTCTATTTTAAAAAGAATAATATGTTTTCCTTTTTATTCTGTTTCAAAAATAATTTCCTTTCTTTTTATGGAAACACTTAATTTTAGAAATTACCTAAATACACAACTTATTTATTATATTCTTTAAAATATTATAGCATTTTAAAAAAATACATGAATTTCTACTCTCATTCTCAAATACATCACTTTACGCTATGTATCGATCGGATACATCACTTAAAGTAATGTATCGATTGGATACATCACTTTAAAAATATATCGGTCGGATACACACTTTATGGAATATATCGGACGGATACATCACTTTACGCGATGTATCGAGACGTCGTGATGTATCGAAAAGACGTTGAGTGATGTATCTGAAATAGAACCGTGATGTATTGGGACGTTAAAGGTTGTATCCGAAATCAGAACGCGATGTATCGAGACGTTTTGGGTGGATCTGGCTTCCACCAAATTTAAGAAATTTTTTGTAATTTGAAAAAGAATTGAGATATGATGTAATTAGCTCTTAACATTATGAGATATGTGTAAAAAAAAATTTAATTTTAATTTTCCTTGTGACATGTTTAAAATCATAAAATTAAATGATATTTTATTATATTTATTATATCTTTAATTTAGCCACAATTTTTTTAATTTTTTTTTTTGTATCTAAGTGTTTAGAAGAAGTTTTTATTTTAGCGAATTTATAGAGGTTTGCTAAATTTTGTTGGAACCTTAGACATGACGAATTAACAACTTTGTCTGTTATACTGACACCTTTCCATCATTCCCCCATTCTTTTAAGTGAAAATACGCGTGTTTAAGGCGCGTGTTTGTTGTGTCCGCCAGCTTTTAACTGTTTAACAATCCAACTTGTTCCTCATCCTCAATATCCAACCCTACATTCTCCTTAAATATTAATTAATTAAATATCATAATCCAACGGCTCCAAATCAAACTTCTTTAGATTAAATACCCTACCTATAAACTAGTGAATCAAAACCCACTTTTTGTTTAATGCATAATTTTTATTTTTTTTTATAAAAATCCAAACTTTTTGCAGTGGTTGAGGTATCAGTTGCAAATTGAAAGCTTCTTTTTCCTCAAAAAGCAAAAAAATGTCGTCGGATTTCTCCGGCGGAGTTCCTGACTTTTACGGCGGCGCCGGAAGATCCAACTCGATTCCGATGAACAACGCTCGGCCACAAATTCAATTCCCCCACCGTCCTGATGGAGCTTCTCAGAATTTCCACCGGAGACCTACGTTCATCGGCAAACGATCACTCGCAGCCTTTCAACAGCAGCAGCAGTTTCAGTTTCTACAACAGCAGCAACAATTTCAATTTCTGCAACAGCAACAACAGCAAGGTTTGGGATTTTATCTTCGTAACGTAAAGCCTAGAAGTTACCAGCAGGCATCTCCAATTTCTCCTCTAGATTACTCTGTTTCATCCTCGTCGATTTCATCTGAATTTTCTCCCATGACTGCACGCCATCCCCTCCCGATTTCTACGGCGAACACCAATGGGGTTTTATCTTCTGGTAACCCGGATTGTTCTGCAGTTGCTTCTTACCTAAATCAAGTACAGAACAGTTTATACCAGGAATCAGAGGAAAAAATGATGAATCGACTGCATGAGTTAGAGAAACTGCTCCTAGAAGACAACAATGAGGACGAAGAAGATACAGTCTCTGTTGTGACTAACAACGATGAGTGGTCGGAAACAATAAAGAATCTGATTACTCCGATTAGTAACCACCTATCCCCGGCATCATCTACGTCTTCATGTTCTTCTTCTGTGGAATCTCCGCCAGTATCTTCTCCCAAGCAGTCAATTGTCGAAGCTGCTACCGCAATAACAGACGGAAAAACCAATGTTGCAGTACAGATCCTCACGCGCCTCGCACAGGTCGCTGATGTTAGAGGTTCTTCCGAACAGCGGCTGACGGCGTACATGGTGTCGGCACTCCGATCGCGCGTGAACTCAACGGAGTATCCACCTCCGGTGATGGAGCTGCATAGCAAAGAGCACGCAGTTTCAACCCAAAATCTCTACGAGATATCCCCGTGTTTCAAGCTTGGATTCATGGCAGCTAATTTAGCCATTGTTGAAGCTGTAGCTGATCATCCCTCAAACAAAATTCACGTCATTGATTTCGACATAGGACAAGGTGGACAATACTTACATTTACTACACGCGCTAGCTACCAAGAATACAGATTATCCCATCAGCTTAAAAATCACGGCGATCACAACAGAGTTCACGGGCAGAGCTGATAACAGAGTAAATTCCATTGAAGATGATCTGAAAACTCTAGCAAACAAAGTCGGGATTTCCTTGATTTTCAATATAATTTCATGTTCAATCACCGATTTGAGTAGGGAAAAATTAGGGATTGAACACGACGAAGCTTTAGCAGTGACTTTCGCATACAGATTATACAGATTACCCGACGAGAGCGTAACAACAGAGAATCTAAGAGACGAGCTTCTCCGGCGAGTAAAGGGGTTATCACCAAAGGTGGTGACATTAGTAGAGCAAGAGTTGAACGGGAACACGGCGGCGTTTGTGGCGCGTGTAAACGAGGCGTGTGGCTATTACGGAGCATTGTTGGATTCACTGGACGCAACTGTATCAAGAGATGAAACGGGTCGGGTCAAGATCGAAGAAGGGCTGAGTCGTAAATTAGCAAATTCGGTAGCGTGTGAAGGGAGGGATCGCGTAGAGAGATGCGAGGTGTTTGGTAAATGGAGGGCCCGAATGAGTATGGCTGGGTTCGGGCCGAGGCCCATGAGTCAACAAATTGCTGATTCACTGCTTAAGAGGCTTAATTCGGGCCCACGTGGCAACCCGGGATTTAATGTAAATGAACAAAGTGGGGGTATTAGGTTTGGATGGATGGGAAAAACCCTCACCGTTGCTTCTGCTTGGTGTTAATGTTAACTTGTTGTCACAAGAATAAAAGTATTTTATTTCTTTTTAAAATTAGTATAAAGATATTGCGATTAGTATATAGATTTTCATTGTAATATGGTGTACTAGAGGCTTTGTTAATAGTAAAGTACTACTGTTAGTTATCTGTCAATTCTTAAAAAAAGAAGAGGATAGACGAATGCTGACAGGCTGACACCAAACAAAAAAGAAAAAGAGAATGAATGTAATAATAATTTAGTAATTCAATTAATTGGTTATTTTAATTTGCGTAGTTCGATTCTTTATTCTTTTCCTAACCCCAATTTGAAAGTAATAATAATACTCTAATTAATAAGGAAAAAATAATAATAATGTTTGGGTTGTAAATATTCGAAAATGGTTTTTTGGTATGGAGGGATAAAATTTGTGTTTGTTTGGCGAAATGCTGACATGGAATGTGTTTGCGTCGGCGGATTACGAATAGGTTAGGATCTCGCTACTTTTGGGGGCCTGGGATGGGCTCCACCCTTTGGCTATGGAGGAATAAAATTTATTTCAACTATATTTTCACTTGCTACAAAACTTAAGAAAATACAAATATTTTTGAATCGTGTAATTTTAAATAAAAAATATATCAATATCAGAATATTTTTCAATATTATAATTTTAAATATGTCAGGTAGAAAATTAATTTTTTTAAAACAAAAAAAATAGACTTAGAAAACTGTTAAAAAGGAAAAGAATTATTTCTTTTTAACAAACTAACAAAAGTAATAGATCAAACTAATTAAACATGAAAATTAACTTTTTTGAAAATATAAGTTGGGGATCATTTCACAAGGAAATCTTCATTTTTCGTAATATAAATCTTTTCTTTCTTTAATAATCATCCTATATAATCTTCATGTTATATAAAATTTAGTTTTTGAAATTATTTATTTAATATTAAATTATATTTTATTCTAAATTTCAAAGAACAACTATACGAATAATTAAAAAAAGAAATCGACAAGCACGATCGCAATTACAACCACAATTTCTCTAAATCATACACTACATACTTCCTTTTTCAAATATTATTAAATCTAGAACCAAACTATCGGATTAATAAATTATTCTTGTGATTTTTAAAATTATTATGTTATGTATTGTATTGTATCGTTATCTTGTATTTAAATTATTATATTATGTATTGTATTTTTAAATTATAATTTGTATCTTATCATTTAAATTTTGTGCATTATTCATAGTGAAAATTAATAATAACATCAAATTGTTTCACAAAGTGATGAAAATTAAAAAAAAATTAAAATATTATTAATTTGAGATAAAAGTAGTATATGTTAAATAATATATTTTTTAAAATGTATATTACATTTAAAAAGAATTACGAATATTAGAGATTTATTTAATAGTCTTATATGAAAAATAATATGTTAATTACAAAACAATAGAAATAATAATATAATATTCAAAAAGTGAAAAAGAGTATGAATAGTAGTTCTCCAAATTTGGAGAACTACTATTTAACTCTCCATATAATTGAAAAGTAGAGGGTAAATTAGAGAGTGATTGGAGAGGACATTCCCTATTTTACTCTTCAAATATAGAGAATGAAAAGTAAAATAGAATAGGGTTGGAGATGGTCTTAGGTAACTGTTTTTTTCTCTGTTCACTACATTTAAAATCAACATGTCATTTGTACTTTCTACTTTGACACCAAATGCAAATGCCCGGACAAGTCTGGACCCAATATATATTATTTTATTTGTTTTAATTTTATAATTTTATAATTTTATTGTAAATTATTTTTATAATATGTAAACGTACTTTTTAAATAATATATGTGGCATATAATATATTTTCAGAGTCCTAATTTGCAAACAACTACAATAAATCTAATATGACTAAATTATCCTCAAACTTAATAAATATTTTCGAGAAGCACGCACCTTGACTGAGACGTGTGTGCTATATTAGTAGTGGATATCAAGAATTATTTTATCATTGACATTAGCTGGCATATTTAAAATTTTAAGTTTATTAAAATTATACATTAATTAATATAGAATTATAAGTATCATAATAATATATACATTCATTTATTATTTTTAAGAAACATGCACAATCTATTGTACACGAGTAAAAGTGAACTGAGTGAGTATTTCATTCGCTTTAATTCAAATTAGTTTTTTAATGAAAACGAACTTTAATTCTACTTAAAAATATAATTTAACTTATCACAATATTTATTAACTACAAAAAGTTGTCACTGAAAATAAGATGAGAACTTTAAATTGTATTATTTTAAATTTAACAATAAATTATATTTTGAAACAAATATTTAATTAGATAGATCTACATAAATTAAACTAAAGATTGACATAAAATAAATCCTCATAAATTGAAAGATAAGTTATTTTGGTTTATGATTTATGGTGGTTAGCAGAATCATGGTTGGGTGGAATACATGTGTTATCGAAGATTATTCTATGGCCCATGTTTCTTTTCTTTTCTTTCATCTTTTTTTTTTTGAGAAAATTACTATATATATATATATATATATATATATATATATATAGAAATGTGAAGTGGAGGACGACCAGTGGAAAAATTGTAAATATATGTTCATTTAAAGGGCAAATTGTTCAAGCATACCACGAGGTGGCTGTTCTTTTCATTCAAGATATTTTGTCCTTTTTTAATTACGTGGCTGCATCATATCCACAAATTAGAAAAAACCTGTTACTTTTGACCAATGGCACTTCAGCAAATTTGACTTTATATAAGGGCAAAAAGGTAATTACGTCATGAGATTAAAGTGGACTCTGGAAGTATCGATTTCTCTCTAGAAGTATCGGTTTCTCTTTCTTCTCCCAAGAGAACAAATAAACAGACGCCAATAAGTTGTAGAACTCGACGGACGACGGCAAACAACAATTTTCTCTTCGTCTTCTCTTCATCCCTGTGACTCCAGGTATGCTTTCCATTCAAAATTTGCTCAAATTTATTTTTGTTCTCTTCGTCGACCTTTGTTAATCGCTCTCTTTATTCTCTTTACAAACACAACTGCCTCAATAAAGATATTAGCAGACATTGGAGTTTGGGCATCACATTTTTCTACAGGAAAAAGTATTTAAGCTTCAATAGTATTCTTCCAATAATGTGAGTGAACCTATACAAAAATCATATGTAAATAGTCTTAACCTGTTAATGGAACCAATCTCAGAAGGAATATTTCCTGTCAAGTTATTTCCGCCAAGGCTTAAGGATGTAAGACCGGTCATGTGAACTGAATATATCATATCCTATTGTATATTATGCTCCGTGGAAGTGTTATTATGATACACTTATTTTTGTGTTTTACGAGATGAGTTAGCATGTTTATTCTCTCAAAATTTCTCCCCCTCTTTGGCCGTCCCCTTTTTTAGGTGAAGGCAAAGGGGTAATAGAAACCATTTCTTCTGAGGGTAGATTAGATTAACAATTTATCTCTTTCTGGTCTTAAGTAGCCTTTATGTTCTAGCAAAGTCTATGGTTTGCTATCAACTATGATATACGGATAACATACCGGTTTAATGACTGCAGTTTGTGGTGGTGGGTTTGGGGGTTGGGAGGTAAGTGGTTGGGCTAACTAGATAAATCGTACGACATAAAATGATCTTTAAATTTTCTTGAATTTAGTCGTTAGTTCTCTCTCTCCACCCACTTACATTGTCGAGGGTGGTTCTTCCAACCCCAACCTATAATTGCTATTTATATAAGCATTCTGCATATGAATATACAAGTACAATGAATGCTTCTTTCTTCTCATGCTACAAATATGGGGAAGTTCATTGTTGGTGAAAAAGTTGTATATCAAGGATAAGTTTAGCACTAATATTTTTCATTTTAGCTAGAAAAGAGTGTAGTGTTTTTTCTGGAAGTTTAGGCAAGGCGTTGGTTCTTAGTTTCTAATTTACATCGTCTGGTATCTTGACATAGGTTAGATAGCTGAATGAGTTGTAAGTTATTTTCTTATTGCCTGATATAGGGCTTGAATTCAAGGGAACTTTTAAAAGAATTGAGTTAATACTTGATAGTATGGTGAACTTACAGAAATGTCAATGACAACATGCATTGTTAATGTATGCTATGGGAGAATAGAAATCAAATTCTTGGAGCATAAACCTGAAAGGATACTTAATAACCTGATTTCAGTATGAGCTTTAGAAATATGATCAACATGCTTCATAGTAAAGAAAAATAGTGATTCATCAAGGATATAACTGTCATTCTGCTTTGATATTTAATTTATTTTTTATGTATAAAATATAATAGTTTACTTGTCCATTAAATCCCTTCCACGTGGCTGAATATTAAACACACAATTACAAAATATCTTGTATTTAGAAATTTCCATCATACCTTTAAATAATTCATCTTCTCTTCTCACAGATAGTTCATCTTCTTGGTATATCAAGTGTGTTTAGTCTTCTGCCTTCCAATTTTAGGTAAGTTCTTCATCAATTTTTTGGTTCTTCTCTCATATATGTATCTTTTTTTTTTCTTACTCATATAGCTACTAAAATTTAAATGAGGAAACAACTTAACTAATTCTTCTTTTAATAATGAAGAGTAAAAAATTGACATACTACTTCAACATTTTTGCCGCAACATATTATTATCCATCATTTGTAGATTACATCTCACTCTGAAAATCTATGGAGACGCCCTAACACACCAACACAGCAAGGAGATAACAACAATTATGCCCAAGTCTCAAACATGTAAGGTCGGCTATATGAATCTTCATTAACCACGTTAGAAAATAACAATATTATGGTGTGTTGAAAGCTGTGTTGCATAGGCCCTTCACTTTGAATGTCGCACATATGTCAGAAGCGCGTTTTACCAACTGGTGTTAAAAAAAAAAAACAAAAATAGAGTGCATAATCATCATAAAGTAGAATTGTTATGTTGATTACCAAAAAAAAAACATGATGATACTGAAATAGCCAGAAACCATTGAAAGAAGCTCTTTATAGACTAATGTCATTGAGACCTCATCATGTGAAGCAAGTATAAACTTTGTATTAGCATTCTAAATTATTAATAAACAACTAAAGTTTAAATGAGGAAACAACTTAACTAATTTTTCTTTTAATAATGAAGAGTAAAAAATTGATATACTACTTCAACATTTCTGCCGCAACATATTATTATCCATCATTTTTAGACGACATTTCACAATAGTTCTTGTTTGCTATTCTCTAATTATCAATTATTTAGACTTAAATGGAACAAAAGAACTATGTGTTGTTTGTTACCATTCTAATTCCATATTCTCTACTGCATTACTATTTAAATCAGCCTTCCATTTTTAGCATTTTTAAATTTGTTTTTCCTATTATACATGTCTATTATATTAGATCTAATTTAATATATGGTTTGAAATTTTATCTTTACAGAATTTCCACCTGTGTTTCACTTTTCTCTCAGTGTGTGGTAAGTATTACTCAACTAATTCCTTATTTAAAATTATTACTATTATTTACCAGATAATTATTTTGTCTAAAATTATTTTGATCCCAAAGATGTTAAGTAATATAAACCATAAAAATGTGCATGCTTTTCAAAAATCAAATGCGGATAGAAATGCTAGGAGACGTGAACTATACAGATTGATGCCACCTGAGAAAAAAGAGATTCTTCTAGCTCGCCGTCGAGCAAAGAGAGCTGAAATGAGAAAACATAACTTATCTAAAAGTTCAATGAATAATAATTTGGCGACTGCATCGTCTTCTAATTCCACCATGGTTTCTGTTGCACAAAGTTCTGATCTTATGAGAGAACCCATGTTGCTCCTATCAGAAATAGATAGTACTAATTATATCAAATTAAAAGAAGTATCAAATTGTCAATTTTGTAAAGCCATAAGATTTGAATATGAACCGCCTGCATTTTGTTGTAGCAATGGTTCTGTTCAATTAACTTCACATGAGATTCCAATAGAATTAAAAAACCTTTATTTGGAAAATACAGAGCTATCAAAACATTTTAGAACTTATATTAGAACGTACAATAATATATTTGCTTTCACATCTCTTGGGGTAACTTATGACAAAGAATTAGCAAAAAATAATAATGGTATTTATACTTTTCGGGTTCAAGGTCAGATTTATCATTTCATCAATGACTTGATTCCTACCGATAAAAAAGGAAAAAATCTTCAATTATATTTCTTTGATAGTGAAAATGAATTAAGAAATCGAATGGCATGTTCAAATAAATTAAATGAGTATGTTGTGAGAACTCTGATGGAAATATTAAAAATTAATCCATACTCTATGTTTTTAAAATCTTTAGTAGATGTTCCACAACTATCTGATTTTTATATTGCACTTAAGTGTGATTCTGGCTTAGATCAGCGTATATATAACTTACCAACAGTATCAGAAGTTGCAGGAATATGGGTAGAACAAGATATTACTAATTCTATTCCTACACCACATATTCGAATATATACAAAAAGTGATAAAAGTCAATTGGTAAATTATTATTACGGTTGTTATGATCCATTGCAATATCCATTGCTATTTCCATATGGTCAAGGTGGATGGCATTGTGGTATTAAGAAAATTAAGTGTTCTTCAAGAACGTCAACACAAGTATATTGCGAACAAGAACAACTACCAAGTATAAAAAATATGTGTTCAATAGATGGACTGCTTAACATGGAAGCCGAAGTTATGCTAAAAGAAAAGCACAAACGAGGCACTATTTCTTGTCGTGAATATTATTGTTACAAACTTCAAATAAGAGATGATGAAAATATAGTCTTACATGCTGGAAGATTATTCCAACAATATGTAGTAGATGAATGGATAAAAATTGAAAGCCAACGATTAGACTTTGCTTCTTTTAATCAAGATTTAATTAGAACTGATGTATTAGATGGAATTTTGGATGTTTTACGTAAGGGGGAAAGAGAAGCTTCACATATAGGAAAACAACGCATACTTCCACTTAGCTTTACTGGAGGTCCAAGAGATATGCGTAGACGATATATGGATGCTATTGCATTAGTGCAACGTTTTGGAAAACCTGATATATTTTTGACTATAACATGTAATCCTTCTTGGCCTGAAATAGAAGAAAAACTTATATCAACTGATGAGGTACAAAATAGGCCTGATCTGGTTAGTAGAGTGTTTAGAGCAAAAGTAGAAGAATTAAAAAATAATATAATGAAAAGGCATATATTTGGTAAAGTTGCAGCATTTATGTATACAATAGAATTTCAAAAACGAGGACTTCCCCATGCTCATTTTCTTATTATACTAAATGATAATTACAAATTACTAACTCCAGAAGCATATGATCGATTTGTATGTGCTGAAATACCAGATGAAAATATATATCCCTATTTATACTCACTTGTTACACAACACATGATGCATGGTCCTTGTGGTAATTTGAATCCAACAAATTCTTGTATGAAGAAAAAAGGACGTTGTAAAAATAAGTATCCTAAAGAGTTTGTAGAACAAACAACTAAAGGAAAAAATTCATACCCAATTTATAGAAGGCGAAATACAGGAAAAAGTGTGAAAATTAGAGGACACTTTCTTGATAACTCATGGGTTGTTCCTTACAATCCATATTTACTTTGTAAATTCAACTGCCATATAAATGTAGAGATTTGTTCGGATATAAAAGTTGTTAAGTACATTTATAAATACATTTGTAAAGGACATGATAAAATAACATTTCATATACAGACTAATGATGTAAACCTAGAGATAGATGAAATAAAAGAATATCAATCTACTAGGTAGGTATCACCACCTGAAGCTGCATGGAGAATATTCGCTTTTCCTCTTAGCGAAATGAGTCCAAGTGTATATCATCTACAACTACATCTTGATGGACAACAACTTGTTTCCTTCAAAAGTACCGACAACATTAGTAAAATTGCAAGTAATCCCATGATAAGAAAAACAATGTTAACTGAATTTTTTTTAATGAATAAATCAAACAAAGAAGCTATAGACCTAAATTTACTATATCGTGAATTTCCAGAACATTTTGTATGGTCAACAACAAATAAAATGTGGACACGTCGTAAACGAGGTTATGTTATTGGACGTGTAGTGACATGCCATCCAATCGAAGGAGAAAGATACTATCTTAGACTTCTTTTAATGAACGTAAGAGGGCCAAAATCATATAAAGATCTGCGAACTGTAAATGGAGTACAATATAATTCATTTAGAGAAGCTGCAGAAAAAAGAGAACTATTACTTTGTGATAATAATTTGGTAGAATGCATGTCTGAAGCTGCAAGTTATCAAATGCCATCCAGTTTAAGACAATTATTTGCTATGTTATTGATTTATTATAATCCAACAAATCCTAGAGAATTATGGGAAAGATTTGAAAATTCAATGTCTGAAGATTTCAAAAAAAGTTCAAACTTAAATGTAAGAGAAATACGTTATAAAGTATTAAATTACTTTAATGATGTTCTTCATTCAATGGGTCGTGACATTAATGAATTTGAACTAATATCAGAATATATCAAACCTTCATCAATAGCAAGAGAAGCTAAAGAAGTTCATTACGAAAGAAATATCATTGTTAGTGAGGAAGATTTATTATTAAAAAATAAATTAAACACTGAACAGAGAATGGCTTACAATATTATTCTTGATAGAGTATTGTCAAATAAATTTGGGGCATTCTTTATTGATGGTCCTGGTGGAACTGGTAAAAGTTTTTTATATCGTGCTTTATTAGCTACAGTAAGACACAAGGGATTTATAGCTTTAGCAACTGCAAGTTCTGGTGTTGCAGCTTCACTTCTTCCCGGAGGTCGAACTGCTCATTCTCGATTTAAAATTCCTATTGATGTCAATGAAAATTTTACTTGCAATATTAGTAAACAAAGTTCACTAGCATCTTTAATACGAGATGCACGATTAATTGTGTGGGATGAAATTTCAATGGCAAAAAAGAAAATGGTTGAAGCATTTGACTTGCTTTTAAGAGATCTAATGGAAACAAATACGTTATTTGGTGGTAAAATAGTTGTTTTTAGTGGTGATTTCAGACAAACTCTTCCTGTTGTTCGTAGTGGAAAAAAAGAAGATTTTATTCGTGAAAGTTTATTGTGTTCTAAAATTTGGAATCAACTTGAAAAATTACAGTTATCGAAGAATATGCGTGCAACTAAAGATCCTGAATTTTGTGAATATTTAATGAGAATTGGCGATGGAAAAGAAAAAACAAATGACCATGGAAAAATTGAAATTCCTCATTCCCTCATTATTCCTTTTACTTCTGAAAAAGAATCTCTAAATCTTCTCTTTAGAAATACTTATCCTGATTTATACACATGTTGTACAAAAACTTCGTTTATTACTTCTCGTGCTATTCTAACAACTAAAAATGATTTTGTTGATGAAATAAATGACATGTTGATCTCTCAATTTCCAAACACTGGAAAAGTGTATATTGCTATAGATGAAACTATTGATCCAAAGGATCAAAGTGAATATGAAGATTTCTTACACACTTTAAATCCTACTGGTTTACCTCCATACAAATTAACTTTGAAGAAAAATTGTCCAATTATGTTATTAAGAAATTTAAATCCTTCTGAAGGTTTATGCAATGGGACGCGGTTAATATGTAATGATTTTAAACCTCATGTTATTAGTGCAACAATATCTAGCGGTGATTTTAAAAATACACATGTATTTATTCCACGAATACTACTCATGACTTCAGAAGATGAAAAATTGCCTCTTCCTTTTAAGAGAACACAATTTCCTGTACGATTATGTTTTGCCATGACTATAAATAAAGCTCAAGGACAGACATTAGATTTTGTTGGTATATATTTACGAGAACCTGTCTTCTCTCATGGACAATTGTATGTTGCTTTATCAAGAGCAACAAGTTCTCACAATGTTAAAGTATTAATTAGACCACCTATAATTGATGAAAATGATGATCATTCAACATATAATGTTGTCTATAATGAAATTATTGAGAAAGCCTTTTCTTGAACTTTGTGCTTTAATTTGCAATGGTAAATCTCATATATATATTTTATTTTTTTGTTTATGTATATTATAATATTGCTTTCATTATACATTTACCTTTAATTTATCCTCTTATAATGTATTTTAATTGCAGATATTTCAACATGGCACAAAGATATACCATCAATATGATCACTCCCGACACTAAAGATTGGACCTGTAAAGTCCAAGTTGTTGATAAAAGTCGACCAAGGGACAACAAAGATAAAACCACAAAATACCAAGTCTTAGTTTTGCAAGATGAAGAGGTATTTATTTTTATTAATATATTATTGATTTTAAAAACCTAACTTTAATTGCATTAACTAAATAATCCATCATTTTATAATTTTACTTTAATAATATGAAAAATAATAAGATAACTTTTAAATTTTACACAACTAATCAAACTTTCTACAAATTCTTTTACAGGAGAATCAAGTTCAGACCACTATTTTCAGTACCGATATAACATATTTTGAAAACGAATTTGCTCCTTTCAAGACTTACTTGGTATCTGTTGCACATGTGAAATTACCACCTCTTGGATACGAAAATCCACTTAACAAATTCGTTTGGACACTCGATAAAAACACCATTGTTGAACCAGTTGAAGAGGTCAAACCTCCAGAGGATCCATTACCACCACCAACACGACTAACTCTTACCACATTTAACACTTTTGAGTATCAATCCAAAGAATTTGAATTTGGTATTTATAAATTTATTTAATTATTATTATTCAAATAAAATCTAATTGTTAATATAATATAATATTTCTCCTGATCTAATTATTCTTTCTTTATTTTTGTTTAATGCAAGATGTACTTGCCATTGTCATTAATGGTAGTCCTTCAACAAAGACTGCAACTGGAAAACGAATTCAAGAGTTTATTGTCATGGACAAGCTGTAAGTATATATATATATATATAGCATATCGCTCTTATCATTTATTTTCATATCTAATTACTTGTTTTCGGTCTAGTCCTCTTCCTATGTCATCTCCTCAAACTTTCTATGAAAAACCACAAGTAAACTAAAATTTGGGAAAAAATATTAGAGGTGGCTAACTAAGAGCTTTTCTTGTATTTATTATTGTGTTGTGTGCTCCCTTCAATAATATTTGACATCTTAATAGTATTTTTCTCCACAATAATGCAACCTGCAATTTTTAATACTATCAAATTGCTTAATAAGTAGAATTTTAAATGCAGAAAAGAAAATATATATTGTTACTATTTGTATTTTTTTTGGAATGCACAAAGAGATCTGTTTATAGTAGTAATATATATATATATATATCATGACCAAAATATTAAACCAAGAAGTTGACAATGAGATTATACATAAGTGAGAAAAGATTCTCCAATTGATGACCGAATTGAATGGTATCTATAGAAAAATCGCATATTGTCAAACATGTCAACATTATATGTTTATCATTTATTTACCTCCTCTTGGTTGTAAACCTGTTTGTGACCCATACATGTAAACCTGTTTGTATACGAAATTTGCCGTGTAATGAATAAATTGTTTATGTCTTATGAGTCTATGACGAATACACTGTCTATATATTTGTTATTCATGCTTTAACAAGTTATTTTAGCGCATATTCTCAAACAAAGGTGGCCATGATGGCCTAATAGATTATGTTAGCAAAATATCAATGACTTCAAAGAATGTCCCTCAAACATAAAGAAGCAGGAATAGAAGTACATTATTACTGCTCTTACACTAAAGAACATTAAGCTGACTATGAGATTATATATAAGTGAGAAAAGATTCTCCAATTGATCACCAAATTGAATGGTAACTATAGAAAGAACCCTTTGAGGCCATGGCCAAGGCAGATAAGAAACGCTACAGCGAACAGATCAGTGATTACAAGAACCCTCAGCCGACTGTCGTGGATTCAGGGAATGAATCTGGGAGTTCTTAAGTGCAAAATCATTTAGATGGAGTGTGGGAGCTTAGAAAGTCGACATGCATAATCAGCAATTGTGGTTCATAGTTGGAAGTCTTTGCTGCTAACGTTTATGTGAAGCTCAAGTTTTGGGGAAGTTGAGAAGATATGTTTGATGAGGCACTTTTAATCAACATCATAATGAAATATAATTGTTTGTGATATTCTAGCTATTCCTCTATGATGTGTAGCTAGCATAATCTAGGAGCTACGTAAATTCTCCTTAACCTGCGGATATAAAAGGTAACTTTATAATTTGGTGTGCTTTTTATTAGAGATGTCTCTAGGACTATTTAAGTTAAAAAAAAAAAAAAAAAAAACTATAGAAAAGTCACATATTGTCAAACATGTAAACTTTATATGTTTACCATTTATTTACCTCTTCTTGGTTGTAAACCTGCTTGTGACCCATACATGTATAGACCATCATACACCAACTCCATAATTGTGGAAACTATATTAGTGCACCACTTGTGGTTTCTTTGGCCATATGTTTGAATTTTGATCTTCACCATTGTATCTCCAAAGTCATTTCATCAGTACGTTAGTAAACGCAGTCCATCATGCTCTCTGCTTAGTTAAGAAGTTTTTCAATTAATAAGATGATATTCTTTGTCTTCTTTAGTACCCTTCCATAAGTAGTCTCAACGTTGTGTGCTTCTCTGACTCCTTACCTTTTTCAGCAACCGTTAGCAATTCTGTATGCATAGCATATACATCATTAGCTTTCTGTTCTACCACCATTTTAGGTTCATCAGGATCACTTTGCGACTGAAGGCAATACTCAAGATTCCACAGCACTGAAACCATTAAAGGATGATCAGTTCTGTGATCAGACAAGCAACTGACTGCTGTATTGATGAATTGCTTCAAGCATTCTTTTATAATCTCCCTTTTAATATATGCATCCATAAGTTCCTTGGTAATATTTTTCCTATGACAGTGTAAAGCCCAATCTGCTAGACTGACTTGTTTCTTTGGCAAAAGGTAATGACCATAGCCATCCTGCATCCAAAAAAACTCTTGGACAAGATTTCACCATAGGACTTGTGCTCAACAAAGTACCAATTCCTCCACATAGTAACAATCACAAGCTCATTGCAGCCACATTCAATGCCAGCCTTAGCTTGTAATTTGGTATAAATGCAGCATTAAAAATGGGCACAATGATACCCAATGAAAATAAAATAGCCGAGGCTACTGCTACCTGGAAGGAATTTGGCAAATGTTCCTCCTTATCTTTTTCATGTTCTTGGTTCTGTCCTCAAGTTTCTTTGTCTATCTTCATTTGATCTTGCTGTATGTCTAATTGAGAGTACACTGAGACAAACTCTAGGCCATCCTTGGTATTTGTTACTAATAATTTGACTTGAATTTTATTATTTATAATGTTTGTACAATATCACATATCTTCTGTAACTTTATTTTAATATTTGAAAATATCCTTCGAATCATATGCAGGAAAAAACCAACAAAACTGACACTTTGGGAGGATTTCATTGATCATGAGGGAGTTAACTTTTCAACCAACTTCATGATTACCCGATCATTCTTGCTAGGAGAATTGGGACAGGTAAAAGTGCAAATAAATTTATTTTTTCCTTTTTGAAAAATATATGACATGATGAAACTAAAATTACATATTCAAATGCACGTAGGAACGTCGAATAGATTCGTTGGTTTGACGAGCAAATTCAATACAACAATTGAAATCAATCCTCCATATCCACAGCCTGCCGAATTAAGGACGTGGTAATATACATTTTTATTTAATGCATCGAAATTCCAAAATATTTTGAGATATAAAACACATCTTTAATCTTATTAGAATCACAAAGTTTTAAAATTTCACTTTTATTTCTTTTTTCCTAATCTTTCTACAAAACATTTTCATAATTTTACTTGGTTATAGGATCAAAACAATTGAAACAAAGCTTGTTGCTTATAAGATGAAAAGTACAACTCCAATAGGCTCTATTATGTTGATTCCATTTGAGGATGAGGTTATATCTGTGGCTAACATCCAAGCACAGCCTCCGGTAAGAACAACAAGTATATTATTCTATTTTTTTTAATTTTTTTATTTTACAGTAAAAAATAATATTTGGTATATTGCATTTGAAGGGACAAGTATTTAATGTTGAGGCTGAATTGTCCCTTGCAAGTAAGGATCAACGCTATAGTGTGTTGGCATGCACAAATTGTAAGCAATTGTTCACGAGATATAACGTCCGAAGGGAAATCTACTGCACAACTTGTCACCAATCCACACATCTTATTCCTAGGTATATTTGCTCTTCTTCAAAATTAATAATAACTAATTAAAAAGATTTATTTTCTATTTTCAAAGAAATAAATGTCTTAACTAACCATTATTTTTTAATTCTTTCATTGATTATCAAAACAAATGTCAATTTGAAGTTACTATTAAGGACAACAACGGTTTTGCAACAGCTATTGTTTCGGATGAAATTGCAGAGAAAATGTTGCACCTCACTTCAGAAGAGATTTATGAAATTTGCTTCATCAAGGTACATATCACTATTTTCTCACCAAATAATCACAAAGAACTTGTTGTGATTTTGTATTTTCATTGTTTCTTATTTCTACTCTTGAACACAAGGTTCAACTCTCCCTCAATATCTCCTATAAAGTCTGCCCATTGGCTTATAACAGTTAAGCGAAACTAATTATCAATTACTTATTTTAACATTACTAACTCAAAGAAATTCACGTACTATGTTATTCTCTAAAGGATCACTATGTAACCATAAATAAAAACGGCACTTGCATACAAAAGTTTTCACTTTAACCATTAAATTGGGAAGATATAAGACAAAACAATAATGACATCAACTTTAGACATAAAAAAGAACAACGAGAAATTTGAGAAAAAAAGCAAAAGACATTGTAGATTGAGAGTGATTTTAATATAAAAACAAGTGAACTCACAGATGAATAAAACTCCCATCTTTTTACAAAAAAGTTTCATTAGCAATTATTACTTATGAGCTACTTGCATCCTACTTCTTGAACATATGACTTCCTTAACTTGAAAAGGATACTACAACTCTATAAGCTTAGAACTCTAGCATGAAAGAATTTGTAATAAAGATCTATTTTTATGTACATGTAAGTTGTAAAAACTTTTATAGTAGGAACATGTGATTCTAGGTCATGCCTTAACTCTAAAAGAGGTTTTAACTTTACATACTTTGGGTGTATCTCTTACATTATGTGGTCAACGTCTCCTTCTGTAAAGTGTTCAGTGTACTCTTTTCAATCAAAATTTCATATCTTATGTTCGTGTTTCTTTTCTCCAGCATCTAACTTATACTTTTTCTTAGCTGTTTACAGTCAACTTTCTTTATAAAAATATTATCATTGTATATATTTTTTTGACTTTTATCCATCTCACATGGTTACCCATTGGCTGAGCGCTTTGTACATAATAGGCGTGGCCGTTTTAGAACTGTTGCATGTTAACTCCGATTGGTTGAAAGACCTTTAATATTGAATTTCAGTTCAGATGTAAATACATAAACATAGACATATTGATTTTCCTTTAAAAACAACTTTAATATTTATTGTTGTTGATCATCTTTTTTTATGCTAAAAATATTCAATCTCTTTCTATTTGTCTGTTCGCTTTATTTTCTTATTATTATACATATAAAATATAAAATATTAATGATTTTGTTATTATTAATCAAATTTTTTTCATTTTTTTCAGAAAGAAACATTATCGCTCCAAAATGTGGAAGATCAATTGAACGGCAAGATATTCAACATTCAAATGAAAAGGCTATTCACAAAAAAAATGGATGCAACACAAAAATTATTCATTATGTCTTACCTGAGAAACAAGATGTAATTCATAAACCAATGACATCTACGACTGTCAATGTTACAGATGCGAAAAAGCGCACAATTGAACATCTTAGTTCAGGGGAAAAAGAATATCCTAGCATGGAAATGAAAAATCCTCCCATGAAAAAGAATTAAAAGGTATTTAAATTATTTTATACATCGTTTATAATTTCATCTTTGCAATTGACTAATATAAATAGGATTTACTTATCTTTGAATTTTTTTTCTTTGAATTCGATTTAGTCTCTAGACACATTATCTTTTATTGTTTTGAATTGCAGTTGGAACACTTTTGTTGTGGTTCTCGAAACGGTCATTTTTTGCACTCTTTTGCTGCTGCCATTGAATGCCGTGTTTTGCAAGCTTCTGATGTTGCTATGTGGATGCCTTGTGTTCCTCTTCTTTTGTGGAAATTGAAAATATTTTCTCCTGTGATAGCAGGTTAGTTAAAAGTTATCTTTTTACAGATATTATTATTATAGACTTCATTTGTTGTAGTTGCCACAAGTATACTGTCATTAATTAAAGTAACTTTTCCTTCTTTCTCTGGTGAGGTTGCATAGTCTGTTGATGCTATCATTCAAATGCATAATCTCCTGCAAACCTGAAAAAATAATTTAAGAAGTCATCAGTGGAGAACATCCCATATTAGTCAATCCTATGCTTTAGAAGTTGATGAATAACTCTGTAGGAATTAAAGCATTTTTTATCTCCTAAAGTAATCAAGAAGGCCACAACTACTCTCTTTATTCGCAAAGTTAAGAGTGCAACAACCTTTAGGAGATTATTGATTTATTAGCCCCTCTCTCTATGATTCGGCCTACCTTTGCAGGGATTGCAAATTTGCAACAAGTTGCAACTATATATGTATTATCTTTGATGAATTTACAGATCCTTTTTCCTTTTCTAATAGCAACCTATCCTAGAACATACCACGTTTGAACATTAGCTATTCATTCAGAACGAATTATTTATTATTTAATGTGCTTGCATATCAATAGGATTTTTGGAGAATCATTGCTTTGGAAAGTTCACACATGATGTGGTTCTTCAAAGGGAGGGGTGAATGTCACACAATTATTCCTTCCGATGCTAGCTTTCAATTCTGTTTGCTTTCTTTGAACAAGAAATATGATTTTTAGCGTTACATTGTTTGCTGTTGTGTTTAGTGCCTATTGTAAAGTTAGATTGTATTATTTATACATCCTAGACTTGCTAACAGATATATCATGTATAACTTAATGTGATTTTGTGCTGACATTTAATCCCTCATTTTGAATGTAACAGGTGATTTTGATCAAAGATGGTCCAGAAGATCCAAGCATGAAAAATGCATATATTTTTGTCTAATTTAAAATAGTATGTAAATCTATGTAATTAGCACTCCCACATATGAAAATGTTAAACTATGTAAGTATCTCAGTTCAACAATCAGTAGTATGACATTCACATGAATATGTAATGAACAAATTTGGCAGCTATAATGTGTTTAAATTAGTAATTTTCTCATTGCAATATAATTTAAGTCCATTATAAATTATACGTTGCAACCGTGGGGTTACTCCATCCATTACTGCCACTACTTTTCTAAATTTCATATCCTATTGTTTTAAATCGAATGTGCAGGGAAAGTAGCCACAATGTCTTTTCGCTAACATGTATTTGTATGTATGATTGGTATTAACAATTGAAGAGTATTTAATGAATACCTGCCTGTAGTAAAGTTGTTTGTGGAATGGGAGAAATTAGTTGTATTATTGCACTTTAAAGTTCATGTGTTTTATTCGAGATATGAAGATTGGTAAATCGAGGAACTTATCAGATGGGTTCTGAGTTATGTTTGTTATAACTATTGCAACGGGGATATATGTTGTGATCACTAGCTTAAAGCCTGCAATTTCGAAGTTATTGCCAAGTTTGTTGAGTTTAATTGGAATGGTGATTTTTTTGTTGTTACCAATCGTCGTCCCGTTGTTTGAGAGTATGAAAGAACATTGTCATAGAAGAAGAGGTAATTAATTGTGGGGTTAAAGAGGATAAATATGGCCACATGTATATAGTACATATATATTTTTGCCATGAAAATCAAAGTTAATTATAGCAAATTGTTTTAAATAGTACTTTTTTATTCATTTAGTTTTTAAAGAATAACAACGAACTGTGCTTTACAAGTAGATTTTCTGTCGTGCATTTAATATCTATGTAATAATAATCGATCACCTTCTTATAATATATATATTGATAAACTTTGCACAAGGATACTAAATTATGAATGTTTGCCCAACTTAATATTGAACTAATTGTTGAAACTTGAAAGAAAAATAATCGTGTCTCTCGCTTATATATTATTCCATGTGGATTCTTTTATTGTGCAGACTAAGAAATATGATTCGTTTATTAAATGATGGACATTGTGTTTTTTGAAATTAAGGTTATTTAAAAAAAAATTCACTGCGTTCAATTTCAAATATATTTCATAGTAAATCAAACAGAAGTAAAATTATGATAACATTTTAAACGTTGGGCCCGTGCTTAGCACGGGCAACACTCATCTAGTATATTAGAAGAGTCTAGGATTTACTACCATTGTTCCAATTAAATCATTACAAATGTTCAATACTTACTATATAAAATATATAAGTGGGCCCCACCTCCTTCCACTTAAATAATATTTTTCAACCTTATCATGGTAAAAGTTGAATTTATTATCCTTTTCATTTAATTTTATATGATATTATTTTTTCTATAAAATCATTATATATGTTTTAATAATTTAAATTTCAAAAACATTATAATTTAACTTTAAAGATTTTATTTTATCAAAATCTTGTACATTGAAATATATAGTTATGAATTTAAAATATTTTTAAAATCATATAAAAATTTCAATAACTTCTCAAATTCCATAATATAACACTTAAATACTACATATTATATATTAATTACTATACTATAAATGACTTAAATACTCCATATTATCTATTACAATAATTAACAATTATTTGACACTTTAAATTCTATCAATGCCATATAAATTAGGATAAAAAACCTAACATATAATATTTAAATATATTTAAAAATAATATAAGTAATACTATACATTACAATAATTAACAGCTTAATTATTTAAAACTTATATAAAAAATTTAATTGACTCTCTAAATTCTATTGGTACCACATAAAATAGATTATATAATAAACATATATTGTTTGAAATTGACGAAAAAGAAACAATAAATTACAATAATTAATAAAAAAATAGTCCACTCCAAAAAATCTATCAATTAACAACATATATTGTTTGAAATTGACGAAAAAGAAACTATAAATTACAATAATTAACAAAATAAATCTCTCGACTCCAACAAATCTATCAATTAATGCCACATAAATTGGGACATGGCAAATAACATATAGTATTAAAAAATTAGGTTCAAAATGTACTAAAAAATACAATAATTAACAACTTAATATATTAAAGAGACATAAAAAAGGGTTAATATTTGAAATTCTGCATGTGCCACATAAATTAGAACAAATAGAGTAATAAATATTACTTTCAAAATTATGTTAAAAAAAAGTACTACAAATCACAATAGCTAACAATTTAAAATATTTTTAAAATCATATAAAAATTTCAATAACTTCTCAAATTCCATAATATGACATAAATTTTAAAAAAAAGTGTTATAAATCATAATAAATAGTACAATATTTAAACTACTTTAAAAGCATTATAAATTGTAATAAATAATACAACAATTTAAATTACTTAAAATTTAACGACTTAAAAATATTTTTTTAAATGTATTAAAATTTTGGTTAATTGTCAAAACTTTACATGTGCCACATAAATTGGGACATGGACAGTCACACATATTTTTTTAAAAAAATTACATTAAAAGTATTCTATCAATTAACAACATATATTGTTTGAAATTGACGAAAAAGAAACTATAAATTACAATAATTAACAAAATAAATCTCTCGACTCCAACAAATCTATCAATTAATGCCACATAAATTGGGACATGGCAAATAACATATATTATTAAAAAATTAGGTTCAAAATGTACTATAAAATACAATAATTAACAACTTAATATATTAAAGAGACATATAAAAAATGGTTAATATTTGAAATTCTGCATGTGCCACATAAATTAGAACAAATAGAGTAATAAATATTATTTTCAAAATTATGTAAAAAAAAAGTACTACAAATCACAATAGCTAACAATTTAAAATATTTTTAAAATCATATAAAAATTTCAATAACTTCTCAAATTCCATAATATAACACTTAAATACTACATATTATATATTAATTATACTATACTATAAATGACTTAAATACTCCATATTATCTATTACAATAATTAACAATTATTTGACACTTTAAATTCTATCAATGCCATATAAATTAGGATAAAAAACCTAACATATAATATTTAAATATATTTAAAAATACTATAAGTAATACTATACATTACAATAATTAACAGCTTAATTATTTAAAACTTATATACAAAATTTAATTGACTCTCTAAATTCTATTGGTACCACATAAAATGGATTATATGATAAACATATATTGTTTGAAATTGACGAAAAAGAAACAATAAATTACAATAATTAATAAAAAAAATAGTCGACGAAATTGACGAAAAACAAATTATAAATTACAATAATTAACAAAATAAATCTCTCGACTCCAACAAATCTATCAATTAATGCCACATAAATTGGGACATGGCAAATAACATATATTATTAAAAAATTAGGTTCAAAATGTACTATAAAATACAATAATTAACAACTTAATATATTAAAGAGACATATAAAAAAGGGTTAATATTTGAAATTCTGCATGTGCCACATAAATTAGAACAAATAGAGTAATAAATATTATTTTCAAAATTATGTTAAAAAAAAGTACTACAAATCACAATAGCTAACAATTTAAAATATTTTTAAAATCATATAAAAATTTCAATAACTTCTCAAATTCCATAATATAACACTTAAATACTACATATTATATATTAATTATACTATACTATAAATGACTTAAATACTCCATATTATCTATTACAATAATTAACAATTATTTGACACTTTAAATTCTATCAATGCCATATAAATTAGGATAAAAAACCTAACATATAATATTTAAATATATTTAAAAATACTATAAGTAATACTATACATTACAATAATTAACAGCTTAATTATTTAAAACTTATATACAAAATTTAATTGACTCTCTAAATTCTATTGGTACCACATAAAATGGATTATATGATAAACATATATTGTTTGAAATTGACGAAAAAGAAACAATAAATTACAATAATTAATAAAAAAAATAGTCGACGAAATTGACGAAAAACAAATTATAAATTACAATAATTAACAAAATAAATCTCTCGACTCCAACAAATCTATCAATTAATGCCACATAAATTGGGACATGGCAAATAACATATATTATTAAAAAATTAGGTTCAAAATGTACTATAAAATACAATAATTAACAACTTAATATATTAAAGAGACATATAAAAAAGGGTTAATATTTGAAATTCTGCATCTGCCACATAAATTAGAACAAATAGATTAATAAATATTATTTTCAAAATTATGTTAAAAAAAGTACTACAAATCACAATAGCTAACAATTTAAAATATTTTTAAAATCATATAAAAATTTCAATAACTTCTCAAATTCCATAATATGACATAAATTTTAAAAAAAAGTGTTATAAATCATAATAAATTGTACAATATTTTAACTACTTTAAAAGTATTATAAATTGTAATAAATAATACAACAATTTAAATTACTTATTACTTAAAATTTAACGACTTAAAAATATTTTTTTAAATGTATTAAAATTTTGGTTAATTGTCAAAACTTTACATGTGCCACATAAATTGGGACATGGAGAGTCACACATATTTTTTAAAAAAAATTACATTAAAAGTATTCTATCAATTAACAACATATATTGTTTGAAATTGACGGAAAAAAAAACTATAAATTACAATAATTAACAAAATAAATCTCTCGACTCCAACAAATCTATCAATTAATGTCACATAAATTGGGACATGGCAAATAACATATATTATTAAAAAATTAGGTTCAAAATGTACAATAAAATACAATAATTAACAACTTAATATATTAAAGAGACATATAAAAAATGCTTAATATTTAAAATTCTGCGTGTGCCACATAAATTAGAACAAACAGAGTAATAAATATTTTTTTCAAAATTATGTTAAAAAAAAGTACTACAAATCACAATAGCTAAAAATTTAAAATATTTTTAAAATCATATAAAAATTTCAATAACTTCTCAAATTCCATAATATGACATAAATTAAAATAAAAATATATATATATATATTGGGCCCCGTGCTGGCACGGGTCCTATATCTAGTTTTAGTAATAAAGCTCTATAATTATGATTTCGATAATTACGCTTCATAACTATAGTTTCATTTGCTATGGAGACTGTGGTTTGTATATTTCTGCCCATTTGTATATTTCACTTGCAAATATACAAACATGATAAATATATACAAATTCTGTGTATTTATGCATTTAGGACTTTTTCAGAACTCCGTTTGTCTATTTCACTTGTCAATATACAAACAAGATAATGTATTATGATTTTTTCATAAATCGTACATACAAATAGATAGGGTAAACATATAAAATTTGGGATTTATACAATCAGAAACCGAATTATACACATTATGGATTTATACAAATCAGACAAATTATACAAATCAAACGAATAACAAGAATTGGAAAAACTGTAGCCACGAATTGTAATTTTCTTAAAATGTAGCCATAGTACCTAATATAGGCAAAATGTTTGCTATTCTACGTAATTTCCCCCTTTTGTTCCCACTTATAAAGTCTTTTTGTTTTGGTTATTTTTTGTTAATAACAATTACTCCTAAATTAAGAAAAGTGAATAAACTAATAACAATAACTAAACCAATAGAAAATTAATTAAACAAATTAAATAAAAGTTATTAATAACAATTTTTTTAAAAATCCTCCTTTGGCAGTGGTGATTTTGATTTTTAAAACATATTGAAAAGGTTAGTTACAAGCTATTTCGAAAAACAAGACAAACAAAAAAACACACATGCTTTAAATATAAATATATGAGACATCGAATAAGAAACTTTTTTAGAAATAAATATCTGAATCAAAGTATGTAAATTTTGATTTTGATTGAAGTGAAGGTTGATTCTCCCACAATTCAAATCTAAAATCTTATTATTTGCGTTAAATATACTTAGAACTTTGAATTTGGGGAAATTATTTTAATGACGGACTTCATTGGATTTTAGATTTTTTTTATAGTATTATTAGCGATAAATAAATTTTTTTACAATCCATATTGAAGATGAGTTCTTTTTACCTCTATTTTGAGTTTTAAAAAATAGAAAAAGGGTATTCTAATTAAATTAAAAAAACATGTAAAAATATATTTAGATATTTCATAAATATATTTATATTTTTCTACACACGTTGAATAATTTATATCAAATAATATTTTTTCTATTTAAATAATACATAATAAAACCGAAGAACTAAAGAATGAAATTGAGTCTAAAGACCCGAACCACGTCATTAGAAAAAGCAAAATTTTGGGAAAATACTAGGACATTGTCCCGCCAGGGCGGGCCAGCTGCCGCTACGGCGGTGGCGCTCTAGCGGGGTAAGTTGGCGCCAGAGCGGGATAGGCGAGACAAAATGTAAATAACGCGAAATCTTATTTTCTCCTTCTTCCTAAAACACCCAATTTAGACGTAAACCACCCTAAAAGCTGCTCTAAGCTTGGGAAGGAAGGAGAAGGAGATTTCTAGCGTAAGGAGATCGATGGATTGAGGATTTTCGATCAAGATCACCATCGTGAAGTTCAAAAACAAGAATCGAAGCCAAAATATCGTGCAACAGCTTGGCGCCCAGGTAGTTAATTGAGTAGTTATAAATCTGTGCTCACTGCGTAGTATAATGTTAATCAATGGTAAGAATTATGCGTAGGCCTTCGTGCACAGGGGCGGACCTAGGTGGACGGGAGGGGGTTCACCAGTTAAAAAATTATACCGTATATATAAGGTTAAAATTAATGTTAATATTTATGAGTATAAATATTAAAATGAACCCCCTCAATACAACTGTGACACATAGCCTAGTGGTCAAGGGTGTTCAGAATGACTCCAAGGTTCCAAGTTTGATTCTTGCCAGTTGTGCTTATATCTAATTTTGTCTTTCCCCACATCCCAAGCTTTTAGCTATAAGTTTTAGTTTTGTCTTTTCCCAAAGCCCAACCCACAAATTAACTTTCAAAAGGTTGTTTGATTTGGATTATACAAAGGTTAATATCCATACTAAAATCACTAAAGCTTATACGAAATTGTGTTGAAGTTTGATGATATTTTTTGAATTTTAAGATTTAAACAAGTCTATTTTTGACCGTGAATTTTTCGTATATCTTTTAAATATTTTGATTTTATAAAATTATTTTGATTTATAGTAATTTTTACGTAGCTTATAAATATATAAATTTCATTTTTAAAAATTTGAAAATTCTATGCGCAAATATTCGGTCAAACTTAAACTATTTGACTCTCAAAAAATGAAAAGTGTTACATAAATTGGGACAGAGGGAGTATTAATTAATATAACATTTGATCTTTTCATAAATAATATTTATATAAATTTTTTAAAAATTCTATATCATTTTACGAAGGATATAGAATAAGAATAGGCTCCTAATAATAAATATATTTAAAACGTTAAAATAACAAAATTAATAGGGGATTGACCAAATTTATATAATTTGTTATTATGAGGAGTACCTTTTATTCAAAACAATTATTCTGTAGATTAACATTTCATGTTTGACTAATAAATTCAAATTTTTTTCTCGTCAATATTAGAGATCAAATTTGTGCTTGACCAAAATTTTCAAAAGTGCTTTTGGAGAAAGTTATGCTTTCAGCTTTTGAAAAGAAGTTTTGCCACAACTCAAAAATAACTATTGTATTTGTTTTCCTAAAAGCACAATAGATTTTAAAAAGACTCGATGAAGCAAGACATAAGTAGGAAGAAATGTTAAATGAAACATGACCAAGCGAGTTAAAATTTGGTGAGTTAAAATGATCTTGTCTTTCACCACTACGCTCCTTTTAATCAACCTTTTCGTAAATTTACTTATTATATTCGAACCCTCTGAATGAAAATTCTGCGTCTGCCACTGTTCGTGCACTGAATAAAAGTTGACTCAATTGTAGAAAAGAGCCTTAGACGATGAACTAGGGCTAGGTGATGGTTGTGATTTCATGTTGTGTGATATATATTTGTTCTTGCTTCATTATGATGCATGTATGTATGCGAATATTGCATTATTGATCACACTAATCGTAAATAAGGACAATTGAATAAGTGAATGCCATGAATCATGACTTTGATTGTGTGATTATGAGAATTGTACTTGTGATTGTGGCTTGTTAAATGGATCTAGTGTTGCGTTTCGACACACTAACTGGGATCGGTTGCCACGTACCTGCATAAACATTGGATCGGTTGCCACGTACCTGCATAAACATTGGAGCGGGTGTCACGATCCGGCTCACTAACTTGGAACGGGTACCACATACCGGTATACTAACAGTTTGAGTGTGGGTTTCATGAGAGAACCATTGACTTGACATAACTGTATATCTTGGTAATTGTGAGATTGTACGTTGTTCGTAAATGATAATTGATACTATATTCCTCCGGAATTCTTAAATGATTATGAGAACTTATATCTGATTGTTCTACTATATTGAGTAAATTTGTTATGTATCTCGTTGTTGAATGAACCGGAAAGGGCAAACCCAAATCGGGATATGATACGGTGTGTGGGAAGGGCCAGGGGTTCAAAAGTTGCTAATGTTTGAGAGAATGGTTGTTCGTGTGTTGCAAGAGATTCGTGGGTAGAGGTTAGGAAGCCTTGATAAAAGGCGTTAGGTGGCAAGGATTGGGTAAGATGAAGAGAAGGCAAGGGTATGTCGTGTGTGGTTGTTCATTCGGGGGAATGTCGGTAGTTGTAATTGTGAACCCTTCTATTAGTTAGAAAGGTTAGGCTACGACCAAGAACCCAGTAAGTAGGTTGATTGAGTCAGAAGTTAGTAGTAAGGATACTAGTGTAATTCTGAGGTATTCGAGAGAGGGTAAATGTGGAGAAGCGAGTGGTTTTACTGCATGATCTTTCTAGTTGAATTATTATATTATGCGGTGAGTGTCGGGTTGATTGATGATGTCTACCACTACGTGTGGTTTTGTACTAATACTTCTCTTGCTATGTCTTTTGGCATAGTCTGGATGCAGGATCGGTGATGTCTCATTAGGTGAAGACGAAGAAAATCTCCAGCAACTTTTATTTTTCCTTCCGCATGGTGGGAGCTATGTCGTTACATTGTCATGTCTGTCCTTGTACTCTTAGTAGCTCTTATACCTGTTTAGACTAGATCCTTGAGGGTGTTAATTGCTTTACCAATCTTAACCCGAAATTGTTTTAAAAGTTCTTATTTATGAAACCTTGTTATTTAATTTATCTTTAATTTTACGCATGTTTTAACTATTGAGATATGAGGATTCTCCTACTTAGGTGTTAGAGTAGGTGCCCGCACTACCCGATGGGTTGGATCGTGACAAATTGGTATCAAAGCCCAGGTTACCGGTCTCCCAGTATAAAAGCAAAATGTGGATTAGGCTCCTGCGGATTGGTGTGTTGACGTCCACATCTAATCTTCAAGAGGCTAGGAAGCATTCTAGGAAGTTGTTCCACCTTTTTCTCTCTTTTCGTGCGAATGTCGCTTGTGGTAAGAGTCGAGTCCAATTGGTATCTTAACAAGGTGAATCGGAAGTTGTGGTCACGACTGAGGGGCCACAAGCAAAGAAAACTAGAATTGAGAAGGTTCCAATTGGTATATGGCCTTAGAGGTTGTACAAGGGCATGGATGATTAGTAATGATCATTTATGAATGTGAACTAACTAATAACAAGACTGGTCTGTGAGTTGTAAGTTGGAAATTGTGAATATGTGCTTTTTGTTATTTGTATTAACTGTGAATGTGAAAGTTGTAGTTGCTTCGATGTGATGATACGATTATGTGCACAATAAATGTGTGTCTGAACTTTGATACGTGCAATGTGCTGGCCGAATTATTGAAATTATGTAAGTTGTAACTGTTTGAGTATCGTGAAACTTGTCGCGAAAAGAAGGTCATGACTAAGTTCGATGCAAGAGTTTAGATAATTTACGAGGTGATTCGTAAGAAATATTTGAGCGTGTCTTACGCTTGACTAATAATCGTGTGAGTGTCTGGGTGTATCCTGGAAATGTGTGGGTTGTGGTGTTGAATTAAGGAGAATGAGTTGGATTATGTATTGTCTCGGGGTACACATCAACTATTCTAGCTAAAGAGATTACTCTAAAACAAAAAGATGCATGTGTTACAGCTGGGAACCCTTGGAGAATTTAGGAAAAAAAGGAACCCCATAAAAATTTATTGCCTGGTACTGTCTTCGTCGGAGCCACTGGTATGAGATTATTCTCACCAGGGCGAGAATTCTCCCGCCAGAGCGGGACAGGGCGAGACAGGATCTCAGCCCTGTGTCCCCTGTTTTTCCTAGTCACTTACTTAAACCTCGAATAGTATCTGGGCTAATCCCTGCATTTCAACCAGTATTCAGCAATATAATAGTAAGTCAAAAACATTAGCATTTAAATATTAGCCGTGATAAACAACAAAAACTAGCATCTATGTGCTTCCAAAAATTAAGGAAAAACAAAAGAGAATCTAGTATTGTTCATTACATGCCAGCAATGGTGAAAAACCAAATCAGGGCCCTTAGAATGGGAAGTGTCGCTTTCGGACCTCATGTCCTCTGGTGCTGTCTCGCCAGTCCAAGCGTCACTTAACCAGGAAAACTCCGTGAAGTCCTTAAGCTTGAGCGTGGGAAGCTCCGATTGGGGGTGACGCATGAGAATATGACCTTCAAGGTCTTCCACATCTGGCCCAATTAGTGATCCCTAGCCAGATTCTTCTTCCTCTCCATTGCAGCTGGCGGCAGAGCATCTCCAACTTAAGGGCGGTGGAAGGTGGAACCGACGTCGAGGTGCTAGCTCGGAAACCCAAAAGTTTCTTTCGGACGGCTGTCAAGTCCTCCTTCACCTGCTCGCATGAGAGTGGTGGGCTGGGACTAGGTGATAAGAGTGTCGTCACCTGCACCATCGTCCCCTCTCTCATCATTCGCCTCCGCAGCCGCCTGACTACTGTTGGACCGACCTGTCCTCCTCTTCTTGCTCCTAGAGGTAGAACCTTGCCTAATTAAAAGAGGGTGAAAGAGGGGGATCCATGGGAAGTACATCATGAGTGTCTAGGAGTGGCACTCCCGCCCGCTTGCATAATGCCGTCACCAGTCCCGGTAGGAATAAGGCCTTCTTGTTGCCCCGATAGAACATATTTCATTCAGAGATGATCTTTTCCCCCACATTTAGCTCGATGCCCTGTATAGCACACGCCACCACCAAGGGCCGATGAAATGTCATGTCGGTGCGATTACCCGATGGGCGGAACCTCCTAGTAACCATGTGTAGCCACTTCTTAGAATCCGGTAACCAATCCGTTCTAGTGATACCCTCTGTGGTAGCCCAGTAGATTAGATCCATACGCGTAAGCTTGATCAGGGTGTCCCTTAACCAGCCCAGATCCATCTCTCTTTGCTTGGGTACCTTTAGTGCCTCGTTGATGGCTATGGCATTAAGGGGGATGTCAACTCATCGGATACAGATAACGGGTTGAGGGTCATCCCATCGAACAGTAGGCAGGACGACGTAGAACTCTCTCACCCAGGTAGAGCGAGTAGTAGGGGGAGCCTCTGTTAGTAGGCCCCAGCCAAACTAAATAACCTGTGCATGAAAGATAGATGCCTTCTCCTCCAGATTCAGTAAGTGGAAACCCTGCTCGCAACAAAATTTAGTGTTTCGGTGGTCATGGAACCGTTCCCGACTAGCAATAGCATCAGGAAATCGGACAAAGGGAAAATTTTCCTCATTGATGCCAACCATTTAGAGAAGCCTGCAAAAAGTTATTAAGCACGTTAGAACATCGTGGGATTAGACAATATCTGGTTAAGAAGGGGAGGGAAAATTTTTCTATCTTAAAGGGATGCAGGCCCCTGGTTTCCCATATCCCGCCACAGCGGCCAAAATCCCGCTAGAGCGGGATGATGAAGGCCGCCATGGAGGGATGAAGGTCGCTAGAGCGGCCTTCATCTGGGACGAACACCAGGCGCGATCATGACGCCTCTTCGTCCTAAAACCCTTGTTTTCAACAGAATTTCAGCAGATCAGAACCTATAAAGTACCCTAGTACCTAAATATGCAATTATTTTAGCGAAATAACCCCTAAATAGTGTCCAAATCCAAGTTTTACACCAAAAGACCTTTCAACTTTCCCCCACCCATTTTGGTACCAATTCAACCATATTTTTACGAAATCCTTACGCCCAGGACGTTGTGGAGACGTTGGGGACGTAAGGGAAAGTATCCATGCTACGTTTAATTATCAAACAAGTAACCTATTTTCATTTTAAAAAACTACCCCCAAAAACCTCTTATACCAAATCGATTAGTGTCATGTAATTGTTGTCAGTTAAGTATTGAAGTAAATAGAGTAGGGAGCTAGAACATTACATTGATTTTGACGTTCAAAAACGAAGTGATCGAGAGTGTTTTTGGAAGTTTAAGGGTGAGTTTGGCGAGAAATAAAGAATGATCTTCTTCCCCCCTCCCCACTTTACTGCCTTCGATCTTATGCATCAGCAGGAGATCCTTCGCCACAGCGACCCCACTCCATCGGAAGGGCTGCCGCCCTAGCGGGGTCAGACTATGTAAATATGACACGTTCGTTCTTCGTGTAATGCCTCAAATTCCTAACTGACCCTTTGAGTATAACGCCTTTCATGTTTCCAATTTTGAAAAAGCCACCATTCATCGTGATTCCGTAATGCGTTAGTTCATTAGTTTTAAAATATGTCGAGATAGGAAGCGTAATGATCCGTTCACTAGTTGTTCGGGGACGAACGAAGGGTAAATTTGTGTCTATTGTAACGACCCGAACCGTCGTCATTAGGAAAATCAAAATTTTGGAAAAATACTGGGCCATTGTCTTGCTAGGGCAGGCCAACTATCGTTACAGCGGTAGTGCTCTAGCGGGGTAAGCTAGTGCTAGAGCGGGATAGATGAGACAGAATGTAATAACGCAAAATCTTATTTTCTCTTTTTTTCCTAAAACACCTAATTTAGATGTAAACCACTCTAGAAACCCTAAAAAAACTGCTCTAAGTTTGGGAAGGAAAGAGAAAGAGAATTCTAGCGTAAGGAGATCGATGGATTGCGGATTTCCGATCACGATCAGCGTTGCGAAGTCCGGAAACCAGAGTCGAAGCCAAAATTCCATGCAGCAGCTTGGCGCCCAGGTAGACTAGGTTTATTAATTGAGTAGTTTCAAATCTGTGCTACTGCGTTGTATAATGTTAATCAATGGTAAGAATTATGCGTAGGCCTTCATGCACCGAATAAAAGTTGACTCAATTGTAGGAAGGAGCCTTAGACGATGAACTAGGACTAGGTGATAATTGTGATTTCATGTTTTGTGATATATGTTTGTTCTTGCTTCATTATGATGCATCCATGTATGTGAATGTTGCATTATTGATCACATTAATCGTAAATAAGGACAATTGAATAAGTGAATGCCATGAATCATAACTTGGTTGTGTGATTATGAGAATTGTACTTGTGATTGTGGCTTGTTGAATGGATCGGGTGTTGCGTTTCGACACACTAACTTGGGTCGGTTGCCACGTACCGACATAAACATTGGATCGGTTGCTATGTACCGACATAAACATTAGAGTGGGTGTCACGATCTGGCACACTAACTTGGAACGGGTACCACGTACCAGTATATTAACAGTTTGAGTATGGGTTCCATGAGAGAACCATTGACTTGACATAACGATTTATCTTGGTAATTGTGAGATTGTACGTTGTTCGTAAATGATAATTGATATTGTATTCCTCTTAAATTGTTAAATGATTATTAGGACTTATATTTGATCGTTCTACTATATATGTTGAGTACACTTGTTATGTATCTCTTTATTGAATGAACCGGGAAAGGCAAACCCAAATCGGGATGTGATACGGTGTATGAGAAGGACCAGGGGTTCAAGAGTTGCTAATGTTTGAGAGAAAGGTTGTCCGTGTGTTGCAAGAGATTCGTGGGTAGAGGTTAGGAATCCTTGATAAAGGCGCCAGGTGACAAGGATTGGGTAAGATGAAGAGAAGGCAAGGGTATGTCGTGTGTGATTGTTCATTCGGGGGAATGTCGATAGTTGTAATTGTGGATCTTTCTATGAATTAGAATGGTTAGGCTATGACTAAGAACCTAGTAAGTAGGTTGACTGAGTCGGAAGTTAGTAGTAAGGATACTAGAGTAATTCTGAGGTATTCGATAGAGGGTAAAGATGGAGAAGCGAGCGGTTTTACTGCATGGTCTTGCTAGTTGAATTCTTACATTATGCGGTGGGCGTCGGGTTGACCGATGATGCCTACTAGTACGTGTGGTTTTGTACTGATATTACTCTTGCTATGCCTTTTGGCATAGTCTGAATGCAGGGTCTATAATGTCTCATTAGGTGAAGTCGAAGAAAATTTTCAGCAACTTCTATTTTTCCTTCCGTATGATGGGAGCTGTGTCGTTTCATTATCATGTTTGTCCTTGTACTCTTAGTAGCTCTTGTACCTGTTTATACTAGATCCTTGGGGGTGTTAATTAATTTACAAGTCTTAACTCAAAATTGTTTTAAGAGTTCTTATTTATGAAACCATGTTATTTCATTTATCTCCATTTTTCTTTAATTTTTCGCATGTTTTAACTATTAGAATATGAGAGTTCTCCTACTTAGGTGTTAGAGTAGGTGCCCACACGATCCGGTGGATTGTATCGTGACACTGAGATAGAGAGTAAAAATAAAAATTGAGGGCAAATTAAAAGAATTCTCTATTTATTTGGCCAAAATTGAAATAATGATTTTATCCATGATTTGATACAACAAAAGTACAAATTGGAAAAGCGACAAAAATGATTCCATACTCCATTCAACAATTAAAAAATTGAGAATCATGGAAGTGGAAGCACATTTAAATAATAAAAATAAATAATAGGATAAATAAAAAATACAGGTAACCAAAAAAAAATAAAAAAATAGGAGAAATATGGGAGTAGCATGGGCAACATATATATGGAGCGTATATTTCATCAATTTTAATTTAATTGTCTTATTTTAATTTAGCATAATATTTAAATGGGAAAATTGTATGAAATAGCAAATTACTAATTCAAATTAAATGTTATAGCCATAGTTTCTTTTATTTGTAATTCGCAGTAAACATTCCATGTTTTTTGTCATCCTATTTGTATACTGAAACATACAAATAAACTCATTTGGTATACATATGTGTTGTATAAAAATTAATTGTAGGACCCATTTGTATACCGAAATATACAAATAGTCCCATTCAGTATACATGTGTTGTATAAAAATTAATTGCAGGACTCATTTGTATACCGAAATATACAAATAGAGACCCATTTGTATACTGAAATATACAAATAGACCCATTCGATATACATACATATTGCATATATGCAGTAAGTTTGTTTATATACAATTACTGTGTTTTAGTTTGTATATCGAAATATACAAATACATATTTTTATGTATATGTATAACGAAATATACAGATTAATAGCTATTGTAAACATAAAGTTTGTTATAAATCACAATTATATAAGTAAAAATTAGGCAATTGACATACTATAAGAAACAAATTACTTCCTTTCCCTACTCTTTCATTAATTACCAAAAATCCTTTTTTTTAGTATTTTTCGGATACATAATATAGCAGTGTGGATACTTAATATAGCAGCGCGAATACTTTAATTAATAACGGGCGGATACTTAAATTATTAAGTTGTTAGCAGCACGGATACTTAATTAACGGGCGAATGCATAATATAGTAGCGCGGATACTTTAATTAATAACGGACGAATACTTAAATTATTAAGTTATTAGCAACACATATATTTAATTAACGGACGGATGCATAATAGCCAAAGGGTGGAGCCCATCCCAGGCCCCCAAAATTGGCGAGATCCTAACCTATTCGTAATCCGCCGACGCAAACACATTCCATGTCAGCATTTCGCCAAACAAACACAAATTTTATCCCTCCATACCAAAAAACCATTTTCGAATATTTACGACCCAAACATTATTATTATTTTTTCCTTATTAATTAAAGTATTATTATTACTTTCAAATTGGGGTTAGGAAAAGAATAAAGAATCGAACTACGCAAATTAAAATAACCAATTAATTGAATTACTAAATTATTATTACATTCATTCTCTTTTTCTTTTTTGTTTGGTGTCAGCCTGTCAGCATTCGTCTATCCTCTTCTTTTTTTAAGAATTGACAGATAACTAACAGTAGTACTTTTCTATTAACAAAGCCTCTAGTACACCATATTACAATGAAAATTTATATACTAATCACAATATCTTTATACTAATTTTAAAAAGAAATAAAATACTTTTTATTCTTGTGATAACAAGTTAACATTAACACCAAGCAGAAGCAACGGTGAGGGTTTTTCCCATCCATCCAAACCTAATACCCCCACTTTGTTCATTTACATTAAATCCCGGGTTGCCACGTGGGCCCGAATTAAGCCTCTTAAGCAGTGAATCAGCAATTTGTTGACTCATGGGCCTCGGCCCGAACCCAGCCATACTCATTCGGGCCCTCCATTTACCAAACACCTCGCATCTCTCTACGCGATCCCTCCCTTCACACGCTACCGAATTTGCTAATTTACGACTCAGCCCTTCTTCGATCTTGACCCGACCCGTTTCATCTCTTGATACAGTTGCGTCCAGTGAATCCAACAATGCTCCGTAATAGCCACACGCCTCGTTTACACGCGCCACAAACGCCGCCGTGTTCCCGTTCAACTCTTGCTCTACTAATGTCACCACCTTTGGTGATAACCCCTTTACTCGCCGGAGANATTTTTTAAATACAAAAATTGACTCACAAGTTTATATTTTGTTAAAACAACCCAACATTTATGTATACTGACCAATTATTTCATATGTAAATAAAATTAACAATCACATTATTCACATCATTACTTTATAAAATTTATTTTTCTCACCAATATAAATTTATTATTGCTTTAAATTTGGTGAATATAAATGATAAAGTAGGAATTGCTTTGGTGAATATAAATAAGAACGGAGAGGGAGTAATACTTTTTTGATTTTTCATAATAAAAAAAACTTCTCTTTCGGCTACATATGAAAATGTCTAAAGCAATTTAGTATGAAAAAAGGACAAAATTGGTGATATCTGCTTGATAATCACTTCTTCCAATATGTTTGATTTTAGCATGAAATTAATGCACTAAAAATGTGTAATTGCAACGAGTGAAACAAGGCATGAACCATATGATATTGACACACAAGTGAAAATTGTCATAACTTGTACAGTGTTACATAATTATTTGCGAGAATACCAAAGGAGTACTGATGAACTATTTATGGTTTATGAGCATGAAAATATAGTTGCGAATGATATTGACCAAAAAGTGGCTCAAAGTAACAATGTTCGTTCGTCTTCTCGGTCATATGATCGAGAAATGCAAGTTCAACGTGAGAAGATTGTCCGTACTATGTGGGGGGATTATATAAGATTAGTACACTACAATTTATGTTCGATTTTTTTTATTGAATTAAAGTTTGATCAATTAAAGTTAGACGAAACACTTAATTAAGTGGAGAACAAATAGCTTTGTAATAATTTATTATGCGATTTTATAAATTTTGTTATTTGATAAGATTGAATAAACAATTGGGGCTATTTTAAAAGTTTTACAACTTATGAGATTCTTATGTTAATGAGAAAATATACAACACAAAATTTCATATCGTATGTCCAAACAAACCTTCAGCTTCATCTCATGATTTCATATTATAATATCATATCACGATTCCATAATACATGGCCAAACGGGCCCTAAGTATTGATTATTATTCCAAAATTCAGCTGGTCTCTTTTCATCATTCTCTTTATAAGCCTAGAGCATGTTTGACATTGTTGTTGGGAGGCCATAAACACTTATTTTGAAAGAAAAAAAAGCTTTTGTTGAAAAATTAAATGTTTGTAAAATCAGTAAAAGTGATTTTAAATGGAAGCAGAAGCAGTTTTTCTACGGTTGAAAAGAAGCTTAATTTTTTTTTTAAAGTAGAAGAAGAAACAAAAAATTATTTTTCTCAAGACTAAAATATCCTTTTTCATATATGCATATGTACCAATATATTTCTTATTAATTGCATATTCAATAAGTTTGGTTAAATTTCATTTAAGATTTTATTTTTTATTTTTATATAATAAATTTTATAATTTATTTTACATTTATATATTATTATTTTATATATTATATTTTGTTTTTAGAATTAGAAAAAAACTAGTAACAACATTTTTATAAGATTAGAAAAAAGAAAAAAATAACAATTTTAAAGATTTTAGCCTCCCAAAAAGGTATAATATTGATTGAAAATTTAAACATGTAAATTTTAATTTAATAAAATAAATTTAATTAATTTTCTTTAAAAAATATTTAAAATAGTTTCTCTTTATAAAACAATGTTAATATTAGAAGTACATTAATAGTTTTTTTTTTTTTTTTTTTTTTGTAATTTGACTCTCAAAATCATTTTTTTAAAAGATTAATCAAACACAATTTGTTTATGAAAAACACTTTTCAAATGAATAAGTCAAACACAAATTATTATTTTTTTTCAAAAAAACTTTTCTAAAAACCATTTTAAAAAAGTCTTCTAAAAATAAGTTATTTTTAGCAGTAATACCAACATGCTCTTAATATTCGTTAATTGTTATAATTTGCTTAATTGCATACACAAAGTTATGAGTATTTAAACTTCATAATCAGATCAACGAGACCTAGAGAATGAGAGTAATTATAATGAGTTTTTACATTAAATCTTCTCATAAAGGTGTTAGTCATTGTGCATTAATAATTCTTTCATAAAAAATGTTTTTTTATGGTTACAAACATTGAAACTTGCGTGAATTTCAAATTTGTTTGACAAAAGAAATTAAAATTATAAAAAAGAACCAACCTAAGTCTAATTGTCTATATTGAAGATTATTAATATATCTGTAATTAGTATTGTAATTAGTAAGCATTGTAATCACTAGCTGTAGTTAGTTTGTTGTACGTATTGGAGTTAGTTAGCTCATATGTCAGAGTTAGTTAGATAGTCTAATCTCTAGAATGTTCTGTTAGTTAGTTAGTTACATACTCACATGGATAAATACTCAGTCATTAATCAAAGAAGAGTGTGAGTTCTCATTTTACTAAATCACACAATTTCTTCTGCTTTCTTTCTCAACTGCCAGTTATGGCTTCCATGGCTTTAGCCATGTTTGAGCTCTCACCAATGGTGTAAATCTTAATATGGTATCAGAGCAAGGATTAGCTGATATGTTCTTCATCGTCTTCTAGTTACATTGCTGCTTGAAATTACCTTTCTCGATTGATACGAATCTTCGAGTTCTCTGTATCAGATCTCAATTTTTTTTTTTTTACTAATCTGTATCTTCAATCTTTCCTTTTCCGAGTAATTCACGATTGATTTGTTGAATATATCCATGGCCGTCGATGATAACACATCTACCTCTGAGGCAACCAACATGACTGGAAACGACACTAGCAGTGCATTGTATGTACTTCCTTCAGATAGCCCAGGGATGATGCTTGTTCTTGCTCAATTTGATGGAGCAGGATATAGATCCCGGAGAAGAGGAGTTATGCGAGCTCTGTCAGTGAAGAACAAATTGGGCTTCATCGATGGAAGTTATAAGAGACCAAATGCAATTTCACCTCAATTGCGCCAATGGCAGAGGTGTGACGATATGGTAACATCTTGGATTTTGAATTCATTGGTTAAAGAAATTTCAGATAGTGTGGAGTATGTGAATGATTCTACTGAACTTTGGAAGGAATTAGAAGATAGATACGACCAAACAAATGGGGCGAAATTGTACCAGATACAAAAGGAGATCAATGATCTCACTCAAGGAGTATTGGATATCACTGTTTATTACACACGGATGAAAAAATTATGGGAAGAATTGAACACTTTGAGTGTGAAAAGTCAATGCAGTTGTGTGTGTGTGTATGGTGCCAACGATGGTATGCACAAGGCAGAACAAGATAGACGTTTAATTCAGTTCCTCATGGGACTGAATGAAGTGTATACAGTAGTAAGGGGAAACATTCTCATGATGAATCCACTCCCTTCCATGGCACAAGCCTTTTCTCTATTGATCCAAGAGGAGAAACAAAGGGAGTTCAAGCCAACTGGTAGGATGCCTATGGATGCAACATCCCTGAATGTAAGGTTCCTTCAACAATAAAGTCCAAGCAGGAAGAACTTTTAGAACGAATTATCAGAATAACAACTATGCAGGAGGCAATTACAACTCTGGAGGAAACACTCATTATGGGAACAACAGTGGTGCAGGAGGTAATTACAATTCAGGAGGAACTCATCCTTATCATGGCAGTAACAGTGGGAAGAATGCCATGTTCTGTGATTTTTGTAACAGAATAGGACACATTAAAGATAAGTGTTACAAGTTGCATGGCTATCCTCATCTGGTCCTAATCCTAGTGGTTATACTGATTCTAGGTTTTATGACAATGATGTAAATGATAAAGGGTGTGACCTTGATTTAAACACTAACTCATCACCCATCCGAGAACATCCTCAATCACCACATCTCTTCCCTATTGATCCTCCACCTCCATTATTATGTGACCAACCATCACCTTCACAAGTCACTATCCCTGTAACAAGTCAGAGAAGATCTAACAGGGATAACAAAGTTCCTCATCACTTTAAAGATTACATTGTATCTATCCTTACTCTAAAGATTCCCAATTCTGTCACCAACCTTTCCCTCACTGCCTTATTCACCAAACACCATCACATATCTCCTGATGTCATTGTATCTCACAGTCAATTGCTTGTTGAAAATGTTTGTCATGATAGTGAACCATCATCATACGATGAGGCATCCTTCAATCCTGCTTGGCAAAAGGCTATGACACAGGAGTTTGAGGCACTTTATGCTAACAACACTTGGGATCTTATTGAATTACCAGTGGGGAAGCAATCAATTGGATGTAGGTGGGTGTATAAAGTTAAACATAGAGCAGATGGGAGCATTGAAAGATTTAAAGCTAGGTTGGTTGTGAAAGGATACACACAACAAGCTGGGATAGACTATACAGAAACATACTCACCTGTAGTCAAGATGACTACTGTTAGAACTTTAATCTCCTGTGCTGTAAAGAAAGCTGGTCTATGTCCCAACTTGATGTCAATAATGCATTCCTTCATGGTGATCTCCATGAGGAAGTGTATATGAAGGTTCCACCAGGTCTGGAGGTACAGAACACAAGGTTAGTTTGCAAGCTTAACAAGTCTCTCTATGGACTTAAGTAAGCTAGCAGACAGTAGTATGCTAAGTTGACTGAAGCCTTGGCTCTTAGGGGCTATACACATTCACACTATGATTACTCACTGTTTTCCAAGAGATCAGGTTCCTTGGTAGTGTTTGTCGCTGTCTATATGGATGATGTTATTTTGACAGGCACAGACACAGATGAGATCACACAACTCAAGATTTATTTGGACAGCACATTCAAAATTAAAGATCTTGGCAAACTTCACTATTTTCTAGGCCTGGAGATACTTGACACAGCAGGAGGGGTACTTATTTCTCAGAGGAAATTTGTCCTGGATTTGTTAAAGGAATATGATTGTTTCAATTATGCTCCTTTGACCTCACCTCTTGATCCCACTGTTAAACTAAGAGCCAAAGAAAGAACTCCACTGCCTGATCCCACTTTCTATAGGAAGTTAGTTGGAAAACTAAATTTCCTAACCAATACTAGACTTGACATAGCCTTTAGTGTCCAACAGTTGAGCCAATTTATGCAAGATCCCAGAGATACTCATCTCAAGGCAGCCTTCCACTTTCTCAGATATTTGAAGCAGGATCCCACTCTAGGAGTGTATCTATCCAATGATCCTGATTGCACTATACAGGCTTACTGTGACTCAGACTGGGCCTCCTGTCCAGATTCAAGAAGGTCAGTTAGTGGATATTTAATTTTACTTGGGAATAGTCCTATCAGCTGGAAATCAAAGAAACAGGAGACTATTTCCTTGTCATCAGCTGAGGCAGAGTACAAATCATTTAGGAAGGTAGTTGGAGAATTAACTTGGCTGCACAGGTTACTCAATGACTTGACCATTATTAATCCATCTCCTATTGATATATACTGTGATAGCCAGTCTGCCATACATATAGCTCATAACCCTGTATTCCATGAGAGAACCAAGTACATTGAGGTGGATTGTCATTTTGTGAGAAACAAACTTCAGGAGGGGCTCATTTCTTTGCATCATATACCTACTACTGATCAACTGGCTGATATACTTACTAAGGCTCTAACAGGTCATGTGAAACATTAAGCTATTTTGGACAAGTTGGTTGCGAAATCATCACTACCAACTTGAGGAGGGGTATTGAAGATTATTAATATATCTGTAATTAGTAAGCATTGTAATCAGTAGCTGTAGTTAGTTTGTTGTACGTATTGGAGTNAAATTATTAAGTTGTTAGCAACACATATACTTAATTAACGGGCGGATGCATAATAGCAGCGCGGATACTTTAATTAATAACAGGTGGATACTTAAACTAATAAAGTATCCGGTTAAGTTGAATTGGGGGAAAATAAGGGATTTTTGTATTTTAGTAAAAGAGTAGGGAAATATTGAGAATAGGTAAAGAAGTGTTGTGCATTTAAGTAATTTTTCCATTATATAAACTATAACTAAAACATATAAATATGATTTTTATGTTTGCTAAACCTAAAATTTACTCAATTTAAAAACATATAGATTTTTTTTAAAAAAATTGTGATCTTAAATTAAAGATATGTATAATATATTAAAATATTTTTTAATTTTATGATCTTGAGCATGTCTTGAAATTTAAAAGATATGATATGATATTATATTNTACCGAAATATACAAATACAGATTTTTATGTATATGTATAACGAAATATACAGATTCATAGCCATAATAAACATAAAGTTCGCTAAAAATCGCAATTATACAAACTATAACTAAAACATACAAATATGATTTTTATGTTTGCTAAACCTAAAATTTACTCAATTTAAAAACATATAGATTTTTTTTAAAAAAATTGTGATCTTAAATTAAAGATATGTATAATATATTAAAATATTTTTTAATTTTATGATCTTGAGCATGTCTTGAAATTTAAAAGATATGATATGATATTATATTATACTATGAATCGAACTTTGTGAGACGATGTGTTAATTATTTAAAAGATATCATCAAAATATATTTTATACTTATTATACTCTATCTAACACTATATATTATTAGCATAGATATCTCCGTCCCTCAACTCTTTCCCGTTTTTCTTTTATATATAATAATCCATCTCTTTTGCTATATATAATTATATTCTTTTTCATAATTAAATACTGAGGAGTCCATTTGAGAATATCCAATAAACATAAAGGGCGATGTTAAAACTTAAAAGGAAATTAATGAAAAATTATTTTAAAAAATTTATTTAGAATAAATAAAGAACATTAGAGAGTTGTCCCATCTTGCTTTAATTAAAAAAAAAAGTTTTAAGATTTGTCACATTCCGTCTCCACTCGTTGCCAACTTGCCCATCATTATTATTTAGGCACTTAATTGGTGGTATATATGCGTGGAATATGAGGCAAGTTTCATCATGTATTTATTAAGAGACAATTTTTCACTTGAATACAAAAGGAACCTGAATCCAACAGAATTATACACAATAATGATTTAAAAAAATATATATATTAAGTCATTAGCGAGGGTCGTAAATCCTAAACGTAGGTTAGACTTGATTCCTATCATGTCAATTTATGTGCAAAAAGTTACATAATTAAAGGGGGACATGGGTCAGACTTCGAATTAAAAGTTACAACATCCATAGTATATAAAAATTGATCGAGAAAGGTAAGGGCAAAGCTAGAAGCCCGAGTACATATTTGGCTAAATTCAACAACTTTTTGATCAAGTATATACTAGTTCCGCGGTGTGTATATATGGTCGCATACATTAACACTGCGACATGTATTTTAGCTCCGAATTTTGAGTCTTTAAATAGATCCTTTCAAGGGTTCTAAAAGATTATCTTCCTTAATCTTTCATTATTTTCTGGATTTTAATTGGGAATATTGTGGGATCAACAATTCTGTATTCTAGCATTGTAAGTAGACGTTTGGCCATGCGTTACCATATAACGATATGAAATCGTGAGATGAAATCGGCGTTTGGACATGCGATTTCACGCTGATTTCATCTCATGATTTCATATCATGAGATGAATATATACCATATTCTTCAAAAAAACTCATGATTTGGGAACTCCATATCATGATTTGAGATTTTTTAAATACAAAAGTTGACCCACAAGTTTATATTTTGTTAAAACAACCCCATATTTATGTATACTAACCATTTATTTCATATGTAAATAAAATTAACAATCACATTATTCACATCATTACTTTATAAAATTTATTTTTCTCACCAATATAAATTTATTATTGCTTTAAATTTGGTGAATATAAATGATAAAGTGCAGAATTGCTTTGGTGAATATAAATAAGAACGGAGGGAGTAATACTTTTTTGGTTTTTCATAATAAAAAAAACTTCTCTTTCGGCTACATATGAAAATGTCTAAAGCAATTTAGTATGAAAATAGGACTAAATTGGTGATATATGTTTGATAATCACTACTTCCAATATGTTTGATTTTAGCACGAAATTAATGCACTAAAAATGTGTAATTGCAACAAGTGAAACAAGGCATGAACCATATGATATTGACACACAAGTGAAAATTGTCATAACTTGTATAGTGTTACATAATTATTTGCGAGAATACCAAAGGAGTACTGATGAACTATTTATGGTCTATGAGCATGAAAATATAGTTGCGAATGATATTGACCAAAAAATGGCTCAAAATAACAATGTTGGTTCGTCTTCTCGGTCATATGATCGAGAAATGCAAGTTTAACGTGAGAAGATTGCCCGTACTATGTGGGGGGATTATATAAGATTAGTACACTACAATTTATGTTCGATTTTTTTTATTGAATTAAAGTTTGATCAATTAAAGTTACATGAAACACTTAATTAAGTGGAGAACAAATAGCTTTGTAATAATTTATTATGCGATTATATAAATTTTGTCATTTGATAAGATTGAATAAACAATTGGGGCTATTTTAATAGTTTTACAACTTATGAGATTGTTATGTTAATGAGAAAATATACAACACAAAAATTTCATATCGTATGTCCAAACAAACCTTCAGCTTCATCTCATGATTTCATATTCTGATATCATATCACGATTCCATAATACATGGCCAAACGGGCCCTAAGTATTGATTATTATTCCAAAATTCAGTTGGTCTCTTTTCATCATTCTCTTTGTAAGCCTAGAGCCTGTTTGACATTGTTGTTGGGAGGACATAAACACTTATTTTGAAAGAAAAAAAAGCTTTTGTTGAAAAATTAAATGTTTGAAAAATCAGTAAAAGTGATTTTAAATGGAAGCAGAAGCAGTAGCAGTTTTTCTATGGTTGAAAAGAAGCTTAATTTTTTTTTTAAAGTAGAAGAAGAAACAAAAAATTATTTTTCTCAAGACTAAAATACCCTTTTTCATATATGCATATGTACCAATATATTTCTTATTAATTGCATATTCCATAAGTTTGGTTAAATTTCATTTAAGAATTTTATTTTTTATTTTTATATAATAAATTTTATAATTTATTTTACATTTATATATTATTATTTTATATATTATATTTTGTTTTTAGAAATAGAAAAAAACTAATAACAACATTTTTATAAGATTAGAAAAAAGAAAAAAATAACAATTTTAAAGATTTTAGCCTCCCCAATAAGGTATAATATTGATTGAAAATTTAAACATGTAAATTTTAATTTAATAAAAATAAATTTAATTAATTTTTTTTATAACAAATATTTAAAATAGTTTCTCTTTATAAAACAATGTTAATATTAGAAGTACATTAATAGTTTTTTTTTTTTTTTTTGTAATTTGACTCTCAAAATCATTTTTTTAAAAGATTAATCAAACACAATTTGTTTATGAAAAACACTTTTCAAATGAATAAGTCAAACACAAATTGTTTGTTTTTTCAAAAAAACTTTTCTAAAAACCATTTTTAAAAAGTCTTCAAAAAATAAGTTGTTTTTAGCAATAATACCAACATGCTCTTAATATTCTTTAATTGTTATAATTTGCTTAATTGCATACACAAAGTTATGAGTATTTAAACTTCATAATCGGATCAAGGAGACCTAGAGAATGAGAGTAATTATAATGAGTTTTTACATTAAATCTTCTCATAAAGGTGTTAGTCATTGTGCATTAATAATTCTTTCATAAAAAATGTTTTTTTATGGTTACAAACATTGAAACTTGAATGAATTTCAAATTTGTTTGACAAAAGAAATTAAAATTATAAAAAAGAACCAACCTAAGTCTAATTGTCTATATGTAGTGTGGTGTGTGTATTGCCGATTTTTAATTTATTTTTTTTACTACCACATCTATCTACTCTTCAATGATCCGCCCTTTTGATTTTTGAAGGATTGACCGATTCTATTTAAAGTTGTATATTAATTATGTAGATGTTAGACATGTGAAGTGAAGTAAATTCTATCGTTATGCAACTTAAACATGCTAAAACTTCTTAAAGTGTTGAAAAATAATAAAAGATTGAGATACTAATATCTAGTAACAATAGAGAGAAATTTGTGATTCCTAATGTTGATTTGAAATACTTATCACATGTCTATGCTATTCACTATTGTCAATTTACTATTAACTAGTTATAAATCGAAAAATCAAACTAAATCAATGGTTCTATTTATTGTATTTGATATGATTTGATTTTTAAAAACTGATTTAATTTTAAAAAAAAAAACGATCCAAATCAAACCACAAACATCCTAATTAGTAGTACATGTATTAGAATTAGGGGTGTACAAAATCGAACCAAGCCGCAAATCGAGTCAAATCGAACAAAAAACCCGACTAGTGGTTTGGTTTGACTTGGTTTGGTATTGGAAAAAAAACCCTGACTATATTTGGGTTGATTTGGTTTTAACTAAAAAAAACAACCCGAAACCAAACCAACCCAATATTATATATGTAATTTTAAAATTTAATTTTATTTTATACATAAAAATATTTACATTGATATAATTTAAAAATATTTCTTATACTATTTCATAGTTTTTATCTTTTAATATATTATTTCAAGTTTAAAACTTAGAATTCGGAATGGTCCAATAAAGATTATAGTTCATAGATGTTGATAATTATAATAAAACTTAAATCAAAATCATATTAATACTAGTGCAAAAAGAAAATCAATTCAACACTAAGAATGACAATAATATTGAATATTTGTTCTTTAGTTTTACATTGGTTTAAACAATTAAAATACATAATCTAATTTTAATTTTTCTTAAATATTTAGTAATGTAGCTAATACTTATTAAACTTATTTTTATCATGATTTAGTACTTTTAAATTATTATCATTTTCATTATGACTTTGCAGTATTTATTTTATATGATGATTTCATTATTATTTTTTATTGAATATTTAGTGTTATCACTCATCTCATATTTTGTGTTATTTTCTTAAGAAACACCTTAGATAATTGTATTTTGGTTGGACTAAAGAAATATTTGGAGCACAAGTTAATTATATGTTTATATGCAAACTTTACCGAAAAAATCCGAGGTTTATTAGTTTGGTTTGATTTATAAATTAAAAAATTCGACACAACGGTTTGGTTTGGTATTTGAAAAACCCGAACCAACCCGAGGTTGAAAAATCCAAAAAAATCTGAAATTTATTAGTTTGGTTTGATTTATAAATTTAATTTTTCTACACAAATGGTTTAGTTTGATATTTGAAAAATCCAAACCAACTTGGTTATGTACACCCCTAATTAGAATGCTACATGACAAAACTAACCCTATTAATAGTAAACATTGAAACTTGAAAGTAGAATTGAATATTAATAATTAACTTTATATGCTAAAATTTAATACTTTCCGTCCAATTTTGATTATCATGATTTTCTTTTCTAGAGTGAAATATAAGAACTTTGATTAATATTTTATGATGTATTTTTTTCATTATATTGAAATGTAAATAATTGCAATTTATAGTTTTTTTCGTATAGTTTTTGAATATCTAAATTTTTTGTTTAAAATATCAAAATAATGTAATCTAATTTAAATTTTAAAATTAATCAAATTAACTTTTGAAAAGACCATGACAACTAAAAATGAATAGAGAAAGTATATACTTCATTATTTATCCCTATACTAAATTGATGAACTTTCACATATAGCTACTCAAAAATAGCCTAATTACTCTCCATAGCTATAGTTTGATAATTACAATTCGTAACTACATGTTGTAGGGAGGAGAGAGACGAGCGAGATTGAGAGAGAGAGGCGAGCGAGAGAGGGCAAAAAGTGGGAGAGATGTGAATTGTATATGTATATCGGTTAGATAATTGTATATTATACATAAGTATTTGTATAAATGGCAAGCGAGATTGAGAGAGAAGAGAGAGATTGAGAGTGGGAGAGAGGTGAATTGTATATGTATATCGGTTAGATAATTATATATTATACATATGCATTTGTATATATGGCGAGCGAGATTGGGAGAGGGAGGAGAGAGGCGAGCGAGAGAGGGCAGAGAGTGGGAGAGAGGTGAATTGTATATGTATATCAGTTAGATAATTGTATATTATACATATGTATTTGTATATTCTGGCGAATTATACATATACAAATGTGGTTAATTATACAAACTCGAAGTCAACCCAAGTAATTAATGTATAATGTTAGTTGCGAGTGATAATTATAGCAAACTATAACTATTATAAGTAATTAAATAATATAAATTTGCTTAACCGCATAATAAATTTTGTCCCTAAACCAAAACGCTCCTTGGTGAATGAAAAGTAAAAACCAGTAGATAATAGGAAATATGACCGTTGCAGGACGTTTCTATATACTTACTTTATCTCTCACCAAAACTTGCGTTTTGCAACTTAAAAACTTACTTTCAGGATTAACTAACACACAACATAAAAGAATTCGATTAAATCGCTTAGAAAGAAGAAAGACTGACATTTTTGGAATAAATTTGTGAACAACACTGAAAATTTTAGTTGGTCAAATCAATTCTGTGAGTTTTCTGTCTTTGTTCTACTGCAAATATTCAAATTTGTTACGTATTTCATGCGGTTGTTTGTTGAAATCTCGATTGATATTAGCATATTGATGTTTCCTTTGTTGCTTCATTTCTGTTTTCTGTATTTCCCCAGTTTTCTGCATCCCTGACATTTCTGGTGATTAGTACTAATTTCATGGCCACCCTTTGGTTTTAATTTTGTTCAATGGAAGTAAAATTTCTTGACGGTTGAAAATGGGAGGGGGTTTCCAATGTCAAGAATTTAGGGCGGAATTACCGAGAAGCTCAATTTTCTAGAAGACTGAATATAGGATTGGAGGTGAACCGTGTTTACCATCGGAGCAACTCCTCTTGTCTTCTCATCTTCCTATTTTGAACTGTAATTATCAAATTGATTGAACATTGATAATACACCAGAAGTTGTTTCTGCTTAGAATAGGCTGGTGTTGTTCAATTTTCTCGTTGTTGGTCCAATACGCCCTAGGTTTATCATAGTATGTTTGTGGTTTAATCACTCGTTTCTTGTTGCTCTGCTTCTATTTTGGGATTTACAGCAGGGGATATACTGCACAATTTTGCTGATAGGAATGGCTACACCAGGAGCTTACCTGATTCAAGATCAGAATATAAGTGTACACTATGATGGTATAAATTTCATCTTGCACATATGAAATACATTGATGTGATCTTGTTACTATTTCTTAGCTAAAAATTTTGTGTGTTTTTTTTTTTAAGCAGGGGCTTCTCTGGTGGGGAAGAATGGTATCTACAAGGCACAGAAGAAAGGAGGAGGAGGGATTGGTGGGAGAAAAGCGCTTAATGATATCTCAAACTCGGCAAAGCCTTCTGCTCTACAAGCATCAAAGAAAAATAATTCCATCAATAGAATTTCTATTGGGAAAGATCATGATGCCTCTAGAAAGAAATTTAGTGCAGGAACGAAAGCTAACTATTCTAAAGGTCTGGAGAAAAAGGGTGGCAGGAAAGCACTAGCTGATCTTACAAACTCAAGCAAGTCGTCGCCAGTTGCAAAAGAACAATTTCTCCATAATCATCAGAATTGCGTCAAAGCACAGAGAAAGGTGATGGACATGAGTTGTTTTCTGAAGGAAATTGGATTAGATCATGGTACGGTCAATGCTGATACTTGAATCGTGTTATATCTTTTTTTGAAAATATTTTGCTGATCCAGTTTTCCTTTGGCAGATGATGTCCCTGTGCATCTAGGAGCATCTCCACATGCACTAAAACCATCAATGAAGTCGAAGGTATTATTTGCATTCTTAGCACCTTTTTTCCTCACGTACACATTCAATGCTTTTGTATTTCAATTTCTGCTTTGTTAAGTTACATTTTGTTTCTGAAATGTAGTCATCAACATATCAGCCAGATAGCCCAATGAAGAATTATGCCGAAGTGGAAGAGATGCCAGAACTGATGTTTTATGATGAGGTTCGTAGATGTGAGCAAAATCGAGCTTGAGCATCTTTTCCCCCTTGTGTTGCATCTCCTAAATCACGATATGTCAGCTGGATGGATGACAGTGTTCTAGATTTTGCATTGATTGGAACACCTATCCATTCAAACCATTGATGGACACTTCTTTGAGCTAAAGAATCACTCGCATCCCATTGAAACATGTTAAATATATCTGTTGTAGTTATCGGTCAGTCAGCTGTTTGACTGTTCACGTTGTTTTGTTCTTCCTTGTTTCACATTTTATCACCTATCTTATGCTTTTGTATTCTTTCCTCCTATTGTTTTTCTAATTTTTTTGTTCATGTTTGATTGGATGAATTGTTGTTAATAGTTGTTTTCTAGACCTTTTCAAGTTGGGATTACTGTTTTATTTGTCTGTCTTTTATTAGAGACCAGTAACATGCTTGTCTTTATCTAGGTTGTATAATCTCTTTGATCTCACTATGACAGAAGGTTATGCAGGGAGATTGAAGGAATAACATTCCTTCAACCTTTTCAGTCCTTTGAAATAATGAATTAACTTATGTTGTATGGGAAAGAGAAGAAAAAAATAGGACTACGGTGGATCGAAACTTGCATTTAGATGATGTAACGTATAAAGATACCTAGAGTGGACGCAGACCTTATGATAGATCTCAAGATAAGCATTTTCAGAAACAGGTTTGAAAAATTACAAGAGTGAAGAAGCAATGATGAAAAGGGAAGTATCTAAACCAAAAATATTAGAAAAAAAAAAGGTGTTCAACAAGAACCGTACTCAGCCACAAAAAAAGAGAGAAATCGATCAGCTACCGACAGGACACATACTGCGGCTGGTGTCCTTCGCTTCAACAAAGGTATTATGAACAGACAACGGTGATATCACCATGAACAAAACCCCTTCCATGAACAACCCTAAGCCCAAGTAGAATTGATTTTGAGTACTTTTTTACCTCAAAATCCGGCAATCCTGATTTTATTTTTTCTGTCTTCATTTATTTCTTAAATTTCGTGTCCGGTCAAATGTTGCCACATAAAATGGGACAGAGGGAGTAATTAAAAAAAGTTTTGAAGTGAAGAAGAAATTAAAATAAATATTTTACAAAGAAATAAAAATAATTAAATATATATAATTTTTAATATCAATAAGTATATGTACTAACTAATTGTAAAGTTACTAATAAAAAAATGACACGTGTCCAATTTGTGCACTCAACACTTGCCTTCAAGAGAGTGTGCACACTCTCTATGCCATGTCAGTGTTTGTGGTGTATTTATTCCATTTTAAAATAATTTAGGGGGTAATAGAACCCTAGTTAAGTTTAGATGTGTCTCTGAAATTTTGATTATAGTCTAAAGAATACTTATGCCTTATCTCATTTTAATACTATATTATCTTTATTTAGCGAAACGCTCAATTTATATAGAGTTTGTCAACTCAAAACTCAAAGTTCCTCTCAAACATGAACATTATATCTTTAAATGATAATGTTATATTCTAGGTTTTGATGAATTAACAAACTAAGGTGCAAAGGACATGGTCCTCAGAACTCTCATGTTAAAGGTCAGGTCAATTGTGTGCAGTTGTAAAGATGCAGAAACTACAGTGGTTGGTGGGCACTGCAACATATGTGCGGAGGACACCAGTCCTCGATCAATGGCGTGTTAACTAGGTTTTTTGTCTCTCTTATAAAATGAACATGTTGACAAGATTAAACCTAGTTTTTGCAATCAAGAAAATACAAAAAGCAAAAGCCATTCTCAAGTAGAAAGTCTTCTCACACGTACAACGAGGGACCTGATTGAGTATTGCATTGTCTTCCGTTGTTGTTTGAGTTTAGTGTCTTGTGCTCTCATATTTGTTGATCTACTCCTATAATATAAATGATTGTAGATCATTTCATCTTTTGTGATTGTGAGTTGAGTTTGTGGTTAAAGTTAGTGATCAAGTGGTATTTGTAGTGAAATCTATATTATCTAGAGGTAGTTGATATACTGGACAATAGAGTTATTGTTTTGTGTCTTGTAATAGAGGAGTTATAAGGTGTGTAGGATCAAGAGTTTAATCCGCGGTACGTAGTTGAGTCTATATCAACGTATTGTTTGAAGTTGATGAAGTTTTGAGAAATTTTATGTGACATGTCGTGGTTTTTTCTTTCTTGAGTAAAGAGGTTTCCATGTAAAGATCTGTGTTACTTACTTTAATCCTTTACTTAAATACTTCTATTACTAGTTTTGTCAAGAGACCTGGTCTCTTAACTCATGATGGACTAGTTTTTAGCAAAGAGGTTTCTCATTCATTTATAGTACTTACTACTACTATCATATATCATAAAATTGTTTTGTTTTAATACAAGGGGCAGGATCAGAAGGTTGCCAATGTGTTACTTTATACAGAGTAATCAAAAGATGAATAATAATCAACATCTTTCCACTAGTTTTCTTCTCCTCTTGTTGGTCAACAGTTTCGTTGGTTTCAGCTCTGTACTATTGCATAGATCAACAAGGTTGAGTTCCTTCCTCTTCCTCTGATGAACATCATTATTATCAGATGAAAGGAAAGGATGATTCAACAACAGATCAGCTGTCCATCGAGAATGCGGATCCCTATCAACGCACTTATTCAGAAAATCTTCTGCCTGCTTAGATAACTTGTCGTCGTGCAACTCCGGTGATTGCATTCCAATTTTGCACAAAAGATGAAGAGGATCAGTGCAATCCCACACTTTCTTCCCAGTAATCATCTCAAAAACAGTGCATCCGAAAGCCCAAATATCAGCCGGAGTTCCATATTCATCATCAAGCACTGATTCTGGTGCCATATACATTGGTGTTCCCCTAAGCTTTCTTTTCTTACTCCCAATTCCAACCTTGCTTGCGAATCCAAAATCCGCAATTTTGGCAGTTTTTTCAGTACCCACGAGTAGAATGTTGTGCGGTTTGATATCACCATGAACAAAACCCCTTCCATGAACAACCCTAAGCCCCAATAGAATTGATTTCGAGTACTTTTTTACCTCAAAATCCGGCAATCCTGATTTTTTACCAATTCGATGGGCTAAACTTCCACCAACAGCGTATTCGAGCAATATATTATAGAGAATATCGCCATCTTCTTCAGTGACATCCGCTCCAAAACAGCGAATAATTTGGGAACAATCTTGAAATTCGTTAAGGAATTCTCTCTCTTTCTGTAACGATTTGGAACAAGAAAACAAAGAAGATTTGACAGCGATGGAGAAATTGTTGTGTGTAGTTGCTAAAGTGACAATACCTTCAGCGCCTTTTCCAATAGTTCTTCCTCTGCTCCATCTAATGGAAGCCATTGAATCTATGTATGTTTTTTGTTAGGTAATTGGGGTTTTTATATACCTTTATAATAGGGACGGCGTGATTCCTAATCCTACCAAGATTGCGCCGACCGCGTTACTTCTAAATTTCCTTGTAGTTTAACTTCAGGTAAATTGTACTAATGATAGGTAGATATTTTAATATTGTCCTCGTCACATTTTTTTCTTTTTTAGTAATATGAGTGTAAATTGTAACCAACTTTTCAAGTTATCTTATTTTATTCCTGTTATAGTTATCTTATTTATATTTATTATTCGTATTACTTAGCTAGCGCCATACTAAAACGTTTCTACTTTTAAAAAAAAAATGGAAAAGAGTTAAAAATTGTCCTTAAATAATAATTATAAAAATAAAAAAATCACTAAAAGGACACAATTAGTTATTCTATTTTAATTTATAGAATGAGATTATGAAGAAAAAACTTATTGAAACTATCTTTGCATTTAAGGTATTCTATTTTATTTAATTTAGAAAATGAGATTAAAAAGGTACATTGATGGTAGACTAATTAATTGCCGTAAAGACAATTTAGTAACTATCTTTGCATTTTTTAAAATTTAATTCGTGATTTTGTTAGAGTAATCAAAAGAACTTATTGAAATCATAGGTTTTACTAAAGTGATAAAATAGTCAAAAATCAAAATACATTCTTCCTCAAGAGTAAATCTGAATCCCTTTTCTTGCATATTTATGTTCACTGAATTGTAATTAGTTTATTCAATTAAATTTAGACTTGCTCGAAAGAGGAATCTATGTCTTAGGATTATTCTAATTAACTATTGAAATCATGAGAATTGATAAGACTTAAGACATGAATAATAGAGTATATTCGTTTTTCCATAATCATCTTGCACATGTTTTGTCACCCTTACTTCTCTTAGTGAAAGTATCATTTGGGATTGTCATCAGTTGTCTTTAGTGACAATTTTGTCTATAATTGGTGGTTCATAATCATAACTAGATTAACTTTTAATCACCTGAATAATAATTAACTAATTTTATTCGATTTCTTATTTGAATTAATTTTTATTGATATGATTTTAATACTATATTACCTTTGGCTAGCGGAAGCGCTCAATTTAAATTGTGTTTAATGCTTGTTAGAGCCCAATCTATATTAGGTCATGTGAATCTGGATTTTGGGGCCATGTGTGCAGCCACTAGGAGGACAACTATTTAACACATGGTATAAGAAATTATAAAATATGTAATGTTTAGCCTCTTCCAAAATAACTGAAATTGGCTTTCAAAGAGAAGTCACTTGGAGGATCATTATTTAAGACATGTATTGGAAATTAACAAAATAGTTAATGTTTAGCTATTTCATAATCAACTTCACTCATACTGGATCGAAGTTGAAATACTGGGTTTGAAATTGCGAATTTCAAATAGATGAATTTTAAATTAGGCTTTTTAAGTTTTTATTGATTCGATAGAAATTGATGATCAGACAAAAGAAACATGTATGTGGAAACTACAACTTGTTCGTCGAATACATTAGTACTTATAAATGATAACTCATATTAAAACAATAATATTAGATAGCAAGCATTTTCTTCTTTGTAAACTCAGATGCAAATTTCCTCTCAAACATGAACATTATATCTGCAAAATGATAAAGTATTAGATTAACCAAGTTAATTTAGTATTCTTTTCCTAAAATACGGGATGAAGAAAGGGAATTTACGTATATTTCACTAGTTTAGGAGCTAATAATTTAGATACAATCTAGTTTGCAATATTACATATCTTATTTGATTTTGTAGCGTCTAGACACGTTCAAATATGTCCAGATATGGGTCAAATTTGTTCTAGATACATTATATTCAAGTGAATTACATGTATATGAGATACATAACAAATTCCGCTCGCCTCTCTCCTATCTCGCTCGCCACTCACTCATGTATCTGGTATCCCAAATACATGTGAATCACACCAAATACATACATATACATGTATATAGTGTTTATTCAGTCTAATGCACATGTATATGGGATACATAATAAAATCTCGTTCGCCTGTCACCCTATTTTATTGTCTCTGGCGCGCAAAAACACATATATTTAAATGGATTTTTTCTTAATTAGTAGTAAGATACATAACATTTTAAAAGTACATAATAGTATACATAATAAGTAAAGTATGTCTAATTGTGTAGTTTCTCCACAAAAATAATAATAATTGTAACTTAGGAAGTAAAGGATGCCTAATTATTATAAGGGAAAATGTCCTGATATACCCCTCAACTTTACTATTTAGAGCAGATATATACATTGTTATGAATGTGCTTTATATATACGTTATTGTTATACAAATGGTTCACACATACCCTTTTCCTCTGACGGAAGTGCAAAAATTAATTTAAATTTAATTTTTTAATTAATTTTAAAAGAAATATAATCCATAAGGAGTATATTTGATCCTCCTCACACATTTTTTTTTCTTTTTAGTTTCAATGACTAATTTAAATTTATTATTTTGATGATCAAATTTATTTATGTTTCACTAATTTTCTTGTAAAATTTATTGTAGATGCCCTAAATTTTTTTACAAATACAAAAGCCTAATTACAAAATAGTAAAAAAATAGTCTTAAATTATAATATAGCCACAAGAAAATAGTATTTTATTTTTACATTAAAGAAAGAAAGAAAAAATAAAATAAGAATGAGAAACTCAAATTATGACAATCAAAGAAGTTAAAAAATAATTTATGTATGAAAAAAATTAAAATATACCTTTGACTTACTAGAAGGATATATACCCTACGTGAATTATTTTAAAATTAAATGTCAAAAATATAAATTTAAAACTATTTTTTCGCTTTCGTTAGATAAAAGGTATATGTGAGTTTCTTTTGTACGATAGGGGTATATGTGAGTTATTTGTATAACGGTAAGGTATATATAAGTCACTTTGATAACGAGAGTTTATCAATTCTAAATGACAAAGTTAAGGGTATATCAAACCTCTTTTCCCTTATTATAGTATCTATCCTAAACAATAAAAGCATATTAGACGGTAACATATTTTTCATTTGTATTAGCAAATCTAGACAAAGTTGCATTTCCTGTAGACCGTAGAAATAGGCAGGCCGGGTTCGATTATACGGCAATTAAAGTAAGGAAAAGTTGCATAAATACATAATTTAAGATATCATGATTTTTAAAATTTTTTATCATTTAAAGAAAAGGAAAAAGGGTCAGATATACCCTTTATTTTTGTCATTTAGAGCTAATATACTAACGAGAAAATCGAATCGAAAATCGAATCAAACTGAAATCGAAAATAACCCAACCAATGGTTTGGCTTGACTTGGTTTGATATTAGAAAAAAAATCTGACTATATTTGGATTGGTTTGGTTTAAACTAAAAAGAGTCAACCCGAGACCAAACCAACATATATATATATATATATATAATTTTTAAAATTTATATTATGCATAAAAGTATTTACTTTGATGTAATTTCTAAATATTACTTATAAGTTTTCATAAATTTTATCTTTTAATATATTTTTTCAAGTTTTTTGAAATTTAGAATTTTGAATTGTTCAAAAAAGGTTATAGTCCATAGATATTAATAACTCTAATAAAGCTCAATTCCAAATCAAATCAATACTAATGCTAACAAAAAAAAATTAATTCAACACTAATAATGACAATAATGTTAAATATTTGTTCTTTAGTTTTACATTGGTTTATACATTTAAAATACATAACATAATTTTAATTTTCTCTAATGTTTAATAATGTAATTAATACTTATTAGACTTATTTTAGCATGCTTTAGTACTTTTAAATTATGATCATTTTCATTATGACTTATCAATTTGCAATATTTATTTTATAAGATTTCATTATTATTTTTTATTGAATATATTAGTGTCATCACTCATCTCATATTTTATAATATTTTCATAAGAAACACCTTAGATAGTTGTATTTTAGTTGGACTAAAGTAATATTTGGAACACATATTAATTATATGTTTGTATGAATATTTAACCGAAAAATCCAAATATCCAAAAAAATCCAAGGTTTATTAGTTTGGTTTGATTTAAAAATTTAAAAATTCGACACAAATGGGTTGGTTTGATATTTGAAAAATCCGAGCCAACCCGAAAAACCCGAGTCTTATTTGGTTTGGTTTATAAATTTAAAAATTTAACATAAATTGTTTGGTTTGATATTTGAAAAATTCAAACAAACACGGTCAAGTATACCCCTTCCCCTTGTTATGAAAGTGACTCATATATATCCCACTATTACACAAATGACTCACATATACCATTTTCTTCTAACGGAAGTGGAAAAAAAATTAAATTAGTTTTTAAATTTTTTCATTGAAAAAAAAGAAGATAATCCACGTGGGGGTATATTTGATCCTTCTCACACATTTTTTTTGACTATTTTTATTCATCGACTAATTTGAATTCATTATTTTGATGGTCAAATTTATTTTTTTCACTTAGTTTCTTGTAAAATTTATTATGGATGCCCCAAATATATTTTTTTTACCAATATAAAAACTAAATTACAAAACAGCCGCAAAAAAAATTTATTTTTTAAAACTTTTTAATCTTTTTTCTTTCACACTTTTTTTCTTTTTATTTCTCTTATTTTACACTTAAGAATGAATGAGAAAATTAAATAAGAATAAAAACTCAAATAATAACAATTAAAGAAGTCAAAAAATAATTATGTGCGGAAAAGATCTATCACGACCCAACCCACCGGGCCGTGCGGGCACCCACTCTAACACCTAAGTAGGAGAACCCTCATAACCCATTAGTTAAAACATGCGGAAAATTAACGAAAACAAAGATAAAAGAAAGTCATAGGGTTTTCATAAACAAAACCTTTTAAACAATTTCGGGTTAAAATCTGTAAAGTAACTAACACCCCCAAGAATCTAGTCTAAACAGGTACAAGAGCTACTAAGAGTAGAAACTGGACAAAATAAATAAAAGACACAGCTCCCACCATGCGGAAGGAAAAGTAAAAGCTGTTGGAGAGTTCTTGATCTTCATCTAAGGAAACATTATCAACCTGCATCCAGACTATGTCAAAAAGGCATAGCAAGAGTAGTATCAGTACAAACCATACATACTAGTAGACGTCATCGATCAACCCGACGCCCACCACATAACATAAGAAATAACAGAACATGCAATAAATCACTCGCTTCTCCACCTTTTCCCTCTCTTGAAAACCTTGGAATTACACTAGGACTCTAACTAATAAACACCCTATTGGTCAACCTACTTACTAGGTTCTTGATCATAGCCTAAACATTCTAACACAGAATAATCCCCGACACAATTACAAGCATTCCGACTAACCGCTCCCGTCATACCCTTACTACCTCTTCATATTACCCTGCCAAGGCCACATAGTACATACATCAAGCTTTCTAGCTACTACCCACAACCCATTCCTCCAAAGTGAAATCCACCTAAGCAATGTCATCACGAACACTACCCCCACTCCCCGTCATCACAACACATGAACAACCCTTGCTATCAATTATACGACCCTTGAACCAATGGCTTTTCCATTTCATTTGAAAACACAATACGCAACAAGTTTACTCAACACAAAGAACAATCACATATAAGTTCTCCTAAACATATAGCCTTTTCGGGGAATTACAATATAATTTATCATTATGAAACACATTCACTTTCACGATTCTTAAATATCACAGTTCAATCAAGTCATTGGTCCTCTCATGGAATCCAAACCCAAACGGTTAGCATACCGAAATGTGGTACCCGATTCAATGCTTATGCCGGAACGTGGCAACCGATCCAAATTAGTGTGTCGGAACGCAACACCCTATCCATTCACAAGCAACAATCACAATCACAAGTGTATCACCAGAACCATACAACAAGAGTGATTTACACCATATAATTCTTCGTTCACATTATTTACATTAGGGTGATCAACAAGCTTCGTTCACATACCTACACGTATTATAATGAAGCAAGAACAAGCCCACAACACACAATCATAGAATCACACCATCCCAATGAACTACTCATCGACATATATCAGGTAAGCATTAATTCAACCATGCTTAGCCCTAGTTCATCATCTAATGCTTCTTCCTAGGATTTAATCATATTTCGTTCGGTGCACGAAGGCCTACGCATAAATCCTACCGTTGTTTTACATGTATTACGCAGTGGGAACATATTTATAACTACTCAATTCATAAAACCTAGCCTACTTGGGCGCCAAACAACTGCACAGAGGAATTGCAGGTAATTTTTTGGTTTTTCAAACGACATGATGGTGAATTTGGTCAAGAATCCGCAAGATATCGCCATCCTCACGCTAAAAATCTCCTTCTCCTTACTTCCCAAGCTTAGAGCAACTTTCTTAGGGTTTCTAGGGTGTTTTACGACTAATTTAGGTATTTTAGGAAGAAGGAGAAAATAAGATTTCTCGTTATTTACATTCTGTCTTGCCTATCCCGCTCTGGCGCCAACTTACCCCGCCCTGGCACCGCTAGGATGGCCCGCCTTGGCAGGACAGTGGCCTAGAATTTCTCGAATTTTGCTTATCCTAATTAATGACGGTTTGGGTCATTACAAGATCAAATACATGACTGTAAAAAATAAAATTATTAAAATAAATTATTTTTTTCATTTTTTGTAACAGTAGAGGTATGTGAGTCATTTTGTAACGATAGGGCATATGTGCACCATTTTTGTAACGAGTGGTATATCAACTCATGACAAAGTTGAGAGGTATATCAGACCTTTTTCCCTAAAAAAAATTACAAAACTTCCCTCTCGGATACATCTTTATCCCATCTTGGATACATCCTTATCCCCTCTCAGATACAACCTTATCCCTTCTCGGATACATTTTTATCCTCTCTCGAATACATCTCTTCCATTAAATAATGCAGCATTTGCAATGTATCACACAACCAAAGAATGTATTTGAGAGCAATAAAAAATTTAATTTTTATTGTAATTGGGGAAACTTTCAGAATATGATATAATTAGCCCCCAAATGTATGATATTTATGTAAAATGGCACCTCAATTTTTCCTAAAATTATATGTTTTATATATATATATATATATAAATATATTAATTATTTTTTAAAAATCATGTACTATCAAATTTAAAAAGAAACTTTTGGGTTAAGAATTCATTTAGAATCTTTTACCTTTTAATGTAGTAACATTGCCGCCATTAAGAAATGAAATAATTATTAGGTAATTGTAGTATCTTACGCGATTATTTCTTTTATTACCTAATTAATATCTTGACATCTAACATGAATCCATATTATTATTCTATATTTACATTTTTTACTTCCTCTTTCACTATTTTAATTGAATATTTTGAAGTCTCCCAAACAGTTAATCCTTCTGCATTGCAAAATCTATTGTTGTCTATTTACAAAAAGATCAAAATTTGATTTTTAGCGTCTTCTTCAAAATTTCAAGCATTGCAACAAATTATCATTATATTGAAGCAACACAACACTATTTTGATATCATTATACCAACTTATCAAAGATATTTAGTACTTTTGTGGGTAATAGGACGTCTGCATAATTAAAGTATCTTTTTGAAAATTCGGAACAACTTCAGGTGTCACTTTATGTCTTTTTTCTCTATTTCTTTCAATGAAAGTTTGTATTGTTTACATTCTCACTTCATAAGGTATGCGTACATCTTACCTTCTCCAGACTCCATTTGTAATAATACATAGGATATGTTATTGTTATTATTATCATTAAATTTATATATGTCAACTAATAAAAATAATTAAAATCTCTCAATAAAATTTGATTTTAAGGTCCAAACTTTGTTAAGTGAACGATAACAATAGAATCAGAACCCAAGTCTATCTACCACTTTCTGAACAAAAATTTCTCCATCTCACCTTTTAATACAACATATAGTTGTAGTGAAACTCTAAGGGTGACTCACTAGTGAAACTAGTAAAGCATTTGTTTTAAACCCCTAAAATATCAAGGCCCTAAATTTTTTTAATAATTAATATTATAATTTTATTTTCACTTAATATAATGTTGAAGATGTTTTTTTAAACAAAAAGGATTCAAAATTTATATTCCAAAAAGAGAGAATTATTGAAAACACACCCCTAAACTCGAATTATGAGTTTCATTCCTAAGCTATTAACAACCTTAAACACCCCTTTAATTTGCTTGACTAACTAAACTTAAATACACACCACAATCTTGCAACATGAGTGAAATACATCCTAAATTCTCGCCAAGTTTAAGGGTGTTTTCAACACTTCTCTCGGATTTTTATTAAGAGCTTCATGATCCTACAAGAGTTTGAGACCACTTGCTAGGTTATATTATAGACCGGTGGTGTATCTAAGTTTAGTTAGTCAAATAGATGAGTGTTATTAAGGCTGTCAATAGTTCGAGGATGAAACTAATAATTTGCGTCAAGTTCAAGAGTGTTTTCAATACTTCAAAAGAGAAACTATTTATGTTTTATCAAAAATACTCTAGAACTTTATATTATATAAATCAAATCTTTGTATTAAAAATCAAATTTTTGCAATAATATCCAACATACTGTATTTCAAACACATAACTAACTTTTATTGACTAGAACTAGTCCTTAGCTTTACATAAATACTAGAACAAAATTAGGAAAATTAGGACCCAATCTAATACAAGTTTTTCATTAAAATTTAGAATCATAAACTCCTCTTTCTTTTTTTCCTACACATTAATTTCAAATTTGCAATTCGAAAAGTATTTAAGAAGATGTTGTTAACTGAAAATAAATATTTAATAAAATGAATAATATAAAAAATATATAATCATTATCCATCTCTACACATTTGAAATATAATAAATTCTAAAAATATATATGTATAAATTTTAGTTAAAGTTTTGTAGGCTTGCAATATTTTCATCTCTCACTCTTGTAATAGCAATTAGGGAGATACTTCTTTGCAACATTGTTCTTTCTTGGCAGAATGGTCTGGTGGACCCTTGTACTTGTATCTATTTGTATTGTGAACACTTATACTTATCCTTTTGTCATCTGGACCCCTGAACCCATCCAAACTCAACATTTTAAACACTTTTTTTGATGTGGTATGGAGCGTGTTGCACAAACACGTACACGTTGGCCAAAAAGAAAAAAAATAATCCACGTATGATATTATATTCCACGTGGCAAATGACTCACCTTAAACTAAGAATAGTCCTAACTCCGGCGAAATTTTTCAAACCTTCGCGACTTTTACACTTCTCCTCTTCTCCTCTTCTCTTCTCCTCTCCGCGACGTTCATCTGTGATTTTCCTCCAAACCTTCGCTCAGTTGAAGCTCAGTTCCACTCCGATTTTCGTTGTAAGTTCTTGCCTTTTGCGTTAGTTCTGATCTTTTTCATTTTCTCGCGCGTATCTGTTTGATTTTAGGGTCGATTGTCATTCGATTTTCTGAAATTTTTTGGGGATTTTACTTTGGTTTAGATGTAATATTAGTGTAATATGCTTTCTTAGTTGATGTATGACTTTGAGTGACTTCAATGGCATATTTCGTGAATTCGAGTAGATTCTAGGGTTTATTCGTAAAATCCCAATTTCAACTAAAATTAATATTTTATTTCTGGTCAATTGTCTTGGGTATTGATAGTGTTAGTTGAGCATTATTACATCAATTACAGTCATGGTAAGTTAATGGCTTTAACTGTTACAACAATTCATTATTTCCTTAAAAAAATTAGGGATTTTTGTGTTACAGTCATGGTAAGTTTATGGTTTAACTGTAGTTATTATTTTTGACTTTACAGGCATCGTAAGGTCATGGCTTTAACTATAGTGACACTTCAATTTCACTATGGGGGCTGTTTTGTATCTAATCCTACTTTAAGGTATGTCAATGGAATCAGTAGTGTTGAAAAGATTAATATAGATGTAGATGAGTTGCATATTATGTTATTTCATAAAATAGCAATGGAATTGGGTGTTGAAAATGTTGAGACATTTGGATGTAGAGTCAACAAGAAGGGTGTTTTTTACATGTTAAATACTGATTCTGATGTTTTAAACTTTCTGAATGGTTTGAAGGGTGCTGATTTTGTTGATGTATATGTTGTACATCCCATTAGTATACCTTTAGTTGTAGAGGAGATACTTGTATTGCCTAGCACTAATGCTGATGTGTCCTCATCTCCACAACAAGATAATGCTGATGTGTCCTCCTCCCCACACAAAAATAGGGCTGATCTGTCATCCTCCCCACAAATAGATAGGGCTGATGTGTCTTCATCTCAACCATTTGATGAAAATGAAAATAGGGATTTAAACCAAAATCAGCCCCTTTTAGTTGAAGAGCAGTCCCCTTTAGTTGAAGAACAAGCCCCTGCCCCTAGAGTTGAAGAACATTCTGATTCTGATTCACTCTATGATATTGATGAAAATATTGATGATTTGAGTGATTTGGATGAGGAGTTGCTTCAAGCTAGGCAGTCTAATATTCAAGAACAAGTTAAAGAAAAGACTGCTAGAGTAAATCTAGATGAGATACCATCTGGTCCTGTAGGTATAGATGCTGGTTTTGAAGACATTTATAAGGAGAAGAGGGGGAGATTTGAAGGCAATTTGGGTGGTGATGACCCTTATTTTGATAGCTCAGATCCTGGTAGTGACATTAGTGAAGATGAAGGGGATCCTGTTGAGAATGATGAAGTGGTAGATCTAGCACCTAGGAAGGAAAGTACAAAGATCTACTTTGATCCAACTGCTAAAAAGGTTTTATTTCAACTGTATATGGTATTTTTGAATCACATAGAGTTCAGGGAGGCACTGCAAACTTACTCTATTCAGAAGGGTGTTAATATTAAGTTGAAACCTAATGAGAAGGAAAGGATAAGGGCAAAGTGTAATAAAAAAGGTTGTCCTTGGCATATTCTTGGAAGTATTGATGGTAACACTGGAAATTTCAGTGTTAAAACATATTTTCCTGTCCATAAGTGTTTTAAAAGAACAAGAAACAAACTGTGTACCCCCATTTGGATTAGTAAACATTACAAGGAGAGGATTATGAGTGAGCCTACCATCAAACTACATCAGATTCAGTTTTTGATACAAAAGCAATATGGTTTGTATGTTAGTAAGACAAGTTGTAGAAAGGCAAAACTGAGAGTTATGAATGAACATATGGGAGATTTCAGAGAGGAGTTTGCTAGGTTGTATGATTATGCTGAGCAATTAAAGACCACAAATCCTGGAACTACTGTATCTATTAGGACATCCAAGAACACAATTCCAGGAAAAGAGGTGTTTATGAGCATCTATATTTGTCTTGGTTCCTTAAAAATTGGATGGAAAGAAGGGTGTAGAAGGATTATTGGTTTAGATGGTGCATTTCTTAAAAGTGTATGTAAAGGTGAATTGTTATCTTGCATTTCCAAAGATGGAAATAATCAGATGTACCCTATAGCATGGGCAGTAGTTGATAAAGAAACCAAGGACACATGGTCTTGGTTTCTCAAGTGCATCAAACATGATTTGGAGCTTACAGAAGGTGAAGGACTAACAGTGATGTCTGATATGCAAAAGGTATTACTATATTATTTGTTAAATTTATTTCTTCATTTTTGGAGTAATTAATATTTAACATTGTTGTATGTCAAATGTTCTTTATTTGACAGGGTCTTCATCTTGCACTTATTGATGTATTGCCAAATGCTGAAATTAGATGGTGTGCTAGGCATATATGGGCAAACTGGAAGAAAGACTGGAGGGGTGAAGAAAGGAGAAGAAAATTCTGGCAGGTTGCCAGGGCATCATTTGAGGTACTTTTACAGTCCAAACTTGATGACTTGAGTGAGTTAGGAGTAGGCATTGTAGAAGCTTTGTTAAAGTATAACAAAGAAGCATGGTGTAGGGCATATTTTAAAGAACATAGCAAGTGTGATGTGGTTGAGAACAACATGTGTGAGACTTTCAACAGTTGGATTTTAGGTGCTAGGTTCAAATCAATAATCACTATGCTAGAGGAAATAAGAGTCAAAGTTATGGAAAGAATGAATCACATGAGAGAATTTTCAGAAAAATGGATTACTGATGTAGCACCAATGGCTATGGATATTCTTAGAAAAAATGCTGAAATTGCAGATAATTGTGAGGTAAAGTTTAATGGTGATCTTGGCTTTGAGATTCATGATCCACCATATAAACATGTTGTTGACCTAAGAAAGAAGGTGTGTAGTTGTAGGTCATGGCAATTAAAGGGAATTCCTTGTGGTCATGCACTTACAGCAATTCATTATAAGGATTGGGTTGTTGATACATTTGTTGATCACTGGTATAAGAAGGAAACATACTTGAAAGCATATAATAGGTTTATTCAACCTATGACAAACATGAAGATGTGGCCAAAAAGTGATAGACCAGCCATTGAACCACCTGAAATTACAGCTATGCCAGGAAGACCAGGAAAAAATAGAAGAAAAGATAGTGATGAGCCAGTTAAGAAGAAGTTTGGAAAGGCTACAAGGAAGGGAAGAAAAATGAAATGTTCTGTGTGTAAGACTTTTGGACATAACAAGAAAGGATGTCCAACTCTGGTAAGTTGTGCTTTAATGTCTCTTTGTTACTGAATTTTACTCTTGTTATACTTTTGACTTTAAAATATGTTTGTAGAAAAATGTTGCTGCTGGAACAGGTGCTGCAACTTCAAATGTTGCTGCTGGAACAAGTGTTGCAAGTGCTGCAACTGCTGGAAGCCAGTCAAGTGTAAATGCAGGTCCAAGTGCAGGTTGCACTCCAAGTGCAGGTCCAAGTGCAGGTCCAAGTGCATGTCCAAGTGCAGGTCCAAGTGCAGGTTGCACTCCAAGTGCAGGTCTAATTAGTGCTCAACAATCAACTTCTAGTGCAGGTGGCCAAAAAAGAAAGACTAGCACAGCTTTGAGAGGTGGTGCAACTCTTGCATATAAGAAACCAAGACCAAAAAAAGCAAAGACAACTGGTTATGGTCTCTTATTTGGATCAGGTGGCAGTGTAACTGCGAGGGTATGTATTTTATCATTTAAACACATTAAATTGCTTTAATTGATATTAGCTCATCTTTAAGTTAAGATTTTTGTTGTTCTCTCAGTCTGGAAATACTGATAGGGTATTACATAGTGCTACATTGTCAAGTTCAACTCCTACCAATATTGATCTTGGTTACAAACCCAATGGACTAAGGTGGAAGGGAAGAGCTGCAATTACTCAAAGGCAGCTACGGGAGGAGAGTTACAGAAGCACTCAAGGCACACCAAGCACTCAAGGCACACATTAGATTTCACTTGGTTTAGCTTAATGACTTGATCCCAACTAACTTTATTTTGATTAATGACTTGATCCCAATTGTTTTGGTTATGCTATTAGGAAGACTTTGTTTTTGTATATGAATGGCGCCTACATGAATTTGTGTTATGTTGCTATTAGGAAGACTTTGTTTTTCTGTATGAATTTGTGTTTGAATGAAGTTGCTATTTAGATTTCTAAAGCAAATGCAGTCCATTTCATTATCAAATAACACCTAGTACAAATTAATATATCTTAAAAATAACGGCTACAAACCAAATAACAACAATCACAATAACAGTGATATCAATACTAGTGTTTGATCCTTGTCTTCCTTGCCTTCCTTGTCTTCTATGTCTTCTATGTCTTCCTTGTCTTCCTTGTCTTCCTTGCCCTGAACTCGTTGATGGATTCTTAGTGTTGTATTGTTCTTGGCATGTTGAATCATTTGCATCAGCCCATCGGAAGAATCCACACCCATTACCGGATGAATATTTTTGGCAACCCCAAAACATTCTTCCAGGATTAGTTGGTGTTCTTGATGTCTTTAGTTCAGCATATATTCCACAGTAGCAACATCGAACCGTCATTGTGAAGACCAACAAAATCAAACCAACAAAAATACAATAGAACCACACAAAAAAAAAAGATGAAACAAAAATACAATAGAATCACACACAAAAAAAAGATGAGTAGATCGAAGGAAAAAATAAAGGCACCAAAAATAAAAGAGAAAAAAATTTGAAAAGACAAAATCGAGAAAAAGAGGAGAAAAAAGCTCAAATTTGTCCAACAATGGTGTTTGAGTGAAAATAAAGAAGAAAGATGGCCTTTAAAGGTCAAAATCTGACCGTTACTTTATTTTTAAGGCATCTCACGCTCTTACCTTGTGTGTATCACACGCTCCATGTGGAGTCTTTCCACATAGGATGCCACATCAAAAAAAGTGTTTAAAATGTTGAGTTTGGATGGGTTCAGGGGTCCAGATGACAAAAGGATAAGTATAAGGGTTCACAATACAAATAGATACAACTACAAGGGTCCACCAGACCATTCTGCCTTCTTTCTTTTATGTACAAGTTGTGTAGGCCACTAATCTGATTAGTTTGCAAGCACGAAAAAAAATGACTAATGCTTACTTGCTATGTCTGAAGTGATTGCACTTGTTGAGTCCTAAGTGACTGTAGACAAGAACTGAAACATGCAAGAGAAATGTGTAGGAGCATGTGCATTCACACCTATTGAGTATTATTTTGATGATATAACTGTCATACAAAATATGTATTTTTCATAAGATTTTTAGCAAAATAATTTTATCTCGATCCCAAATTTTCCGTCACATTTTTTTTCTATCCCCTAAAAACATTACATTTGTCTCTTATGTTCCATTTTTTCTTTACATTTTATCACTTATCTAGTGCTTTTGTAATCTTTTCTTCTAATTTTTTTTTTTTTACATTTTTATTTCAGAATAGAGCGTGTTAGAATTGTTGTTAATACAAGATGTTTTCTAGACCTTATAAAGTTGGGATTTCTGAAGATTATTAATTAAGCAGGGAGTGTGAATTCCTTCAACCTTTTTAATCCTATGAAATAATGAATTAACTTAAGTGGTATGAATTCAGATTACTTGACAATTATAACTTACATTGTCTGAGTGATCTTTACCTTTTTTTTAATCCTTTATTGATGGATTTGGGAAGAGAGTGGGGGTAAGAGGAAAAAAAAATAGGAATATGATGGATCGAACCTTGCATTTAGAGAATGTACGTAACTCATACTTGTGTGAGGTAGAGAACTTGTTTCCGATAGAGCCTTGAGTCAAGATAACCATTTTCAAAAACAAGTTTAAGAAAGAGTGAAGAAACAATAATAAAAAGGAAAGTATCTAAACAAAAAATAGTAGGATAAGCAAAGATAACACAAGAATAATATTCATAGTATTGATAAGGAGAAGAGGGAGCAGAGCAGGTGCTTCAACTAGAACCATGTTGTAGCACAAAAAAGAGAGAAATCCCCGATAGGCCGATATGGCGTCTTGTGGCGGATAGATTAATTTTATCCTTTATTTCAACATAAGTGTAACGAACAAGCAATTGCAAAGGGGAGTACTTGCCGTCAACGGCGGACCTAGGATTTCGTTCAAGTGGTTCAAGTTACAAATAACCACGGCGACAGTCAGTAATAATGATTATCATTTTTTTTCCATTATATCCTTAACAAGTTATTTTAAGGTGATATTCCTAACAAAAAATATACTCTATTAAATTTTTATCTGCTTCCAAGAAAATTTTCCACATATTTTCAATTTAACAAGCAACTTGTTACTCTTATATATAAGACTAAAACAATAACAATTTTAAAAATCATAAATAAATAAATGCACTAACCTAACTTTCGTGTATACCAAGTAAAAAGGAAAATAAATACACGATTTGTATACTACAAAAAATTAAACTAACACTCTGTTTCGATTATTGTTACCCATTGTTTCATAATGTATTGTATTGTATTGTACTCTATTGTACTGTACTGTATGATAGATACAATGTTTGGCTAGACTGTATTGTTTGTTATTGTTTAATAATATTTTAATTGTTTGGTTTGATTGTATAGTACTGTATTGTAATTTATAAATTTACTAAAATATCCTTAATTATTCTAGGGTAGGAGGTTTGACTAGAATTAAATAATATAAGGAAAAGGGTAAAATAGTATTTTGAAATATTATGTAAAGATATAATTGGAAAAAGAAATTAAGTAACAATGGAAACACACCAAATCGGTTGTTCCATAAAATAGGAGTTTTCATTGTTAAGTATTACTCCCTCGTTTCATAATAGTTGATCATCTTACTAAAATTAGTTGTTTCATATTAGTTGTCCACCTTACTAAATCAAGAAAGCATTAATCTATTTTTTCATATATTACCCTTGTAATTAATTTTTTTTTGAAAGTGTTCAAATTTATTTGTAAAATTCTCAAGAAGTTTTTAAGAGGTGGCTTAGTAAAATTATTTTTCTTATTTATGATTTCTTAATATGTGTGTAAAAAGCAAAATGATAAAATAAGATTGGATTGGAGAGCATATTTAAAAACTATAAACATATTGTCTAAATTATTGACAATTTTAAATAATTCTCAAATACAACCATAAAAAGAAAACTTAACTAATAAATTTAGAATAATACTATTGTTATTTCACATGAACTAGAAGTCTAGGACTACAAAACAATTGTCTACATTTATTAGTTAATTTTAAAAAGAAAAAGTATTTGGAAAATACAAAAGAGAACAAAAAAACGCAAAAAATTATGCTTTGACTGGGGATCGAACATGTTGGATTCGAAGGGTGAAATTGAACCCATTCACCACTGATCCACGTCATTCATTGGGTGAAAAGTGGCTTCATTTTATTTATAAACACAACTTTACAAATAATTTATATATGTATAAAACAAAAAAATTCGATGGAGTGTCCTAAAATAAAATTTATTCCTTCAAGCCGCTACTAAGAGAGACGATTCGTATATGTATAACTCTTTAGCATTTCGTACACTTCTAATTTCAAGAATATTCATGAGCATTCAAGTGTCCTGAAACAACATCACGATTCAAGTTTCACTAGCTTTCAAAGAAAGAAACATCAACGGGAGCTAGTGTGAATGTCAGCCATTGTGGTGGAATTCACCATCCTATGAGCACATTTGATTAATATCAGAGAAATAACGACATAGGAGCAATCTCATCATAAGTTAACAGTTTAAGCTATATGCATCAAAAACTTATGTTAGCATGTTATACTATAGTCGGGCGTCCACTTCCATCAGGCTTTGATATAAACAAATATACTGAGAAAAACTAAAGTGATCTGAAAGATATCTAAGGCATATAATCAAGATGCTCGAACAGAACATGACTCTGCAAGACACGTACGGGAAAGAGAATGCATTTGCTGTTAGCCAAAATTTACCTTAAAAAAAGCCTCTTTTGTACAGATTGTTCAATAATAAAGAGAAGTTATACACAAAATTGTTTTGTTCTAATACAAGGGGCAGGATCAGAAGGTTGCCAATGTGTTACTTTATACGGAGTAATATAATTCTAATCAAAAGATGAATAATAATCAACATCTTTCCACTAGCTTTCTTCTCCTCTTGTTGTTCAACAGTTTCATTGGTTTCAGCTCTGTACTATTGCATAGATCAACAAGGTTGAGTTCCTTCCTCTTCCTCTGATGAACATTATTATTATCAGATGAAAGGAAAGGATGATTCAACAACAGATCAGCTGTCCATCGAGAATGCGGATCCCTATCAACGCACTTATTCAGAAAATCTTCTGCCTGTTTGGACATCTTGTCGTCGTGCAACTCCGGTGATTGCATTCCAATTTTGCACAAAAGATGAAGAGGATCAGTGCAATCCCACACTTTCTTCCCAGTAATCATCTCAAAAACAGTGCATCCGAAAGCCCAAATATCAGCCGGAGTTCCATATTCATCATCAAGCACTGATTCTGGTGCCATATACATTGGCGTTCCCCTAAGCTTTCTTTTCTTATCCTCATTACCTACCTTGCTTGCGAATCCAAAATCCGCAATTTTGGCCCTTTTTTCAGTACCCACGAGTAGAATATTGTGCGGTTTGATATCACCATGAACAAAACCCCTTCCATGAACAACCCTAAGCCCCAATAGAATTGATTTTGAGTACTTTTTTACCTCAAAATCCGGCAATCCTGATTTTTTACCAATTCGATGAGCTAAACTTCCACCAATAGCATATTCCAGTAATATATTATAGAGAATATCGCCATCTTCTTCAGTGACATCCGCTCCAAAACAGCGAATAATTTGGGAACAATCTTGAAATTCGTTGAGAAATTCTCTCTCCCTCTGTAACGATTTGGAACAGGAAAACAGAGAAGATTTGACAGCGATGGAGAAATTGTTGTGTGTAGTTGCTAAAGTGACAATACCTTCAGCGCCTTTTCCTATAGTTCTTCCTCTGCTCCATCTAATGGAAGCCATTGAATCTATGTATGTTTTTTGTTAGGTAATTGGGGTTTTTATATACCTTTATAATAGGGACGGCGTGATTCCTAATCCTACCAAGATTGCGCCGACCGCGTTACTTCTAAATTTTTTCCTCTTTTTCTCCTAATACATAGTTTTAACTTTAGGCAACTTATGAACCACTTTTTTCTAAGAATAAGACACAAGTATTTCCTAGGCTATAATTGAAATTTTAGATACACTAAAATTTAATGAGGGTCATATTATCGCTAAATTCATTTTTTTCGTATTTTTGTGTTGACGTGCCACCTTCAACCATTCAAGTTGATTGTGTTTGTACACACTCGTCTGCATGTGTGCAAATATTTTTTTTTAAAAAAATCTTATTTTCTTTATCTTGTATTTAAATTAAGTTAATACACATTTTTTTTACCTTCATTCATTGTTTTTACTCTTTTATTTTTCTATTGATTTTATTTTCTCTGTCTTTCATTTTGATTTGATTTCAAATTTAATTCCAAATGTCTTGTATTTAAAACAAGTTAATTTTGAACGAATATCATAATAAGTGAAGAAAATCAAATAAAACATAATTAAAGAACACTTTAAAACTATAATTTTTTAAAAATACACATAATTTTTTTAAAATAATTAAAAGTGAAAAGATAATAAATTAAAAAAAGTTTTGAAGTGAAAAAGAAATTAAAATAAATATTTTACAAAGAAATAAAAATAATTAAATATATATAATTTTTAATATCAATAAGTATGTGTACTAACTAATTGTAAAGTTACTAATCAAAAAATGACACGTGTCCAATTTGTGCACTCAACACTTGCCTTCAAGAGAGTGTGCACACTCTCTATGCCATGTCAGTGTTTGTGGTGTATTTATTCCATTTTAAAATAGTTTAGGGGTTAATAGGACCCTAGTTAAGTTTGACGGATCTCTGAAATTTCGATTATAGTCTAAAGAATACTTATGCCTTATCTCATTTTAATACTATATTATCTTTATTTAGCGAAACACTCAATTTATACCGAGTTTGTCAACTCAAAACTCAAAGTTCCTCTCAAACATGAACATTATATCTTTAAATGATAATGTTATATTCTAGGTTTTGATGAATCAGCAAACTAAGGTGCAAAGGGCATGGTCCTCAGAACTCTCATGTTAAAGGTCAGGTCAATTGTGTGCAGTTGTAAAGATGCAGAAACTACAGTGGTTGGTGGGCACTGCAACAGATGTGCGGAGGACACCAGTCATCGACCAATGGCGTATTAACTAGGTTTTTTGTCTCTCTTATTAAATGAACATGTTGACAAGATTAAACCTAGTTTTTGCAATCAAGAAAATACAAAAAGCAAAAGCCATTCTCAAGTAGAAAGTCTTCTCACACGTACAACGAAGGACCTGATTGAGTATTGCATCGTCTTCCGTTGTTGTTTGAGTTTAGTGTCTTGTGCTTTCATATTTGTTGATCTACTCCTATAATATAAATGAGTGTAGATCATTTCATCTTTTGTGATTGTGAGTTGAGTTTGTGGTTAAAGTTAGTGATCAAGTGGTATTTGTAGTGAAGTCTCTACTATCTAGAGGTAGTTGATATACTGGACAATAGAGTTATTGTTTTGTGTCTTGTAATAGAGGAGTTATGAGGTGTGTAGGATTAAGAGTTTAATCCGCCGTACGTACTTGAGTCTATATCGACGTATTGTTTGAAGTTAATGGAGTTTTGAGAAATTTTGTGTGACATGTCGTGGTTTTTTCTTTCTTTTGAGTAAAGAGATTTCCACGTAAAGATTACTCTAATCATTTACTTAAATACTTCTATTACTAGTTTTGTCAAGAGACCTGGTCACTTAACTCATGATGGACTAGTTTTGAGCAAAGAGGCTTCTCATTCATTTATAGTACTTACTACTACTATCATATATCATAAAATTTGGTTTGTGGTTTTATTAATTAGCATTGAAAAGTGTAACACAAAATTAAACATGAAAATGGATAATGCAGAGTTATTGAAAGATAAGCTCCATGAGCATCACAAATTCACCAAATTCAATTCTTCCATCTCTGTTTTCATCAAAGGGCGCAATCATCCTCTGGCAATCCAACACCGATAATTCCAAGAATCCCATCTTCGAAATGACTTTCTCTAATTCATTTGCATCAATGTATCCATCTCCATTTTCATCAAACACGTCAAATGCTTCTTTAACTTCCTCCAAACTAGGTTCTGTTTCATAAAACGAATCGAAAACAACCAATTCTACCTCATCAATATTTTTATCCCCATTTTGGTTGCAAAAATTCATTAGTGTGTCCAATACTAACTCAACATCCTCCTCTAATAGCCCTTCAGTATTGACATTTGCCTTTGATGAAGTTTCAGCATTATCAGGCTTATTAAATGGAGTATTAAAAACGAAAAGAATGGCTCGAAATAACGAAGAAAATTCCTGAGATGTGATTACTAGGCAAAAAATCACATAACTTAATATGGTTGAATTAAAATGATTGAGTGCATCGCCTATCTTGTTGGCCTGAGTTGAAAATGAAAAAATCTTCTCCATGGACTAGTATTAGAATTTTTTTTACCGTAAGAGTTATTAGATTAACAAGTTTTGAGTAATATCAAGTCATGAGATGAATGTAGAAATTTCAGTTCTATATAAAGAGACATTACAAATGAGTTCAATCTTGGTGGAAACTATGGGAAAAGAATGTTGAAAATGTTAATAAGTTTCCTACATAGAAAACAAATGGCATAATACATAAATTTACCCTTTAACTTGGTTTCAACTCTCATTCATGTCCTCCAATATGGATGTGCATATATAGTCCCTTAAATTTGTATAAGATTGAGCAAGTAGATACATGTGTCTTACATAGCGTCCTATGTGGCAATTCACATCCTACATGGCGTCTTACATGTAATATAAAGCCAAACTAAATGATACATTTATGTATCATGCCAAAACAAATTGATAAGTTTTCTTGTTTACATTATTGTTGTTTGTGGGAGATGTACCATCAGTTGGCATATTTTCTTCCTCATAATTTACATCAATAGTACTACGCCTAAATAGGGCACAGACTAAACGTACAAGGAAAAAAGAGCAAAACGTGTTTACTCTGCCTAGATGAAACCTAACATTCCTTGCATGTACTTATTCGTATTGAGGTTTTTAATTTATTATTAATAATAACGTTAAACACTTTGTCTAGTAGTATAAATTTGAGGGGGGGAAATTGAATATTACACGGAGAAATTAACGAATTTAAGTGGAAAAAAGGAATTTTGAGGGAAACCAACATTGTGAAGAAGGCTTCGTTCTTACTTTAAGGGAAGGAAGTTTCACAGAAAATATTGGAGTTGCTTCCAAGAAAATACTTACCCGCCCTGCGAATATTTATATCAAATATATGATATTCTTAGAAAAACACTCAAGACTAAATTTAAAAATAAAATAAAAAAAAAATATATATATATACTATCAAATAATTTAATATTATCACGTAAGCTAAAAGATGTACAAAATTATAGAAAAAAAAATGAGTTTGGAGGTAATGGGACCTTAGTTTAGTTAAGGTATCTCTGAGATTTCGGTCATAGTCTAGGGAGTACTTGTGCCAGTGCCTTATCCAAAAGTTAAATAATAATGTTAAAAAACAAACTTAAACTATCTTTTTTTTGCAAGTCTCGTATCTACCCCGACTATTAGTTGTACCCTTTTTCTACATGAAATATCACCAGTTATGTATAAGAACACACTTCCAAACTGATTAAGCCAATTATAAGTTGTTCCCTTTTCCTATCCGAACTATGACCATTGAGGTATGTTTTTCAATACATAGATGGTGATAGTTAAGGTAGAAAAAGAAAATACCTAATTGTTGGAGTGTACAAACTCATGTAAAAAAGTTATAATTCTGATGTGTTTTTGACTATTATCTCTGATCTAACTAGTAACGTTAAGGAACTATATGGAGATTAGAAATACTTACAACTTGTCAAGGTGAAAAGCAAGGTTGGTGATTCTTCTATGTTTAGCCCATTTATCTGCTTCATAGTTCAAGATTCCTTCGTGTAGCAGCTTCGTGATTACAGGGGAAGGCTTCTGGAAAATATTAGTATTCATTAGTGCAAATTAAAAACATGACATAATATATAAATATAACCTTTAACTTGGTCTTATTTCACATGTATATCCTTCAATTTTGGATGTACACAAGTAGACAGTTGAACTTGTATAAAGTTGAACAAGTAGACACACGAGTCCTACGTGGTATAATACACATAGGACATTACGTAGGATACAAATTGCCATGTAGGATGCCACATAAGACGGTATGTTCATTTGTTCAACTTTATGCAAATTTAAGTGTCTACTTACGCACACTCAAAAATGAAGAACATAAATGTAAGTTAAGGCCAAGTCAAAAGACGTATTTATGTATTAAGCCTAACCTGTAAATATCTCACACAAACAAAGTCGCACAAAAATGTTTGTGATGTATACATAATACATCTAACAACAAAGAAATGAGAAATCTTAATAGCTCAGTTGTAGGTTAGGATTTAATTTCTCGCCTTATAATTTCGTCCTCATTTCCCCTTCCCCAGCCGAAAAGTGTCATCGATCTCTAACAATTCAAGCATTCAGATGAATTAGTTGTATGTGAAACATGTTTACTTAAGCTCCGAACAAATCATCTTAGGTGATAGTACTACTGATAAGGTAAAAACTCGAAATCATGCTTGTGATTGATTGACATGCATATTGGATCTAAGAATTTGGAACAATGGACAAGAGAACATCCAACCTTACAAACATGAAATCATCCCTAAACAATGGCCAAAAACATCCCTTAATTATACCTCAAACTTAAATTACATCCTTGTACTACATAAATTAATGAACAAAAATCATCTCTAAACTATCCTCAAAAATTGCAACTTACATCCCTTTGTTAGATTCTGTCTAGAAACTAACAGCTTCAACCAAAAATTGCTACGTCTGTTCTTCACCTTAGCCATGGATCAGTGCATGTGTTGCACCAAATTCAACCGGTCACAACAATTTGTTACTTGATCAATAGAAAATTGGTAATTATTGAGCATATATTTTCTTGAGTGTTGCAAAGGATGCATATATTAGAAGCGTTATAGGCTTGCATTAAAATGAATATTGATAGTACATGTTATTCAAAAAGCAAGTATGATGATGATTGGTGATTCGATGATCAAAATTTTGAGATAATTATATCTTTTTCAATGATACCTGCAAGAGTGGTTGAGTTGGTTGGACAGATGATCCCAAATGGGGGTCATAAGTTCAAAGTCCCCAACATGTTTGCTCGAGCTCGTCATATGAGACTTGCTTAGTATAGTTTACCTCTTCAGTGTGGTTTGCGGGCTATTCCATTGAAGCGGGAGTTATCCTATACACACCTAAATCCTCCTGAAAGATAGTGACTACGAGCTTCTTTGTCAACAACAAAAAAGTATCTATTTCAATGACATTACTATTAGATTAATTCCCTCTTATATAACATGATTTGATCCATTCTACATCTTTTTGCCGATCATAAAATTGTCGGTCAAGACACATAATTTGTAAGACCCATCGAATTTAACGCATGCATTGGTCCATGGCTGAAGTGAAGAACAGATGTAGCAGTTTTTGGTATTGAGGCCGTTAGTTTCTTTGACAGATTCAAACATAGGGATGTAAGTAGCAACTTTTGATGATAGTTTAGGGATGTTTTTTGTTCATTATGTAGTATAAGAATGTAGTTTAAGTTTGAGGTATAAATGAGGGATGTTTTTGGCTATTTACTCTCTAGAGATTTACTTTAGAAAGACATTATTTGGTGATCTTCTTTTTCTTTTTTTAACTTTCTTCTTGGGTTTTGAACAGTGTCTGTAGATGATTTAGGTGACACAAATATGGCAACTGTGAACTTCGTCTGGAGTTTAACTAAGAGTTATTTCACCCTTGGGCTCGTAGGCCTTACGGTCTCTGATTGATATGCTAGTATTGTTCCTGTTGGTGGCATTTCATTTTCAATGTCTCCCACATTTAATCCATATGATGACAGTGAGATCCTTGACTCATAACTACTTATTTTAATTTCCTCTCTTTTAAGTTTTTAATATTTCCTGCTGCGAACAAACATCAAAACTCTAAATCAGGTGTTGTGATGTTATAGTGGAGAAACTTTGTCTACAAAAAATACAACTTCTCCCTCAGCTATGTGGTTGTCTTCAGGTAGCTACTCTTATTTTTGAGTATCTGATATAGCTCCCGTCACTTTCATAGATTTCCAATAGCTTCACCTACAACTAAAAAGCTCCTAGGATTGAGTTTATGCTCTTGCATCCATATAAAGTGTGTAATTAAAACAAGTCATTATTCATGGAAAGATGTACATATATAAATATTGAGTTTATGTAGAACTTATTGTAAAGAGAAAATCCAAAGTAAGATCAAAATCTCTGTTATTTTCATTATGTTTTATGGTGAAATACTCATATTCTTCATTCTTGAACGAGTGAAGTGCATTTGAAACTCTACTTTGTGATACTTTAAGGGTCTTGCTCTTCTTTGAATGTTATGTTCTTGGTGGCCCTTAATTTGAACAGTTAATTTAGTATATCAATCCAAATGTCCTTCCTCCACTTCAAGTTGATTAGCACTATTAACTCATCTTGTTTGACCTGAAAAACAATCTATTTGTCAGTGATCAGTATGACCTTCCCTTGTTTGACATTTTGGTTGGTGAAAGTTATCCCGGATTTTTATCCCAACTAAACATGGGTTAAGCCAGGGATTAGTTATACATTATCCTTCATACCAGACGAGCCCTTAAGATGTTATCTTCTACAACTCTAAGTGGTCTTTGATAAATTGTGCCAGTAAAATTCAATAATGTGGTTCATATAAACACCCTCATCTTTTTTTCGGGTTGGAGCAGATGCCAGTCTATAATAAGTTTTCTTTTTTGTTGTTGGAATTTAAATATGTTCTAATTTTCCCTTAACTATCTTTTGCACCCATTGTCTGATTTGTAGTAGACATACATTTCAGCTCTCCAACTATTCATAAAGAGAAAAATATAAAGAGAATAACGGCCTTACCAGGTGACATGGTAAGTACCTCTCATTATGATGCAGTAGTGATCCCCGAAGGACATTGTTGGGTTGAAGGCGACAATCAGACTTGGAGCTTGGACTCGAGATCCTTTGGCCCTGTACGTTACATATTAATCGATACTGCCCTGCTAATTGAAGAGGAATTTAATATCAAGAGAATCCCATACAGTTAGTAAAGTTAATACAAGGTTACATTAGAACAACTTCAGGTAATGTAGCTAGATCTTATGGTTCAAATTCAAATAAAAGTGAAGACCCTTTAGTGTATAGTGACATTTTAATGTTAGTGTATTTGCAATAAGTTCATTTGATTGACTTGAAAAGGCTTTCGTTTTTCAGATCCATCTGGTTTTGGTTCGTGGAAAGGTTACTCATGTTGTGTGGCCTCCTCAACGGGTTGCTAAAGTTGAAAGAATCACACCAAAGAGCCTGACACCTTTCTAATTCTATTGTAAATAGATCATAATGTGTGGGAGAGAGCGCTTTTGAGAACTGGCGTGTGTGTGAGAGAGAGCATTTTCTGAGACTAGCATAATGTAATACTTCCTATATACCAATTTATATGACACATTTTTCTTTTTAGTTAATTCGTAAAAGAATGACACATTTTCTTATTTGATGAATATTCAATGACACTATCAACATTGCACTCGTAACCTAGAGGAAAGTATGTTTTAAGAAGATAGGTAATTGAACAAAGACTAGACAGCTCTAAGCGCAGCAACTACAAGGTGACTCAGCCATCTATTGTGCTAGAGGAAAGTAAGGAGAAGCAGCTAATTACTCCTGTGTTGGTAAATTGTATACTGGTCCTATGGTGCCCACTCAATTTGGCATTCTCAAGTAACATCATTACTTCATACTTCGCCCTCACTCATGTGTGCCAATTCCTCTTGATCGAACTCGAAAGCCTTTCGAGCTTTTTTCAGATCCTCATGCATGGACAACAGTTCTCTACACCGGTTAAGTTTCGCCGAATCCTGCACAGTACAAACAATAGGAAATAAGGTCAAGGCAACACCACAATCTCCCACCCTAATTCTCCCTAACCTAAAGTTGGGAGTAACTTGTTGTTTTAGTGATCGACATCTAAGTTGCTCGGACTTGGGTGTAGGTATCCGAGGGAAGGATTCGGCAAAATCTAAATTTTAAGATTCAAGGGTACGGATCAAGGACGCTCGGATCAGCTAGAGAAATTCAAATTATAAAATAAAGATATTCTGAATTTTGAGAGTTATCCTATTTTAAACTTACATATATCATGTATGTTGTAGAATTCAATCTTTCATTCTCCATGGGTGTTATAAAACATAAATTAACGGTCAAATAATCAACATGCTAATAATTATTCTAGAAATTATCCCTCTTTTTCTATAAGAAAGAAAACATTTATAAATTGAAGATATTGCCGAAATCAAAATCTCAACCTCCCCCCACTCCCCCCAAAATTTGTCCATGGAAATTCAACAGCAAAAATGAAGAGTCCGTGCAACTTAAATCAATATAATAAGAAGCTGACTATTCTCAGCATTTCTAGTTGGCATGGAAGCATTGAACTAGTCCAAAAGAGTTTCATATTTATCAGGCACAAGCATACAAGAAATTGATTCTATCATGGTGATACATGCTAAACTATGATATATCATAATAAAACCCAGGGGCGTATACAGGAGGGGGTCACTGGGTTCACTTGAACCCATGGTCCCCTCCCGAAATCATATATAGTAGTGTTATATTTTTTTAAAATATTTAAATACAGATGCGTGAACCCAGACTCGAAGTATCATATAATGTAGTACGATGATGATTGGGTGCACCTCTCTAGGTGAGGTTAGAAATTTGAATCTTCTATCTATCTTGTTTTAGTTTTCTTTCTAAGATTTTGTAACTGGTTTGGATAAATAAAAGTTAATTTTGGACCTATGATTTTAAAATTTNGAAATTGATTCTATCATGGTGACACATGCTAAACTATGATATATCATAATAAAACCAATTATTCAGTGTGAGAACGGTATTAACACACATGAGGTAAGCCAAATAATTGCAACAAATAAAACCTTGAACTAGTAATTAGGCTTGAGATGAGCAAACTAGAAAGCTCAGCTTCTGTCCAACTACACTTGGCTATATATCCAGAAACTTGTATATGGGTTTGTACCACTAATCAGCAGGTCCTAATATTTTCCTTGAAGTTCAATTGAAAATAATATAGAAAACTCACAGACCTCTGATTGAGCAAAATTAGGAAGGACATTTTTCAACGAAATATTCACCATATTGCTACAAACGAACGGTCAGATGCAGATATGCGTATATATATGCATGTTGAGCACATGAGAAGGCCTACCTTTCTAATTAAGAACAGAAAGTCCTCTGTCAAAAGCTTCCCCCTTTTGGTTGCAATATCCTGAGCTTTGTGCGCCTACGCAAGCTGAAAGCTAAAATGGTAGGACCAAATGCATGTTTCTTCTACAATCAAATACTAATAGAAACTAAATTGTGTAAAATGCAAAGCTTCATGCAAAAGGAATAGCACTGGATACTAGTAAATTCAACTCACCATATCAGTGACATAATCCACCACAATGTCTTCCACAAGTGCCACAGTTTCTGGAATTGGCTGACAGTGCAGCACTAGAAGTTCAGTAAAGATTAAGGGATGAAATAATACCAATAACTCATAGAAAAACAGAATCAGTGCAACTTTTAGACTAAACGTTTGATATTTATAAGGCATTAACCGCCAATTCCTTTTGAAGTCCAGTATCAGTTGACTAAATAAGAAACAATAAACTTAAAGCCACAAGAGGAAACATAGCAAGAAGAAATTCTTCCAGCAAAATTATCTCTATTTTATAATGGAGAGCAGGGAAAGCAAGCTGCGGTAAAACAGAAAGAGGACCGTACTCCAGCAAAGAAGGTTATCCATTTTTAAAAACAACTAGACAATATCATTACAGAACTCCCAACTCGTGAATTTCTGTTCTTTCCTAAGAATTAGCGCAGGTCCTCAGTCCTCCCAAAAGCCCCTCCAAACATTATTGCTACTTGCTAGAACCTAGACACAAGTTTAGAACTGTTGTCTAAGAAGATTAAAGTATTTCTCATAGACAGAGAATGGTGTTATTAGCACGTCGTTAAACAGAAAGCAATAAGTAAAGGCCATACTCAATCTGGACACACACAAACTGCAAATTTTCCCACTATCAATGCATGTAGAGACAAAAACTAGGCAACAGCAGCATGCCATAATCATAACAATTCACGAGTATAAACACCATGGACATACACAGATGAAAACAACAAAAAGATGAACAGGTGAAACAGAGAAGCATCTTACATTGATAACATCTCCAAAACCATACATCATGCGTTGCACTATGTAATAAATAAAAGAAATGTTAAAAAATTAAACAAGGTGAAGTGAATTAATATTATTATCACATCTATCTAATGGTCACTGACGGTCTTTCTGAAACATGGCACGTTTCCTTTTAAGTGAACTTTCCGAAGGTTGTGATGCTCCTCGTACTCTAGCTGCATTTGAGGGTGGCCCTGCAGAAGTGTTGTTCATTTTCTATTTATTATAACGTCCACATCTCGACCTGCCAAAGTCATGTCATTACCATCGTTAACAAACACCATCAATCAAACACATCATATTATCAGATAGATACATCATGCAAGCTAAGCACCATAGAAAATAAACTATAAACTGAATGCATAAAGAATGTCCTTCCATAGTTCTTGTAATGGATATCACCAACTTAACTGGTCTACAAATTAACTCAAAATCCATTTCTGTATAAAACGGAGGTCATCAATCATCATATAACTGGAACATACAGTCCTCTATGCAGCACCCAATATAAACACAATCCATATGATTCACTAGACAAAAAGCATTATTTTACTGTATATGATCATCAAATAATAGATTTCGTTAAAAATTGAAAATTATATCTACTGTGCAAGTTAACACCTCTTCGGATGAGCTTATAGCTTATAGCTCATAAACATGCTAATTTAGGTTATTTTTGGATTTACTTATTTTAAGCCAAAATAATTTTTAATCACTTTTGTAGTGTTCGATTAAATAGAAAAGTGATTTTATCTAACCCAGGCAAGAGTGCTTAATAGTTAGGGTTTTGGCTTAAAAGCATGTAAAATAAGTCAATTTTAAGCTTTTCTTTCCAGTATGTATATTGCGTCGAAGCCATTACTGAATAAACAAGTTCATCAAATGATCAGCTAGCAGGAATATGAAGGTGTTGATGAAAAAGTAGAAGATACAACAAAACGGAAATACATTTAACAGTAATTTCGACATTCGCAATTACATTTTCGTTAGGAAATCGTAGGAATAAGTAGCTGAAAAGAGATTGAGAAATCTGAAGAGAAACCTGCAATGGTGTCGACGAGCAAGAAGACAAAATCCCTGAAAAAAGGGTATTCACCGGGATTTATATGAGAAATTATTTGGTAACAAATCACAATTTCCTTTTTTCCTTCGAAGACTTTTTATATTTAAGATATAATAAATTATATATTGTCTTAATTACGAATCATACTTCTATTTTTATTCTTACCGAAACATTTAAAATACAAATATGTTAAAAGTATTATATGTGAATTTCATACATTTCAGTGCTATATAAATTAGTTTACGTTGTTATAAATGTATTATATTTGTTCCGAAATAACAGTCGTTGAATTTATAATAATATATAATATTGAATCCAAATTGTATTACAACTATCATTTAGATATTTTAATAAAGTTTTAATACAAATTTTTCAGAGTTTCACCTCCGCACACAAACTCTACATGTATTACCAGCTAAAGCTGATGGATTCAAAATGAAGGTTGGTGCCTACACAGGATGAACAAATTGTTGCTATTTCTTGCTTCATTCTTCTTGGACCACTAACAAAAACTCCAACATTTGATTCTTCACACTCTGTAACTTTCTCTGCAAAACAAATATCCCTATGTTTTAGAAATGAAAATATCAGATAATTCATCAGAATACTGTACTTGTGCTTCTTAGCTAGTAGTAAAAAGAGCAAAGAGTTCAAGCTTAACATACTTTTTAGATTAGGCCTTACACCATAGTGTACTTGTGTTGCTCGAGTAAACGTTTGAAAGGGTAGACTTTCCAGCTCTATATCCGCGTTGTTAAACCATGAGCCTGTACCTGGAGAAGTCATCGGTGTTGGTATGTCGTTGTTCTGAATCTGCACCATTTCCTTTGCCTTCTGTTTCTTATTCCAAACAAAGGCAGCTGATGCAGTTACAGCTATAGACACACATAAAAGCAACATACTGAGAGCTGCTCTTTCAGAGTACGAATATATCATCCCCGTGTTATGGTCAATGGGGTAAATGTAATATCGGTTTAGAATGGCAATGAGCAGAAGAAACATGATGAAAGAGGATGTGATTATAGCCCCAAGCCAAAGCCAATTGTTCTGGCCTAAAACTGAGGAAACTGGTCTTTCTGATGCATTGGGCTTAAGCCATAGTGTTTTGAGGAACTTCTGGTTGTCTTTTAGAGGTTCTGTCTCTCTTGTTACATATGCTTCAATCTGTATCTGTAATCGCGACATATTGTAGTTGGTTCCTGAAAGGGGAAGGAGAAGTTCCAGCATGGCGAGATCCGTTGATTTCTTGAAAGCAGCAACAAGGAGAACTTTTGGGATCTTGCAGCCTGTTGAACCAGCAATATAAATCAGCTCTCTGATGATTGATATAAAAGGAGTTATGCCACTGCCTCCACTCACCATAACTAGCATATCATGTCTGCAAGCAATTTTCCACATCAAGTAAGAAATTTTGGAAACCAAAAGTAACTGTTCCATCTATAGTTTGACATCGGGTTTATTTCTCAGATGACCACTCAACTAATAGTCATTTTCTCAGAAAGTCGTCATTCTTCTTGATTTCAATTTTCTTCCACAAAGAAAGTGACTCACTTTCTGAGATGATAACTGTTAGTTGAATGACCATTTGAGAAATTAATTTGTTTGATACCTCAAGAATTGGGTTGAACTCGGTCCATAAGGACCCTCTAGAGAAACTTGAAGATGGTGTCCTGGCGTAGTCGATGAGAGCTTTTCAAACAGTTTCTGAGACCATTTCCCTTCACTTTTTATGACAATGCTGAGTTTCTCAGGTTCCATGTTACTGTTGGAAGTCACTGTAAATGGATGCCACTGCAACTTTGAAATACTAGGCACATTTATGAAAACGGAACTCGTTGGATAGTACCTTAGCCCTGAAATCAGAATAGAAAAATACAAAATGATACACCGTGACAATGACATGTATCAATGGATTGAAATTCCATTGTACCATAGAGTAAGTTAATCACCTGGACTTTTAGAGAAGTTTAGCTCCACTGCTTGGCAAGGTAAAACACGTGCAGAAACCAAGCAAACGCATTGTTGAGATTGTAAGAATCTCAAATACCGGTCAATCAAGAAGAGGTAAAATCCAGGAAGAGTGATGCAGGAGTAGGTAAATCCAACATGGAATACGAAGAACACTACGAAGATAATGTAGAGATGATGTGTATAGAAAAAAAGCTCGAACAACTTTCTCCTGATTCGCGGGAAACTTGTCATCCACATAGCTATTCCTGCAAACAAGGACACTTCTCCAGCCACAAAGGAAATTCCAACTTTATTCCATTCCAACATCTGCATTTTTCGCAAAAAAAAATTGTAAATAGGTCACCAATGTACTGCTCTATTTTCATACTCAAGGGAAAAGTAACATACTTCTGAAAGTTGATGAGTATCAGCCCAGAAGATTATAAAGCATAAACCATGAGCAGTGAAGAGAGCCATGACAGCATGCCCAAGCCAAATATGATACTTAACACTGGACTCTGATGTGAGTCCGAAGAGTCGCAAAATGGATGATCCTCTAGTTACTGGAAAGAAGAGAAAAGCTAGACAGATGTTTCCTACAAGGCCTAGCATGAGAGCCACACTTTGTAATTTTGCTTTCCATCTGCCCAATCATCATTTTCATCCATCAATTTCACTTGTCATTGTGTTAAAAACAAGAAACAGAGTTCAAGATTTCAGTAAAATCTTACACTTTTACTCCCATCATTGCTGCAGATTGTCTGGTTATAGTCTTGAACATGCCATGTGTGTAAGATGAGATTGACCAAATGAGAAGGGCAGTGAACATGAATAAGAAACAAAATTCTATCCATGAAACAATGCCTAAAGGACCTTTCGTAATCGCTGGTCGACTCCATGAGTCGGAACGAGTACCTTTTGAGGTTCTGTTACCATAAAACAACAAAGAAAATAAAGGAAATGTATCTGTTTGCAACAAATTTTAAACATATGGAAAATAAATTAACCATAAATAAATAAATCATCTTGTAGAGTCTTACAAAAATTTCAATGTCTACAGTATCATATAAGTCATAATAGAACAATACACTAACTACCTTTCATCATGTACATTAGCATACTTCACTAAATGGAGGAAAATACATCCCAAAGTAGCAATGAACAGAACTGGAAATGTATAAATCAAAATGTTTGAACCTGCAAAGCAAAAAGCATGAACACTTGAAAGTCCAAAAATGATTGACAATATGTATTGAATATTGAATGTTACATACATAATTACATAAAATAAAATAGTCACACGATTCAACATGGCATGTAATAAAACTAACACAAAGGTCCTTGTTTCAAGTTTCACTACCATTCCTCATAAAAAAGAATCAAGCACGCACGTGAGGTAACGTGGCATAATGAAACAAATAAAAGGGTGGAAGAATTAGGAGAAATGAAACCTTGTTGTCCAAAGTAAGTGGAATTGAGTTTAGCATAAAGATGAGGCAACCAATGCAAATAAAATGTGTTTGTGGGCATCATTATCCAAATCATGAAGTAGCCCATTAAAATCAACAAAACAAGAAGCTTTATTGCTTGTTGAATATTCCAACTCATTTTTTGAACAAGAGTTTCTTTGGCATCCATTCCCCTTTTTTATCTGCGAGAAATATTAGTCTTTTGGCTCTTATTTAAAATGGATGAAATTCAATACAAGTTAAAATAAAGGAAAAGAAGACTCACTCCCCTTTTGACCATTTGATTGTTACATCATTTTTTTTTCTATATTTATCCTTTTTTTAAAAATAAAGTTTGATATTTTCTAGAGATAAATTGCGCTACTTATAAAGTTATATATATGATTTCACAAAGAATAATAGTAAAAAATATGATTTAAATTATGTCTTTAAATATTTTTTTTAACAGGTGTATATTGTCTCATAAATTCAGTTAATATGGAATAGAGAGAGTATAATTTACCCTTAAAATTGAACGCTGTGCGGGTTTTTAATTGTTATCATTCATATGGACTGATTTTTAATATTTGCTTTCTTTGATAATGGAATTTAAACCTGCTGAAACATCAGTTCTTTAGAAATCGAGAATATGATCGAGCATAACTTGTGAAATATTATAATCTGAAAATATAAATTTATTTCAAATAAAAATATATTTATTACCAAGAATATAAATTAAAAATCAACACAAAATAGAGACAAAAGTGCAAATATCCCCTATTCCTCTTTTTGGCTTTTTTTTAGTCTGGCAATGAACTATCGTCTTTTTTGGTATGTTATGTAACTGTAACTGAGCTCATTTAATATTATGTCATTTTTGGGTCAAGTTAAGAAATGATACTAGATCCTATTTGGCATTGTTGTTGACGGGTTAAAACATTTGTTTTGGGAAAATAAATTTAAAAAATGAGGGATCGATAAACTTCTTTTAAACGGAAGTAAAACAGTTTTACGGTTGGTGGGAAGAAGCTAAAAATTTCTGTTTTTTAAAAAAGGCAGAAGCAAAAACAGATAATTATTTTTTTGCAACACTAAAATATTCCTTCAATATATACATATTTACCAATATATATTTTCTTCTTTTTTAGGTTTTCCACCCGGTGTTTGGAGCTCACATTAGAGCTCCGACTAAATTCGGATCGCGCACTGCAGGACTCATTCGTGGGTGGCGCTCCCAACAGGATTTTTTTCATACCCAGGGTTCGCTCTTACTAATTAATTAGGAGTCCGAAACCAAAAGGGCAACAAATTTTTTCGAAAATTCCAAAAGGGTAACTCAATTAATTATGAAACCAAAAGGGCAACAATTCTTAACACCGTTTAAATTAGGTTTTGTAAAACAAGGCTCAAATTCCAATGAGCCTTGCAGGTTATTTATTTTTTTTATTTTTTTTAAAAAATATTCTCATTTTATTTTGTTGTTTGTTAAAAGTCTAATAATAATAATAATACATAGTTGTTGATATGATGCATAAAGATACTTTAGACCTTATTGCTAGCCGTTACTTTGTGGCTTTTCAAACGAACTAAATCCAATAGTTTAGACCTTATTTACTACTTAGTTGATATATTTTTTTCTTCAACTTTTTTTATGTGAAATTATAATTTGGTTTATTCACTTGCAGAATGATAAAATTCAGCTTTCCTTAGTCATACTTTATTTTGGTTGAAATGCCCTATTAATGAATATGTTGAAAACATGAGAAAAATTATACTTCATATCAAGGTAAAAAAACAATATACCCTTTAAATAATTTATAGTAAACATGAACCATGCATATATGTTGGAGTTCGAAAACTTCAATTTTATATATATATAATTTGTAAAAAATTGATAGAAAATATAAAAGACAACACTTCTAGAGATTATCGTCTGTCTTGATGCAGTTGCTGTTGTTATTTATGTCTATCGGTTCCACAGGTGGTGGGTACGTGTGACCTTGTTGTTCTTCGAGGGTTGTTGATGTCCTGCCAAATTATATTTATTACTGAATTCTATTAATATTTTATAAATGTCAAAATTTAAAATTTATCGATTATAACAACATACATATTGTTGTGAAGGTCCAACTTCATCATCATTTTGATTTTGTGACATGTCATCCTGGAATAAGATGTAAATCATTAACATATAATTTAATATAAATAAAATATTCTATAAATTTTTTAAAGAGTATATTGTTTACCATCGAAAAACTCAATCTACCAGCATGAAATGGTGAGTTTTGAAATTGACGTTGTCGTACAAAATCATAATTTCCTTCGTTGAATTCTTCAAAACCCAAATTTACAACATTAGGAGTTTGAAAGCCACTATCTTCTTCTTGTGTGTAGTTGGGCACACTCGTAGATACTCCAGCACAGTCAAAAATAGGGTAATACGGGGTGTCAAAAGTAGCCAATGATAAATTTGTGTTGGCCTCATATTGATTTCCCGAAAATTTTGTATTATGTTCTTCTATATGAACACCTCCCAAATTTGATGTTGTTGGTGATTGATTTTCATTTGGTGGAGTCTAATGTTGTTGAAAGTTCAACCTTGTGTTCANGTTGAATACTTCAAAACCAAAATTTACAACATTAGGAGTTTGAAAGCCACTATCTTCTTCTTGTGTGTAGTTGGGCACACTCGTAGATACTCCAGCACAGTCAAAAACAGGGTAATACGAGGTGTCGAAAGTAGCCAATGATAAATTTGTGTTGGCCTCATATTGATTTCCCGAAAATTTCGTATTATGTTCTTCTATATGAACACCTCCCAAATTTGATGTTGTTGGTGATTGAAATGTTGTTGAAAGTTCAACCTTGTGTTCAAATGAGCAGCATTCATAGTATCTCTACAATAAGATGTCATTTGTCTTGCAATGTCTCTCACTTGAAATGACTGAGTATTATCATTTTCTATTGTTTGATTCATTCTATACAATCTTTCATACCCATTGCCTAAAATTCATTAATATATATACATAAAAAGGTCAAACGAAGAAGTCAATGATATTTATGTATTTAAAAAAAAATACATACCAATGCCTCATATCTTCCTGCGATTGGTTGATATCCATGTTGGACAACATGTTCTGCATTTACAATGAACTTGCGTGAATGTCGTAGATACCAATTGAAATAATTAATTGGATTTGCTTGATGATTTATTTGTACAACATGTTGATAACGTTCATTTCATGTATTTTCAGTATGAACAAACATCTGATGAGTATGCCTATCTATTTTGTGGCGCTTATCGATTTTATAATATTCATCAGAATAATGCACATTTTCTGGTATATGTTGCACAAAATCAAATTGTCTTACTACACGATCAATCACGTGCCACTCACGATATATTTCGAAAATAAGTGGCACCTTCACCATCCACACATTCTGTCCTCGTCGACACCATTCAGGCAGTGCATTAAGAACTTCTTGAGAATAAGGCACCCAAATAAACTATAGAATAAAAAAGATAACATATATATCATACTTTTTTTTTACCGTTTTAAATCTTGTAATAAACTATTTTTTTTCGTTATACCTGATAAGGTCGTAGATTGTCTAAAACATCTCTACAAAAGATCATATTTTTTCGAGCATCATTCTCATGAACCCTTCGTCGAGACCACTTATATGCAAGTGGTTTTTGTCCCTCTGGTTGATCATTGTTGAAAGGCGATAGCATAGGTTGAAATGGTATAATACGCTCCCACGCCCATACCTATAAAATAATAAATAAGTTTTATTATTAGTATTAAAAATAGTCAATTATAATAATTACAAATATAAAGGTGACCAACCTGTAATAATGATATAAAACCATTTACAATGAAAACGTCGCATATAGAGGTGCGACATAATGAATGGTACAAGTATGAAAGTGTGGCAGCTCCCCAAGCTTGTGATGCCAGTGCTTGTAAGTCACCCATTTCAATGAAAAAATCCGAATTAAATTTATTTCTTGACTTATCAGGAAATAATGTTCCTCCAAGCAACCAAAATAAGTATAATCTAAATTTTTGTTGTACCTCTAGTTCAGTGGAATTATCGTTTATTACATTTGAAGTTTCTATATAATTAACTAATGACGATGAAAAAATTCTAAAACCTTGAAAGCAATCTTCCGTAGCAAACCAACCGGTTAAATTAAAAATCAAAGTTTGTCTAGCAAACAAATCCATGGATTTAGCGTTTGGTAGTAGAACATATGTACCATCAACAACCATACCAAACATAACTTCCATATCCTGCATAGTTATTGTTGTTTCACCAGTTCTCATATGAAAGGTATGAGTCTCTGGACGCCACCTTTCAACCAAAGCAGTAATAATATTTGCATCTCTGCATCTCATGGAAAGTTTCCTACTTCTAGAACACCTCTAAAACTTGTGTAATTAAAATAATTTAGTATACGTGTATGAAGCAGATTATTTTTTAAGTGTTGCCATAAATCATAATCATGTCTCCGCACTATTAAACGTGTTTCCATCGCAGATATTTCACCATTTCAAATTTTTTGAGATCGATGTTTATCTTGTAACGTTAAAACATCATACTCAATTGGTCCTTGATATGCAAAATTTTCTTGATTCATCTATATATCAAAATGAAAAAAAAAAATTACATCATTATCAGTACTATAACTTAAGATGAAATAATTAATATAACATATAAATGATAAAAAAAAGAAGAAGTTATGATTAAATTACCTTGTATTGTCTTGATTCTTCAAAAGTTTGCAAAATTTTATTACTTGCACAACTTTGATAGATTTCTTTAAATAGGAGTAGGAAGTGGAGTTGTCAAATGCATGGTTTTTATAATATTTTTTTATAATGCATGGTTTTTATAGTGCATGGTCGTCAAAACGTTGTGAGTTTTTTATTTTTTATTTTTCAAAATGTTTAGTTTTTGATTTTTATATGTATAGTTTTTCATTAATTTTTTTAAAATTTTGTTTGTTTGTTATTTTAATATAGTATTTTTTTAACTATTTTTTTATCACTTTATCTAATAGTTTTTGACTAATAATTGAAGCATTTTATTTTTTATTTTCGTTGAAACATATATCGCGTAAAACTTGTACAGTGTTGATTTAATTCAACACTGTAAAAATAAAATCACCCAAAACTACAGTGTTGATTTGATTCAACACTGAAGTTTCACGTGAAACTGTAAATTTGTAAATGTGTAAGAACTTACAAGGCTCAAGGGGCAAGTAGCCTTGTGAGTTTTCTTTTTCTTTTTTTCAAAACGTTTAGTTTTATTTTTATATGTATAGTTTTTAATTATTTTTTTTAAAAATTTTGTTTGTTTGTTATTTTAGTATAGTATTTTTTTAACTATTTTTTTATCACTTTATCTAATAGTTTTTGACTACTATTTGAAGTATTTTATTTTTTATTTTCGTTGAAACATACACCGCGTAAAACTTGTATAGTGTTGATTTAATTCAACACTGTAAAAATAAATCACGCAAAACTACAGTGTTGATTTGATTCAACACTGAAGTTTCACGTGAAACTGTAAATTTGTAAATGTGTAAGAACTTACCAGGCTCAAGAATTTTTTTTTTTTCAAACAATGCAACAAATTAAAACATTGAACGCTGAAGCTTTTAAGTGGTTAAATGATCTTCCTTTGGAGAAATGGACTATGTACCTTGATAACGGTCATAGATGAGGTTCTTTGACAACCAATGTATCTGAGTCGTATAATGGTGTGTTGAAGAAAGCAAGGGGGCTTCCAGTCACAGCTATGGTTCGCTTGACAGTTAAAGCTTTGATTGATCGTTTTGTTGAACGAAGCACCCCTGCTAATGCTTTACTTGAACAAAATAAGTCTTGGCCTCTTAGCGTGGAAAAACGATTAAATGAAAATTGGAGAAAAGCTCAAGCACATACTGGAATGATGAACTATAGTACTACTTCAGTTGTATTTGAGATCCTTACATTTGCACACTATGGCAAAGGAGAAAATGTTCACAAAATTTTTGCAGATGCCAAAAAATGTTCTTGTGGCAAATGGGTAAATTATCATATACCTTGCTCTCATGCAATCAAATTTTGTGGTCTTCGTGGTATCGAGCCAAAGACTTATGTGAGCAAATACTACACCACGAAGTATTACAAACGAACCTATAATGCTACTTTTACGCCAGTGGGGGATGAAATTTATTGGCCTCCTGTCGCATTTAGTTTGGTTGCAAATACTGATTATTTGCGAACATCTACTAATCAATGCACAAGGCAACGCAAGAATGAAATGGATATCGCTCCAGCTCGCATGTCAAGAAAGTGTAGTATATGCAAGGAAATGGGACACACCAAGGCTCGTTGTCCTCGTAGAAATCCTTTGTAATATAAGTATTTAACTTTTAATATTCATGTTTATGAGTAACAAAATTGAGTTCCATTTATTTTAAGCATATAGTTAAATTTTTAATATTATAAAAACAATTTATCAATATCGAAATAGTAATAAAGACATAATACACTTTACAATAAAAGATACAAATAATCAAATATAATAATTAAGTGATATGATAATCATAATTTATATAATGTTACATATTTTAATTCTTCATCAATATTTGGTACAACATCAACTTCATCATTTATATATCAATTTGGACTCGTACTTTTAGTTTGCTCAATTAAGGATAACTGATTTATACAACAATACGGCACACCAAAATTCAATGTTTCTGGTAAAAAAAATTTTAAACCAATCCATTCGTTAATAATTGGATAAACGGGATATGTAGAATCTCTAAACAGTAATTATTTTTTAAAGATATGACCAAAAAGTGATTGGTGGGAATAACGATATTTCTACGAAATTCTTTTATCCCCATGAAATTCTACTATTAGAGCAGAATAAATTTGAACCTCTTCTAATATTATTATTTTTTCCTTAGTTGGACTAAATCTTACAGATTTTAATTTAATATATAATATAACATAAAAAGGAAAAAAAAGGTAACAACAGTTGTCTACTTGTCTCTATCTTCATGGAAAGAAACCACACTACAGATTCACATGTATATGTCCGTCTAGATAGAAACGTGTGTCTATCTTTATGCATCATATCAACAACTATGTATTATTATTATTATTAGACTTTTAATAAACAACAAAATAAAACGAGAATATTTTTTAAAAAAAAAGACCTGCAAGGCTCAAGTTCCTATGAGCCTTGTAAGGCTCATTGGCGGCTGAGCTTTACAAGGCTCATAGGAATTTGAGCCTTGTAAGGCTCATTGGAATTTGAGCCTTGTTTTACAAAACCTAATTTAAATGGTGTTAAGAATTGTTTCCCTTTTGGTTTCATAATTAATTAAGTTACCCTTTTGGAATTTTCGAAAAAATTTGTTGCCCTTTTAGTTTCGGACTCAATTAATTAGCATATCTCATAAGTTTGGTTAAGTTTCATTTTAGAATTTTTTTTTATATTTTATTTACGTTTAAATATTATTATTTTATATTTTATGTATTACTTTATGTATTATTTTGCAGATTTAGAAAAAGAGGTAAGAACAGTTTTTTGCGAGATTAGAAAAAAAAAAGTTAAAGATTTCAACCCTCCCAAAAGGTATAATATTAATTGAAAATTTGAATACCTACATTTTAATTTAATAAAAATAAACTACTTTTTTTATAATGGATTTAAATAGTTTCTCTCTATAAAATAATCTTACTATTAAAAGTATATTATACTTACTCTCAAAAATACTTTTTTAAAAAGATTAGTCAAACACAAATTATTTCTCTTCAAAAGCACTTTTCTAAAAAGTTAATTTGAACAAGTACTTATAGATTAGAATATTGTAAGACATGTTTTTTAAGAAGATACTTAAATTTTGCAGGGGTCCTATTACCCTCTTGTTCTTACTTAGAATGAATTTATTATCTCATTATGAGCCTACATGGCATGTAGAGTGTAGTTCACTCTCCAATAGCAAGTGAACTTAGCCAAAAGTAAAAAAAATAAAAAATTTCCGTATTTACTTAATTAGAAATATTATTTTCTTTTTTTTTCTTTTATTTTTTTCGTACTTTCTCAATTCTTTCTTTTCCATTATCTTCTTCACTCAAACTCAAAAAATTCAATTACCTTTTCTGTATTTTCTTCAACTTACAAGACCCATTTACATCGCCCCTTTTTGTCATTGTTTTCCCTAAATTATTGCTTTCTTTGTTCACTTTGAAAGTCAAGAGAGAGGGGGGGGGGGGGGGGGG